>NC_141878.1:380195506-380500506 GCF_056163025.1 Triticum urartu
ACTCCGGTGAGGTCTCTGTAATTCCCGTAATACATTTTCAGAAAAATATCCAAACTTCATAAATTCGTATCTCCCAAACCGTATGTCCGATTTCGACAAATAAGATATTCCTGGATTCTTTGGAACATCTAGTTTATTGTAAAGATCTAAAATTTCACTTTTGAGCAAATTAAAATTTAGTTCTGATTTAAATAGGAATCGGATAATTTGCTATATTATCTTTTAATCTGCAAATCACATGGAAATGTTCCAATTACCAAAGTTGGTCCCTAGAACCATACCTTTCTGTTAGGACCCATACCTTAATTTTTCAACCATGCTTAGTTCATGTTTTAGCCTCTACACCATAAAATCAGTCATTACTTATAATTTAACATCTTCGGCCAATTACATTTAATGCTTAGATACATCTCTTAGATTGATCCCTAGAAATCTCTGTGGTCATATGTTACTACCACAAAAATTTGGAGTTAGTAAATTATTAGTTTCAATTCCCCAAACTCATAATTTTCAATTCCCATAGTCGACTACAAGTCTAATATTCTAAATAGTTTCTTTATGGAAATTTGGTTATCAAAACTTGTCTCTCAATCACTCTATATTTTGACACCATGATCTTCCCTTGAACCAACTTGACCCACCCTAGAATAAAATCTATGACACATTCCCATTCAAAGAAACTTCTTATCTCAGCCATAGCCATAGCATGATAATTATCCTAAGAATGTGTTTGTATTGTTAATTTGAATCTTTATTTGAATTGTTGTGTGTTGAAGTATTTTTTTCGTCGTTAGATATATCGTAAAGTAAAGGAGTGACGATAACAAGTAGGGAATCAACTTCAAGACTCAGGCAAGTTGCAAATTGATCATGCTTTGACCTATATTTTCATATTATGCATATCTCTTTAAATTTTAATACTATGCATATTTTATAAAAGTTTTGCAAAGTATTATTTTTAGCTAGAGCCATAAGGACTAGCTACCATGCCTGGCCGCGCTTGCACAATTGGGTGGGTTGAAAACCAAACAAGTTTTAAACAAATAAACTTGCCCTCTTTTGGGGCAATGTTTTGTGAAAACTTTTGAAAACCAAAACTATATACTATTTTACTTCTACTCCCTGGGCGGAATGGTATTGACGGGAGCGTCTACAAGTGATTGTGCCCAATTGGGGTCTTGTAGTGAATGCGCCCGACTGGGGTCTTGCACACAAGTTTTTGTGGGGACCGCCGTCCAGGGGACTAAGATCTTCCAAGAACAGTTTGATGTAGTTTCCAGTATAGCCACATGCTACTATGGGATCTGGCTTAGCTTAGTACTAACGGGAAACCCTACCCCAGGACCGCCATCGGAGAGAGGCCTTCGTGCCGAAGTTGCGGGTGGCTTGGCGGTATAGGGGGCTGTTACGGAAAGACTTCGTCACAATCTCCTCCTAGTCGTACACCCAAGTGTGTAACGATAAACAGGGTTGGTTGTGTCATGTGGGGAGTATGACCTCTGTAGAGGGTTAAACCTAATCGATTAGCCATGCCCCCGGTTACGGGCAATTTTGAGCAACTGAAGACTTGGACTGAAGAAGAATCTCCCCTCTCTTTTCTAAAAATATATTTTAAGGGTTGAAGTTGAGGAATGAGCACAGTGAATGTGCTTCACTTCATCCTTATGTATGTTTTAAAACTATTTTGGAGACAGAGCACTGGTGCGTATATCCAAGTGTCTCACTCCTACTTTTTATACTAAAAACTATTTCTATTTCAAAAGTAGTTTATAAAATTTAGTATAGGAGAAAATTGGCTTTACGCAAATGAAACCTCGACAATACTTACCCTGCATATATATTTTGTTAAACTTCCCTTTGCAACTTGCGAGTACATTCCATGTACTCATCTGCACCTGTCATGTGCAGATCTTGACAGATTAAGAGACTATAGGGTTATGGTATACACTCAACGAGCCCAGGGGCGTTGATGGAGCCTAACTTAGCGACTACATATAATTCCGTTGTATTATCTGCCAGCTTGAGCTGTGCCTAAGGTATGATTTATATTTATATCTGGATCTACCATTTTGGTAGAATGATGTATGTCTTACTGATATTCATTTTGTTACTGTGTGTGCTAGCTATGATCCAGGGATAGCACAGTAAGTACAGAGACTTGGATTTTACCAAATCCGGGTCATTACAGCGTGGTTCCAATACGTGATGCTATCGTACATCCACGTTGATGGAGACTTTAACCCACAAAGGGTAACGGTTGCGTGAGTCCACGGAGGGACCCACCCATGAAGGGTCCACAAAGAAGAAACCTTGTCTATCCCACCATGGCCATCGCCCACGAAGGGCTTTCCTTACTCAGGTAGATCTTCACTAAGTAGGCGATCTCCTTGCTCTTACAAACTTCTTGGTTCAACTCCACAATCTTGTCGGAGGCTCCCAAGCGACACCTAACCAATCTAGGAGACACCACTCTCCAAATGGTAATAGATGGTGTGTTCATGATGAACTCCTTGCTCTTGTGCTTCAAATGATAGTCTCCCCAACACTCAACTCTCTCTCACAGATTTGGCTATGATGGAAAGATGATTTGATTGGAAAGTAACTTGGGGAAGGCTACAGATCAAGATTCTTGTGGTAGGTGATATGTCTCCAACGTATCTACTTTTCCTAACGCTTTTCCTCTTGTTTTGGACTCTAATTTTCAAGATTTGAATGAAACTAATCCTAGACCGACGCTGTTTTCAGCAGAACAACCAAGGTGTTGTTTTTGTGTAGAAATAAAAGTTCTTGGAATGGAACAAAACTTTGCGAGGAATTTTTATATAATAAATAAGAATTTCTGGAGCCAAGACCTACCAGAGAGGGCACCTAGGTGGGAAAAGCCCACCAGGGCGCACCCTCTCTCCTAGCGCGCCCAGGTGGATTGTCCCCACCTTGTGGCCCCGCAGACCCTGATTCCAAATCCATAAATACCTATTTTTCTAGAAAAAATCAGGGATAAAGAATTATCGCGATCCACGAGACAGAGCCGCCGTCACCTCCCGTTCTTCATCGGGAGGCCAGATCTGGAGTCCGTTTGGGGCTCCGGAGAGGGGGGGGGGGTCTTCATTCTTCATCATCACCAACCCTTCTCCATCGCCAATTCCATGATGCTCCCCACCAGGAGTGAGTAATTCCTTCGTAGGCTCGCTGGTCGGTGAGGAGTTGGATGAGATTCATCATGTAATCGAGTTAGTTTTGTTAGGGCTTGATCCCTAGTATCCACTATGTTCTTAGATTGATGGTTCTATGACTTTGCCATGATTAATGCTTGTCACTTTGGGCCCGGGTGCCATGATTTCAGATCTGAACCGTTTATGTTATCACCATTATATCCATGTTTTAGATCTAATCTTGCAAGTTATAGTCACCTACTACGTGTTATGATCCGGCAACCCTAGAGTGACAATAGTCGAGACCACTCCCGGTGATGACCGTAGTTTGAGGAGTTCATGTATTCACTATGTGTTAATGCTTTGTTCCGGTTCTCTATTAAAAGGAGGACTTAATATCCCTTAGTTTTCAATATGGACCTCGGTGCCACGGGAGGGTAGGACAAAAGATGTCATGCAAGTTCTTTCCATAAGCACGTATGAATATTTATGGAATACATGCCTACATTATATTGACGAACTGGAGCTAGTGCCGTTGTAGCGACCAGACCTCAAACGGTCTGATCTCTACTGCAAAGGAATAAATTTTATTTAACTATCATGGTGGTTGTTAAACATTGAGAATGGTTGACAACATCCTCAATCCCAATTAAGCATCATCGTTAAACAAAATCCAACAAAATTAAATTTTAGAGTAACATGTTGAGATTCACATGATAATCCAAGTACTAGATACTCAAGATGTCCATAACCGAGGACACGGCAAACCATGATTAGTTTATACACTCTGCAGAGGTTTGCGCACTTTTCCCCACAAGACTCGATCACCTCCGTTTGTTTTCTCGCACTACATGGTGCTTGAGAAGACGGATGACCGAGACATAGTCTTTCAGAAGCGCTAGCACCTTACGATGGATAGACCGTTACACCTACTTTCCCCTACATCTGCTACTCTACCCTGTAAGAGTTCGCACGACTTAATCAACTATGCTAGAGCCCATAATAGTTTGTGATTGCACACGGAAGTTTCTAGTATACCCAGGTACATAAAGAAAAACAGGCAATCCTGGAATACCCAGGTACCTCAATCCACCCAGATGTGTGTTTAAGTTGCCACCTTAGATAAACCATTAATTAACAAACTCACATCTATCATGGATATCACTCACCCAATCCACGTCTACTAGCATAGCATGGCACAATAGGCAAACGTAGAAGTAACTCCCAAAGGTTTAATAATAAACAGGTACTAGGTACTACCTCAACTACTTCCCATCCCACAATTTAATTAGATCCTAATCATGCAATGTTTGAGGATTGATCTAATGCAATAAAACTGGGTAATAGGAGGTATGATCAAAGTGTTACTTGCCTTGCTGATGATCCGCGAAACCTAGAGATTCGAAGTAACAGGCGGCGCACTCCGGGTATTCTATCGCAGACAAACAAACAAGCATACAATAAGTATTCATCTAATGCACGGGTAAAACTCAAATAAGAGATCTAACCAGAAGGTTCGACTTAAGAACTCCGGTTTGCAAAAAGAATCAAATCAAACGAAGCAACGAAAGTCAAACGGTAAAAGAAACAGGCTTCGTTTACTATTCTGGATCTAGGGCAATTTTTACAGTGGCAAAAACTTGTTTAAGTTGGTTAAACGGATGGAGGGTTTCGAGACGAAACTCCAAGCGCTTGAATCGCCTGATTCTGATAAACGAGCGAAAAGTTATACTAAAATGAAAATCGGATCGGGAATCGCGATCAGAAAATCGCGGATTAAACCCGAGAAAAAGAAAAAACGACGAACGTTCGCTAGAACGAACGAAAGGACGAACGCTCGCTAATTAAATAAACTAGAAAAACCGATCTATTAAAAAAACGAACTAAAAAATGACAAAACCGTCGGAAAAACCGAACGGTTTTTCTAAAAAAAACCGGCATCTAAAAAAATCTACCGGCAACTCCGGCGAGATTCCGGCGGCGGCGCGGGGCGGTCGGCGGCAGCGGCGGCGCGGGTGGCGGCGGCAGCGGCGGCGGGGCTAGGGTTTGGGCGGCGGCGGCTCGGTGGGCTGTGGGGGTCGGGTGCCCTAGCTTACAAAGGCCGGCCCCGGAGGAGTCCGGGCCTAACACGGCCCGTAGGTCGGTTTCGTTTTTTTTAAATTATTCCGCGCAGAAAAACAAATAAATGAAATACTAAACGGACTCCAAAAATCCTGAAATAAAATTTCCCGGGCTTCTAAAATCAAGCCGCACAAGGTGAACATTTATTTAGGGCCTAAATGCAATTTTGAAAAACACACATTTTTCCTAAATTCAAATAAAATACCGAAAAACTCCAAAATAAAATCTTATTTGATTTTATTATTAAATCCTCATTATTTCTTTATTTTGGGAAAGTCATTTTATTCCCTCTCTCATATTTGTGTAATAGAAATAATTGATGATAAAATAATTAAAATCAAATGATCCTATTCCCCAAATTTGAGAAAACTCAAATATGAAAATAACGAAATCCCCAACTCTCTCCGTGGGTCCTTGAGTTGCGTAGAATTTCTAGGATCGAACCAAAAGCAAAATAAAATATGATATGCAATGATGATCTAGTGTATAACATTCCAAATTGAAAATTTGGGATGTTACAAACCTACCCCCTTAAGATGAATCTCGCCCTCGAGATTCGGGTTGGCTAGAAAATAGGTGAGGGTGGTCCTTGAGTAAATTTTCCTCTCGCTCCCAGGTGGCTTCATCCTCCGTGTGGTGGCTCCACTGAACCTTGCAAAACTTGATAACCTTGCTGCGGGTGACTCGACTGGCATACTCTAGGATCTTAACTGGTTTCTCCTCATAGGTCAAATTGTTATCCAACTGAATTGCTTCCAATGGCACTGTGTCTCTCAAGGGTATGTCAGCCATCTCCATGTGGCACTTCTTCAACTGAGAAACGTGGACACATCATGAACTCCTGACAATCCTTCGGGCAATTCCAACTTGTAGGCTACTTCTCCCATACGTTCCAATACTCGGTATGGTCCTACAAAACGTGGTTCTAACTTTCCCTTAACACCAAAGCGCTTTGTTCCTCGAAGTGGGGATACTCGAAGATAAACTCTGTCTCTGACTTCGTAAACTGTCTCCTTGCATTTAGAATCTGTATAACTCTTCTGCCTGGATTGAGCTACCTTGAGCCAATTGCGGATCAATTTCACCTTCTGTTCAGACTCCTTAATCAAATCAGGTCCAAACAACTGGCGGTCTCCAACTTCATCCCACGACAACGGTGTCCTGCACCTTCTTCCGTACAAGGCTTCGAAAGGGGCCATCTTTAAACTGGATTGATAGCTGTTGTTGTAAGAGAACTCTGCATACGACAAATTCTCATCCCAACTAGATCCATAATCTAGCGCACAAGCTCTCAGCATGTCCTCCAAAATCTGATTGACTCTCTTGGTCTGTCCATCTGTCTATGGATGAAAAGTTGTGCTGAACTCTAGCCTGGTACCCAAAGTTTCGTGCAACTGATTCCAGAACTTTGAGGTAAACTGGGTTCCTCTATCTGATACTATACTCCTCGGAACTCCATGTAAGCATACAATCCTGGTCATGTATATCTTTGCCAACTTAGCACTGGTGTAAGTGGTTTTTACCGGGATGAAATGAGCTACTTTCGTCAACCGATCGACTACAACCCAAATCGAGTCATAGCCTGAACGAGTCCTGGGTAATCCCGTGATAAAATCCATGCCTAACTTATCCCACTTCCATTCGGGTATCGACAATGGTTGTAACAATCCTGCTGGCTTCTGATGCTCTGCCTTTACTCTCTGACATACATCACAAACTGCTACATACTCCGCAATGTCTTTCTTCATTCCGGTCCACCAGAAAATATCCTTCAAATCCAAATACATCTTGGTATTTCCTGGGTGAATCGAATACGGCTAATCGTGTGCCTCTTGCAAAATCAACCTCCCGATCTCCGGGCCATTGGGCACATAAAAACGATCTTCAAACCATAGAGTGTCGTGCTCATCCTCAGGAAATCCTTTAGCCTTCCCTTCGCTCATTTTCTCCTTTATAGAGGCAATCTCCTTGTCAGTCTTCTGGGCTTCTCTGATTCTATCCATCAAAGTTGACTGAATCTCCAATGCTGCTACATAGCCTCTCGGAACTATTTCCAAACATAGCTCACGAAGATTTTCGGCTAACTCCCTTGGTAACTCTCCCGTCATTAGGTTGTTGACGTGGCTCTTACTGCTTAATGCGTCAGCTACTACATTAGCCTTTCTGGGATGGTAATGCAATCTCATATCATAATCCTTGATGAGCTCCAACCATCTCCTTTGCCTGAGGTTTAACTCCTTCTGCGTGAAAATGTATTTCAAACTCTTGTGATCCGTGTACACCTCACAATGATTTCCAATGAGGAAATGTCTCCATGTTTTCAATGCATGCACTACGGCTGCTAACTTCAAATCATGCGTAGCATAATTCAATTCGTGCGGTTTAAGCTATCTTGAGGCATATGAAACAACTCTCCCTTCCTGCATAAGCACTGCTCCAAGTCCTCGATGTAAAGCGTCGCAATACACCTCATAATCCTTGGTCTGGTCTGGCAAAATCAACACTGGTGAAGTAACCAAATGTTTCTTCAACTCCTGGAAACTAGCCTCACACTCCTCGGTCCATATGAACTTGGTATCCTTCTTCAACAACTCAGTCATAGGCTTCGCAATCTCTGAGAAATTCTCAATAAATCTCCGGTAGTATCCTGCGAGTCCAAGGAAACTCCGGATCTCTCCAATTGTTGTTGGTGCCTCCCACTTGGTCACGGTATCAACTTTAGTGGGATATACTGATATACCTTCTCCGGATATAACGTGTCCGAGAAAGCCAACTTCCTTCAACCAAAACTCACATTTGCTGAACTTGGCATACAACTAATGTGCTCTGAGCTTCTCAAGTACCAATCGCAAATGTTCCTTATGCTCCTCTTCATTCTTCGAGTAAACCAGGATATCATCAATGAACACCACGAAGAACTTATCCAAGAACTCCATAAACACTTTGTTCATCATGTTCATAAAAAAGGCAGGTCTGTTAGTCAGACCAAATGACATAACGGTATACTCGTACAGCCCATACCTGGTGGTAAAAGCTATCTTAGGTATATCCTGTTCTCGAATCTTCAACTGGTGGTATCCTGATCGCAGATCGATCTTGGAAAATACCTTAGCTCCTTGCAATCGATCAAACAGATCATTTATCATTGGTAGTGGGTACTTGTTTTTGATCGTTACTTCATTCAACCCACGATAGTCAGCAACCATCCTTAACGATCCATCCTTTTTCTCCACTAGAAGTACTGGTGATCCCCAAGGCGACGAACTTGGGCGAATGTAACCTTTATCCAGTAACTCCTTAATCTGCTTCTTAATTTCCACCAAATCCTTTGCAGGCATCCTGTATGGTCTCTTCGATATTGGCCCTGTGCCTGGCAATAGCTCAATCAAAAACTCAATATCTCTATCTGGTGGCATGCCTGGCAACTCTTCTGGAAATACTTCGGGGAAATCCCTTACCACTGGTACTTCCTCCTGCACAACTCCTGTTAAACAATTTACTTGTGTCCCTTTTGGCACATGTCGGGATACATACTTGATCCTTCTCCCTTCTGGGATGGTAAGCAAAATTGTCTTACTAGCGCAATCGATGTTTCCTCCATACATCGACAGCCAATCCATACCCAAAATTACATCCAATCCTTGTGATTCCAAAATGATTAAATCTGAGGGAAACACATGCCTACCTATACTCAATGGCACTTGAAAACATCCTTGACTGGCCATATACTCCGCTCCTGGTGAGCTTACTAGCATAGGTGTTCTAGGAACTTTAGTGGGCAAGTTATACTTATCCACAACTCCCCTTGATATGTATGAATGCGATGCACCAGTATCAAAAAGAACGAGTGCAGTAAATGACTTAACCAAAAACTTATCGATTACGGCATCCGGCTGCTCTTCAACCTCCTCCATGTTAACGTGGTTCACCTGTCCCCTGTTGAAAGTGTTTGGCTTCTTCCTAGAGCTTCCATTGCCATTCTGGCCTTCAGGACATTCATTGGCATAATGTCCGGTCTTCTGGCACTTAAAGCAAGTGACTTGGCTCAGGTCTTTCTTGGCTGGGGTTGATGGGTTGGTACGGTTCTGGCCGTTGCTTCCTCCATTACCATTACCATTCTTGGTGCCGTTGTGATTGTGCGAGCTACCTCCTCCATGGGTATGCTGAAAATGTCCTCCCGATCTAGGGGTAAAACGTGGCTTCTGCTGAGCTCCAGAATTGTACTTCCCTTGTCCATACTTCCTCTTGCGGTTCTCAATTTGCTGCTGCTTGCCTTCAATCATAAGAGCACGATCTACCAACTCCTGGTAGTTGTTGAAGGTTGCTATCATCAACTACATGCTCAACTCATCATTTAGTCCTTCCAAAAACTTCTCCTGCTTTGCTGCATCCGTAGCAACGTCATCTGGGGCATAACGTGCTAATTTACTAAAGTCCTCCACATACTGGCCAACTGTCCATCCTCCTTGGCGTAAGTTGCGAAACTCACGCTTCTTCATGGCCATAGCTGCTGCTGAAACATGGGCAGTACGAAAAGCCTGCTGAAACTGGTCCCACGTGACAGTGTCGACAGGGAAAGTGGTTGTGAAATTCTCCCACCATGATGCTGCGGGTCCTTCTAGTTGATGTGCGGCAAACTTCACCTTCTCCGCATTTGTGCATCCTGCTGTGGTCAACTCTCTAGCTGTCTTGCGGAGCCAATCATCTGCTACTATCGTCTCGGTGCTACTATAAAACACCGGCGGATTCAGCCTAAGAAAACGGGCCAAGTGATCAACAGGTGGTGGTGGTGGGTTGTTGTTGTTCCCCTAATTCTGATTCTGGACTAGCAATTGCATCAATGTGTTCTGCTGCTGGATCAACTGGGTGAGCTCCGGTGGAAAGGTAAATCCGGGGTCACGTCTCGGAGGCATCTGAGGGTTTAGAAAAGATGAGATTTAAGAATAGAGGGGGTCTAAAGAGAAAACACTACCCATATGCACGTGAGGATAAAGCAAACAATTCACTTCATTCAATCAAACAAGGACATACAATCGATCTAACTATCGCAAAAGTGCTCGGACTACTGTATTTACATGGTGGACTACTACTACTAATGAGGTGGTCTACTAGAAATATTCCTCGGTTGCAGACTTCATGATATCTGCTCCGGCTTCATCAACATAGTCATCATCGCTATCATCTGGATCCGAGTCGGTGTCATCGATGATGATGTAGTCTTCCGGGCGAATCTCCTTGGGTTCTTCGTCTTCATATACTGGTGTAGGGCCTCCCATAAATATCCCGATCTTCTTGATCAGATCGTCATTCTTCTCCACCAATACTTCAATTTCTTCTTCATAATCTTCACGTGTAGCCTTGAGTTCTTCCTCCAGTTCCTTGATTCTTGTCCTAGCCTTCTTCAGGTCTATCATGTCAGCGCACATCTGGTTCTCCTGTCGTCGAATGTGCTGGTTTAATTCCTAGATAAAAGCTGCAATTGATCTATCCTTTCTGGTGTTGAGCATCTCCCAATGCTCATCTCGGCGCCCACAAATCTGGTAGATAGTATCCTTGAGATCATTGTGGTAGACTTCTCTAATGCGTCCCATGGTGATGTGAGCTGCCATGCTCTTTCCTAGACTCCAAGTTGGTGCATCAAAAGAAAACTCTATGGGCTCAGTGACTGGCATGAACGTCCTTCCTGGAACTTGAACTTGAATCATCCAGCGCTCTTCTTCAGGTAAAGTGGCGTTGTAGGTTCCGGTGAAGCTTGGTACTCCTATGTTCAGGTATCTAGTGACTTCCTTCAAGTGGCGTCCAAAAGGTGTATCTTCATCTGGTTGCGTGAACTTGTTCCTTGCATCCGCCATCCTAAAGAGTAGAAACGATGAGAGGTCAGAAGAGAAGAGAGTGAATAGTGATCTAGGTCCTTAACTTAGTGGGCGTGTCCTACAGTCAGCGTGTGCTCTGATACCATCTCTGTAGCGACCAGACCTCAAACGGTCTGATCTCTGTGCTCAGGTGTCATCCCTGGATCAGTAATGCTGACACCACACAGAACTTGGAGGATTTATAACATAGTAGCAATCACACACTTATTACAACGAGTGTCTCAATAGAGAACTTATTACAAAAAATATGGCTTAAGGCCATCTAATAACGATAACAGCGGAAGGCTTGGAAGATAAGTGAGTCCATCAACTCCAACGACATCACTGAGTATAGAACCACGACCTAAAACTCCTTAATCATCATCTGAAAAGTCTGCAACATTAACGTTGCAGCCCGAAATGGGTCAGCACATGGAATATGCTGGCAAGGTAACACATAGAGAGTAATGGAATGAAACAACTATTCTATATGCATATTTGGCTGGTGGAAAGCTCTATGGTTACAGTTTTGCATAAAGCCAATTTTTCCCTACTCCAAGGAATAAATTTTATTTAACTATCATGGTGGTTGTTAAACATTGAGAATGGTTGACAACATCCTCAATCCCAATTAAGCATCATCATTAAACAAAACCCAACAAAATTAAATTTTAGAGTACATGTTGAGATTCACATGATAATCCAACTACTAGATACTCAAGATGTCCATAATCGGGGACACGGCTAACCATTATTAGTTTATACACTCTGCAGAGGTTTGCGCACTTTTCCCCACAAGACTCGATCGCCTCCGTTTGTTTTCTCGCACTACATGGTGTTTGAGAAGACGGATGACCGAGACATAGTCTTTCAGAAGCGCTAGCACCTTACGATGGATAGACCGTTACACCTACTTTCCCCTACATCTGCTAGTCTACCCTGTAAGAGTTTGCACGACTTAATCAACTATGCTAGAGCCCATAATAGCTTGTGGCTGCACACGGAAGTTTCTAGTATGAAAAATCTCATGATCCCTTTGGGCCTGGGTGGCGGTCCATAAAGAAAAACAGGCAATCCTGGAATACCCAGGTACCTCAATCCACCCAGATGTGTGTTTAAGTTGCCACCTTAGATAAACCATTAATTAACAAACTCACATCTATCATGGATATCACTCACCCAATCCACGTGTAAAACTAGGTACTACCTCAACTACTTCCCATCCCACAATTTAATTAGATCCTAATCATGCAATGTTTGAGGATTGATCTAATGCAATAAAACTGGGTAGTAGGAGGTATGATCAAAGTGTTACTTGCCTTGCTGATGATCCGTGAAACCTAGAGATTCGAAGTAACATGCGGCGTACTCTGGGTATTCTATCGCAGACAAACAAACAAGCATACAATAAGTATTCATCTAATGCACGGGTAAAATCTAACCAGAAGGTTCAACTTAAGAACTCCGGTTTGCAAAAAGAATCAAATCAAACGAAGCAACAAAAGTCAAACGGCAAAAGAAACAGGCTTCGTTTACTATTCTGGATCTAGGGCAATTTTTACAATGACAAAAACTTGTTTAAGTTGGTTAAACAGATGTAGGGTTTCGATACGAAACTCCAGGCGCTTGAATCGCATGGTTTCGATAAACGAGCGAAAAGTTATACTAAAACAAAAATCGGATCGGGAATCGCGATCAGAAAATCGTGGATTAAATACGAGAAAAAGAAAAAACGACGAACGTTCGCTGGAACGAACGAACGGATGAACGCTCGCTAATTAAATAAACCGGAAAAATCGATCTATTAAAAAAACCAAACTAAAAAAACGACAAAACCGTCGGAAAAACCGAATGGTTTTTCTAAAAAAACGGCGTCTAAAAAAAATCTACCGGCAACTCCGGCGAGATTCCGGCAGCGACGGCGGGGCTCCGGCAGTCGGCGGCAGCGGCGCGGGGCGGTCGGCGGCGGTCGACGGCGGCGGCGGCGCGGGTGGCGGCGAAGGCGGCGGGGCTAGGGTTTGGGCGGCGGCGGCAGCTCGGTGGGTTGTGGGGGTCGGGTGCCCCGGCTTATAAAGGCCGGCCCCGGAGGAGTCCAGGCCTAACACGGCCCGTAGGTCGGTTTCGTTTTCTTAAATTATTCCGCACAGAAAAACAAATAAAAGAAATACTAAACGGACTACAAAAATCTCGAAATAAAATTTCCCGGGCTTCTAAAATCAAGCCGCACAAGGTGAACATTTATTTGGGGCCTAAATGCAATTTTGAAAAACGCACATTTTTCCTAAATTCAAATAAAATATTGAAAAACTCTGAAATAAAATCTTATTTGATTTTATTATTAAATCCTCATTATTTCTTTATTTTGGGAAAGTCATTTTATTCCCTCTCTCATATTTGTGTAATAGAAATAATTGATGATAAAATAATTAAAATGAAATGATCCTATTCTCAAAATTTGAGAAAACTCAAATATGAAAATAACAAAATCCCCAACTCTCTCCGTGGGTCCTTGAGTTGCGTAGAATTTCTAGGATCGAACCAAAAGCAAAATAAAATATGATATGCAATGATGATCTAGTGTATAACATTCCAAATTGAAAATTTGGGATGTTACAGCCGTATCGCCCTAGGTTATAACTGTCTAATGGTGAATATCATCCAACAAGTCACCGATCCAATGCCTACGAATTTATCTTATATTGTTCTTGCTAAGTACTACTGCTATCATCACTATTACACTTGCTACAAAATTACTGCTATCACTGTTACCGTTACTATTGCTGATGTCACCACTATCAAAACTATCATATTACTTTGCTACTGATTACTTGCTACAGATAATTAATCTCCAGGTGTGGTTGAATTGACAACTCAACTGCTAATACCTTCAAATATTCTTTGGCTCCCTTGTGTCGAATCTATAAATTTGGGTTGAATACTCTACCCTCGAAAACTGTTGCGATCCCCTGTACTTGTGGGTTATCAAGAACTTTTTCTGGTGCCGTTGCCGGGGACCATAGCTATATTTGTTGAGTCACTTGGGATTATTATCATATTATCACTATGAAGAATTTAAAGGATGCTAAGACTAAGATTTTTCCCTCAAAGACAAGGAGAGGTAAGGAACTACCATCCAGTTCTGCTTTAGATTCACCTCCTGTTATAAGTAAACTTGCAACACCACCACATGCTATTAATTCTGATATGTCGCAAGTTATTGATGATGCTACTTCTTCTATGGATAATGCTTATGATGATGCTAGTACCTTGCTTGATAATGATGATGTGCCACTTGGTGACTTTCTTGATAAACAAATTACTACTACATGATGTTGAATTTGATGATGAGCTTGAAACTGAAACTCCTGAAGCACCTGCTAGAACTAGCCCTCCTAGATATGAATTGCCTAAGGTACCGGAAGGTTATGTTATGAGTGAGGAGACAACTAGAGATATTCTTGCTTGTAGAGATAGATATGATCTAGAGAAATTATTATGCAAGGATAAAGAAAAATCTCTGAGTGCTAGAATGAAATGAGATACTAAGTTTGCTACTTCACCTATCTTTATTGATGATAAGGATTATGAATTCTCTGTCGACCTAGAGTTAATTACTTTGGTTGAATTTGATCCTTTCCATGGTTATGAAACTGAAACTGTTGTGGCACATCTTACTAAGTTGAATGACATAGCCACCCTTTTTACTCATGATGAGAAAACTCGCTATTACTTTATTCTCAAATTATTTCCTTTCTCATTAAAGGGTGATGCTAAAGATTGGTACCATACTCTTGCTCCTGGTTGTGTGTGTAGTCCCCAGGATATGATTTATTACTTCTCTGAAAAATATTTTCCTGCTCATTAGAAACAAGCTGCCTTGCAGGAAATATTTAACTTTGTTCAAATTAAAGAAGCAAGTCTCCCACAAGCTTGGGTGAGGCTTTGCCAATTACTTAATGCTTTGCCTGATCATCCTCTTAAGAAAAATGAAATACTTGATATCTTCTATAATGGACTAACCGATGATTCTAGGGACTTCCTAGATAGTTGTGCTGGTTGTGTTTTTAGGGAACGAACTGTTGGGAAAGCTGAAGAATTATTGAATAATATATTGAAAAAGTATGATTATTGGACTCTTCCTAAACCACCGCCTAAACCCACTCCGAAGAAGAGGGGTATATTATATCTCAGTCCTGAAGATATGCAAGAGGCAAAGAAATCTATGAAGGAAAAAGGTATTAAAGCTGAGGATGTTAAAAATTTACCCCCTATTGAAGGAATACATGGGCTTAATACACCACCAATGCCTAAGGTGGTAGAGGTAAATTCTCTTATGAAGTTCAATGATAATGACAATCCTCACAATATGCATCCTAGTCGATGCCTTTATGAGTTTGAAAACTATATTAGAAAACAAGATCACTTCAATGCAAATGTTATGAAACAATTGAAATACAATTCTGATATGATTGCTCGCTTGAGTGACTTGTTATTTAGAATATCAAATGATGTTAGAGGTGTTGGAAATCATGCCTCTATGGTTCAAACTCAGTTAGAACAAGTTGCTAAATCACAAAGGGAATTGCTTGATGAAATGAATAATAATATGCATGACTTTGCTGTTATAGTTGCAACAAGAGGAGGTAAAATTACTCAGGAACCACTTTATCCTGAGGGACACCCAAAAATAATTGAATAAGATTCACAAAGAGCTAACACTAGTGCACCTAGTCCTTCTAGAAATAAAAATTATAGGACTTTGCATGCTTCTAGTGAACCTGAAATAGAATAACCTCATGATAATGATAATGAAACTTCTATCTCTGATGCTGAAACTTAGTCAGTAATGAACATCCACCTAGTGATAATGAAAAAGATAATGCTGATGTTCATGAAGACTCTCAACTAAATAATAAAGAACCAAACAATGATGTTGAGATAGAACCACCTGTTGATCTTGATAATCCACAACCTAAGAATGAAAGGTATGACAAAAGAGACTTCATTGCTAGAAAACATGGTAAAGAAAAAGAACCGTGGGTTCAAAAACCTATGCCTTTCCACCTAAGTCAACTAAAAAGAATGATGATGACGAATTTGAACGCTTTGCTGAAATGTTGAGGCCAGTCTTTTGTGTACATGCTTGATTGATATCCTCAAAATGCCTCCTTATGCAAAGTATATGAAAGACATCATCACTAATAAGAGAAAAATACCGGAAGCTGGAATCTCCACTATGCTTGCCAATTGTACTTTTAAAGATGGAGTACCTAAAAAACTTGGAGATCTGGGAATACCAACTATACCTTGCTCCATCAAAAAGAATTATGTGAAAACTGCTTTGTGTGATTTAGGAGCTGGTGTTAGTGTCATGCCTTTCTCTTTATATAAAAGACTTGATTTGAATAAACTCACACATACCGAAATATCTTTGCAAATGGATGATAAATCAACTACCATACCTATCGGTATCTGTGAGGATGTGCCCGTTGTTGTTGCTAATGTTACTATTTTGACTGACTTTGTTATACTTGAGATGCCCGAGGACGACAACATGTCAATTATCCTTGGTAGACCATTCTTGAATATTGCAGGAGCTGTTATTGATTGCAATAAAAGCAAGGTCACTTTTCATATCAATGGTAATGAGCATACAATGCGCTTTCCGAAAAAACAATTCCAACTGAATGGTATTAATGTTATTGAAAAATCTCCGACAATCACTATTGGAAGTTTGCAAATTCCTCTACCTACTGTTAAAAAGAAATATGAAATTCTTATTGTTGGGGACATTTATATCCCCATTGAGGCAACTTAGTGATTTACGAAAGTTCTTCGGTTTCATGCTAATCGAAAGTGGTTGTTAATAAGACATGATCAACCTTATTAATGGATAATTTTTGAGCGGTATGAAGTTGATGAATTTAGTAAGCACTACCTTCTGTCCCTACTTTTTATTCTATGTTTTTATTAGTTAACTAAAATAAAATGCCATGTTTTGTCTGTTTTCTGATTTTCCCGTGCAATAAAAAATGACCCAAAAATTAAAGTTCTCAGAATGCCCTAAAAATTTAATATGATTTTTTTTTCTGAATATTTCTAAATTTCTGGAGCAAATAATATCAGAGGGAGGTGCACTAGGTGGGCACAACCCACCTGGGCGCGCCAGGACCCCCAGGCGCGCCCTGGTGGGTTGTGGTCCCCACGTGGCCCCCCTCACTTATCTCTTCATACCACATCATCACTTACCTCTAGAAAAAATCTCCGTTGCTCTCTCTCCTGTGTTCTTGCCCTCAAACCCGCGGATTTCGATCTCTTAGCTCGAAGCTCTGTTTCCGAAACTGTTTCAGGGGATTGTTGCTTGGTATTTGACTCCACCATTTGCCCAATTAGTTTTTGTTTTAGTGGTTTATATTTTGAATAATTAGCTACTCTTGGTGCTGTTGTAGATAAGCTTGCATGTTGAATTCTTAGTGTTCTAAGTTGTTTGAATGCTCGCTATGGCCTCTATGTATCCCTATGAATAGTTGGTACCATTTTTGTGAAGTTTTGTTGAGAAAATTTTGTGGGCTAATAAATTTCAGAATTTTGTTCATAGGAAAACCATGAATATGTTTAGGAAGTTTGGATCTAAGAAGAACTCCAAGGGTGTTATTGGGGGGTCATTTGATAGTGATCTTCATCCTCGGAGGTTGGCGGAAGTACGACCATGTGAATCGCCGCACACCCTGTTCCTCGAAGAGGCTGGAATCCTTCAGGAGTTCACACAAATATGCTGCTAATGCCGGCCTCACCGGCTTCATCACAGAGAGTGTGAATAGCACCAAATCCTCATGAATAACTTTGTTCAAAGTTTTACTTTCCTTCCTAGGAATAATCCTCCTGAGGTGAGCTTTGATTTATATGCTGAAAACCATCAGATACCACTTACTGAATTTTGTGACATATGCATCATCCCTTCTGATGGGAAATTAGCCGAGCCTAGGCCAGCGAAATTTGAGACTTTTTATCGCACTTTGACAGTGGGAGATGAGAGAGGGGTGTCACCTATCACTGTCGTTGGCTTGCAATTTCCGGCGGTTCATTACTTTTCTCTTTTCATTGCAAAATGCTTGCTTGCTAGGGAGAAGGTGGGTGCACTTAGTTCACCAGACCTTGTTGTCTTACGTCATGCATTAGAGGGAGACAACACTTATAGCTTGGGAGCTATTGTGGCTCGTCGCCTCCACCTTAATAAATCCAAGGGTAAAATTCATGGTGGGATTTATGCTACTCATTTGGCGGCTCACTTCGAGGTTGAGATACGCCTTCATGATTACCCTGTGACCAAGGTTTACCTAGACCGTGCTGCCATGGATCACCACCATTTTACTGATGATAAATCTCATGACATTCCTATTCCTTATAACCTGGTTTTTAGCATTGAAACTCGTGATATTATTCCATTTCTGCTCCTGCTTTGTTTGATTCTGTTGCTAGGAGTGGATATAGGATTATGCCTGCGGACATCATCACCAACGGGAATGCTCAGGCTGCTGCAAAGGCAGAGGAGGAGCCTCAGTAGGGGGATCAGTAGATGCCCGCTCCTCACTACCCCAACTACTACCCAGGCTTCTGATCGATTACCAAGTTAGCCCAAAAGCCTATGCTTGGGGGAGTACGTGTTTCTCACCGACATTACATTCATGTCCACTTATTCCAGTTGTCGGTGTTCACACTTTTTCATTGTATTATCCATGTTTAGATTTATTTTTCTTGCTTTCTTCTTGTGTGTTTGAAAAACTTTTGAAAACCCAAAAAAATTATTTGTAGCTAGTTTACTTTCTATGCATGCTTAGTTGTAACATTAAAAAGAAAACCCAAAAAGATTTCCTTGTTCTTCTTTTTGCTTGTTGGGAGATTTCCCGTGTAAATAGTTTTTCTCGTTTTTTCTTTTCCATTTTATTTGCTTGTTCAAGAAAACCAAAAACTCCAAAAATATTTCAGTGTGTTCCTCTGAATTTCTTTTCTTTTTATTTGAGTTGTACCAAGGAGAAGACCACGATGAAAATGTTGAGCGGCTCTCATATGAATAACTGTTGATCTACTAAAGAGCCCATTTTACCTTGTCTTCTCCTGTTGAATAAAATGTTTGCAGATTCCAGCTTAGTCCATGGCACTCTTGCACTATTATTATTTTCACATCGTTCGGTCGTGCAAGTGAAAGGAAATAATGACGATATTTGATGAACTGGTTGTGGCAGAAAGAAACTGGTATGAACTCGACTTGTTCTGTTTATGTAAATATGTTTAACCTAGTATCCATGATTCAACCCATTATGATTAAACATGTTTGCACTGACAATTAGAGATTATAGTTTCTCATGTCATGCATAAGTAGCTAGGAGTAAATAATGATTTATCTTGGATATCAACATTGTGTTAAAATGATTATGATGTAGTATGATGATATGGTATCCTCCTCTGAATGTTCGAGTGGCTTGACTTGGCACATGTTCATGCATGCAGTTGAATCAAAACAAACATAGCCACTATGATATTTATGTTCATGGTGTTCATATCCTATTCATTCTAGTGTCCAATGTTACTTATGCATAATGCATGTTCATGATCGTTGTTGCTCTCGAGCTGGCCGCTTCTCAATCTAATTGCTAGCATTCGCGTGTACTAAGTGGGAATTCTGCTTGTAGATCAAAAACCTTGAACTCAAAGTTATTCCAGATGAGTCCACCATACCTACCTATATGCGGTATTACCCTGCCGTCCTAAGTCAATTTGAGTGCCACCTCTAAAAACTTATAAAAAATATCCTTTTTGTGCGCCTGGATCGTTCATGGAATGACAGGAGGTGGTCAGTATCTTCAATGCTAAGCGGGTTATTCTCAGTTCGAGTGTTTATTCACTCACCATCGCACGAGAAAAGGGCGGTAATAGGGATGCCCAGTCCCAAACTGCAAACACAAAAAGAGTTAATCTCTCAAATAATCAAACAAAAACTCCCAATGGAGTCAAAACCTTTACTTTTTATTGCTTGGGAACTGCCACTAGCTTGTTTAGTGTGGGAGATATTGATAACTAATAGTCGTGAAGTAAATGAGAAGGGTGCTGATAATCCCCAAGTGCAGGGAATCATCGTAGCAATTCCCAAAGGTGGAAGTGATAAGTATGGAGTGTAGAACCCACAAGGAGCTAAAGGTAAGATCAATATTCTCTCAAGTCCTATCTGCCACTGATACGACTCTACGTACACCGAATGTTTGCTTCCAACTAGAAACGATAAATAAAACTACGTTGTGGGTATGAAGTGGATAACTTTGCATGATATCGGAGGGCTAAAATATGAAAGTAGGTGCTGTTATTATAAAGTTAGAATATATTACTAAATATTATAAATAGCGAGTGTGGAATAATGATGGGCCGGTGTGCGGAATTGTCTTAGGCAATTGTTAACAAGACCGGTAGTCGTCATTGCAATTTCATATGAGGGAGAGGCATAAGCTAACATAATTTCTCTTCTTGGATCATATGCACTTATGATTGGAGCTCTAGCAAGCATCCGCAACTACTAAAGATCATTAAGGTAAAACCCAACCATAGCATTAAAGTATCAAGTCCTCTTTATTCCCATACGCCATGTCCCGCTTATCCGTGTTTGTGTTTAAGTCACTCACGCAACACAGACAATAAGCAAACCATGGACATATTGCAACACCCTACAGCGGGAATCCCTCATGCTTGCACGACACGGAGGGCACCATAGGACAACACCAAAGTAAAACATACAAGTCATACCAATCTAGATCATCAATCAACCCAAAGACAAAGGATATCTACTCAAAACATCATAGGATGGAAACACATCATTGGATCATCATATGTGGCATAAAGCACCATGTTCAAGTAGGGATTACAGCGGGGTGCAGGAGACTGGACCGCGTAAAAGAGATGAGGATGGTGATGATGATGGTGATGTTGATGAACACAATCACCGCGGCGATGATTCCCCTCCCGATGGCACTCCGGTGCCACCGAGAGAGAGGAGGATAGGTTCTCCCCCTTGTGCTTCCTCCTCCATGGCCTCCCCCCGGATGGGGAGAGGTTCTCCCTCCGGTCCTTCGCCTTCATGGTGATGATGGACCCTCCGGGATCCTCCTCCATAGCCTCTGGTGATGATGGCCCCCTCTGGCAGGGTGCCAGAGAGGGCCTAGATTGATTTCTCATGGCTACAAAGGCTTGCGGCAGCGGAACTTCCGATCTAGGTTAATTTCTGGAGGTTTCTGTATATATAAGAGGTTTTGGCGTCGAGAACAAGTCAGGGGGTCTCTGGGCTGTCCACGAGGTAGGGGCCGCGCCCAGGGGGTGGGCGCGCCTCCCACCCTCGTGGGCAGCCTGGGACTCGTCTGGCCCAATTCTTTTACTCCATGGCCTTCTTATGGTCCAAAAATAAGCTCCATCAAGTTTATGGTCAATTGGACTCCGTTTGGTTTTCCTTTTCTGCGATACTCTACAACAAGGAAAAACAGAAATTGGCACTGGCTCTATTTAATAGGTTAGTCCCAAAAACCATATAAAATAGCATATAAATGCATATAAAACATCCATGGTTGATAATATAATAGCACGAATACTTCATAAATTATAGATACGTTGGAGACGTATCAGCATCCCCAAGCTTAATTCCTGCTCGTCCTCGAGTAGGTAAATGATAAAAGAAATAATTTATGAAGTGTGAATGCTAGCAAGTGCATAAGTTTCATCAATGATAGTTCTAATCACTTTTTCTAGCATCATTATATATCATAACAGTAGCTCATTTTCATAAAACTTTTCATGATCAAGTAACAAGCTATTCACGTGTTAAAGTATAGATCATAAACTTTCCTGAAACTAACAAAATATATTCTCAGTCATCAAACAATTGAAATTCATCTTATTTTCAGGAAGGTTCTATGTCAGAGCTTTGATTTAGCAAACTCCACATACTCAACTATCATTTAATCTTTCACAATTGCTAACACTCACGTGATATTTATGGGTTCAAATATTTAATCGGACACAAAGAAAGATAGGGGCTTATAGATTCGCCTCCCAACCTTTTACCTCAAGGGTAATGTCAACAATAATAGTTCATGATAACTTACATCCAATTGGATATATATATATCAGGATCTCTCCAACACAATGTGCTTGCCAAAGGATAAAATGTAAAAAGGAAAGGTGAAGATCACCATGACTCTTGCATAAGGGTAGAACATAAAAGTAAAAGATAGGCCCTTCGCAGAGGGAAGTAGAGGTTGTCATGCGCTTTTATGGTTGGATGCACAAAATCTTAATGCAAAAGAACGTCACTTTATATTGCCACTTGTGATATGGACCTTTATTATGTAGTCCATCGCTTTTATTTCTTCCACATCACAAGATCGTATAAAGCTTATTTTATCCACATTAATAGATCATACATATTGGCAATTTTTATTGCATGCACCGATGACAACTTACTTGAAAGATCTTACTCAATCCATAGGTAGGTATGGTGGACTCTCATGGCAAACTAGTTTAAGGAATGCTTGGAAGCACAAGTAGTATCTCTACTTGGTGCGAAGAATTTGGCTAGCATGAGGGGAAAAAGCAAGATCAGCATGTTGGATGATCCAAGACAATATACTTTATTTCGGATATAAGAAAACATAACCCATTACGTTGTCTTCCTTGTCCGACATCAACCTTTTAGCATGTCATATTTTAATGAGCGCTCACAATTACAAAATATGTCCAAGATAGTATATTTATATGTGAAATCTCTCTTCCTTCAATATTGTTTCATGAATTGTTCAAGTGACGAATTCTACGTTTGCTAACTTTCAATAAGTTTACTACCTATACTTATTCTATGTGAAGTCATTACTCCCCATGGTATAAGCATATGAAACATATATAAAATCATATTTATGATATTCAATTCATTCAACCATTTACTCATAGGATATATGTGAAGCACGTGAGTAAATGACAAACTACTCCAAAAAGATATAAGTGAAGGACACTTAGTAGTCAAATAATTAACTAGCCATGGGAGGGTTCCTTTTCATTCAAGATTTCAGATCCAATGATTTTATTCAAACAACAAGTAAATTGAAAATACGCTCCAAGCAAAACACATATCATGTGACGACTAAAAATATAGCTCCGAGTAAGGTATACCGATAATTTTGAAGACGAAAGAGGGGATGCCTTCCGGGGCATCCCCAAGCTTAGGAGCTTCAGTCTTCCTTGAATATTATCTTGGGGTGCCTTGGGCATCCCCAAGATTAGGGTCTTTCCACTCCTTATTCTCCTCATATCGATATCTCACCCAAAGCTTGAAAACTTCAATCACACAAAACTTAACAGAATTTCGTGAGATAGGTTAGTACGATAAAGAGTAAACCATTCACTTTGGTACTGTCAAATACAAGGCTCATAATTGTTCTCACACAATGCCTACTGTACCATATCATTTTACAATTTATATTGAGAAATATAAGCCATAGAAACTAGAAAACAAGCAAACTATGCAATGAAAACAGAATCTGTCAGAAACAGAACAGTCTGTAATGATCTGAACACCAACCATACTTCTGCTACTCCAAAAATTCTGAAATAGATTGGTGGACGTGAGGAATTTTTCTATTAATCTTCTGCAAAAAGAATCAGCACCAAAGCACTATTCTGTAAAAAATAGCAGCTAAACTCATGAACGCAAAGTTACTGTTTTTTTACAGCAAGATCACATTAACTTTCACCCAAGTCTTCCCAAAGGACTTACTTGGCACTTTATTGAAACAAAAGCTATAAAACATGATTAATACAGTAGCTTAATCATGTAAACACACAAAAACAGTAAGGGTAAATATTGGGTTGTCTCCCAACAAGCGCTTTTCTTTAATGCCTTTTAGCTTGGCATGATGATTTCAATGATGCTCAAATAAAATATAAGAATTGAAACATAAAGTGAGCATCATGAAGAGTATGACTAGCACATTTAAATCTAACCCACTTCCTATGCTGATATGTCTCCAACGTATCTAAATTTTTTGATTGTTCCATGCTATATTATATCCTGTTTTGGACATTATTGGGCTTTATTATACACTTTTATATTATTTTTGGGACTAACCTATTAACCGGAGGCCCAACCCAGAATTGCTGTTTTTTTGCCTATTTTACGGTTTCGCAGAAAAAGAATATCAAACGGAGTCCAAACGGAATGAAACCTTCGGGAATGTGATTTTTGGAACGAACATGATCCAGAGGACTTGGACCCTACATCAAGAAATCAACCAGGAAGGCACGAGGTAAGGGGGCGCGCCTACCCCCCCCCCCCCCAGGCGCGCCCTCCACCTTCGTGGGTCCCACGTTTCTCCACCGATATACTCCTTCCTCCTATATATACCTACGTACCCCCAAACTACCAGATACGGAGCCAAAACCCTAATTCCACCGCCGTAACTTTCTGTATCCACGAGATCCCATCTTGGGGCCTTTTCCGGAGATCCACCGGAGGGGGTATCGTTCACGGAGGGCTTCTACATCAACACCATAGCCCCTCTGATGAAGTGTTAGTAGTTTACTTCAGACCTATGGGTCCATAGTTATTAGCTAGATGGCTTCTTCTCTCTTTTTGGATCTCAATACAAAGTTCTTCCCCTCTCTTGTGGAGATCTATTCGATGTAATATTCTTTTGCGGTGTGTTTGTTGAGACCGATGAATTGTGGGTTTATGATCAAGTTTATCTATGAACAATATTTGGATCTTCTTTGTATTATTTTATGTATGATTGGTTATTTTTGCAAGTCTCTTCAAATTATCAGTTTGGTTTGGCCTACTAGATTGATCTTTCTTGCAATGGGAGAAGTGCTTAGCTTTGGGTTCATTCTTGCGGTGTCCTTTCCCAGTGACAGTAAGGGAAGCAAGGCACGTATTGTATTGTTGCCATCGAGGATAACAAGATGGGGTTTATATCATATTGCATGAGTTTATCCCTCTACATCATGTCGTCTTGCTTAAAGCGTTACTCTGTTCTCTTGAACTTAATACTCTAGATGCATGCTGGATAGCGGTCGATGTGTGGAGTAATAGTAGTAGATGCAGGCAGGAGTCGGTCTACTTGTCTCGGACGTGATGCCTATATACATGATCATACCTAGATATTCTCATAACTATGCTCAATTCTGTCAATTGCTCAACAGTAATTTGTTCACCCACCATAATACTTATGCTCTCGAGAGAAGCCTCTAGTGAAACCTATGGCCCCCGGGTCTATTTTCCATCATATTAATCTTCCAATACTTAGTTATTTCCTTTGCCATTTATTTTACTTGCATCTTTATTTCTCTTTATCATAAAAATACTAAAAATATTATCTTATCATATCTATCAGATCTCACTCTCGTAGGTGACCATGAAGGGATTGACAACCCCTTTATGGCGTTGGTTGCGAGGAGTTTATTTGTTTGTGTAGGTGCGAGGGACTCATGCGTGGCCTCCTACTGGATTGATACCTTGGTTCTCAAACACTGAGAGAAATACTTACGCTGCTCTACTGCATCACCCTTTCCTCTTCAAGGGAAAACCAACGCAGTGCTCAAGAGGTAGCATATGCCTAGGGATTTTTTGAGCACATAATTTATAGGAACAAGAATCAACTAGCATAGGAAGGAAAAACAAGTATAACTTCAAAACTTTAAGCATATAGAAAGCAAACTTGATATTATTATAACTCCTACAAGCATATATTCCTCCCTGATAATAATTTTCAGTAGCATGATGAATGAATTCAACAATATGACCATCACACAAAGCATTCTTTTCGTCATCTACAAGCATAGAAATTTTACTACTCTCCACATAAGCAAAATTCTTCTCATTCGGAATAGTGGAATCATTACTAACTAAAGTTGACACTCTTCCAGATCGTTTCGGTCTGCTTGTCGCGGACATGATGCCTATATACATGATCATACCTAGATATTCTCATAACTATGCTCAATTCTATCAATTGCTCGACAGTAATTCGTTTACCCACTGTAATACTTATGCTCTTGAGAGAAGCCACTAGTGAAACCTATGGCCCCCGGGTCTATCTTCCATCATATTAATCTTCCAACACTTAGCTATTTCTATTGCCGTTTATTTTACTTTGCATATTTATTTCTCTTTATCATAAAAATACCAAAAACATTATCTTATCATATCTATCAGATCTGACTCTCGTAAGTGACCGTGAAGGGATTGACAACCCCTTTATCGCGTTGGTTGCGAGGTTCTTATTTATTTGTGTAGGTGCATGGGACTCGAGCGTGATCTCCTACTGGATTGATACCTTGGTTCTCAAAAACTGAGGGAAATACTTACGCTACTTTACTGCATCACCCTTTCCTCTTCAAGGGAAAACCAACGCAGTGCTCAAGAGGTAGCAAGAAGGATTTCTGGCGCCGTTGCCGGGGAGATTCACGCCAAGTCAAGTCAAGATTTGACTCCCGACAATGAGCCATTTCTGGCACCGTTGTCGGGGAGTCTACGCACAAGTCAAGACATACCAAGTACCCATCACAAACTCTTATCCCTCGCATTACATTATTTGCCATTTACCTCTCGTTTTTGTCTCCCCCACTTCACCCTTGCCGTTTTATTCGCTCTCTCTTTTCCGTTCGCCTTTTTTCCGCTTGTTTCTTGTTTGCTCGTGTGTTGGATTGCTTTCTTGTCACGATGGATCAATATAATACTAATCGTGTGACTTTACCAATACCAACAACAATGATTTTCTTAGCACTCCGATTGCTCCTCTTACCGATGCTGAATCTTGTGAAATTAACGCTGCTTTGTTGAATCTTGTCATGAAAGATCAATTTGCTGGCCTTCCTAGTGAAGATGCCGCTACCCATCTAAATAGCTTTGTTGATTTGTGTGATATGCAAAAGAAGAAAGATGTGGACAATGATATTGTTAAATTGAAGCTATTTCCTTTTTCCCTTAGAGATCGTGCTAAAGCTTGGTTTTCGTCTTTGCCTAAAAATAGTATTGATTCGTGGAATAAGTACAAAGATGCTTTTATATCTAAGTATTTTCCTCCCGCCAAAATCATATCTCTTAGAAACGATATTATGAATTTTAAGCAACTTGATCATGAACATGTTGCACAAGCTTGGGAGAGGATGAAATTAATGATACGTAATTGCCCTACACATGGTTTGAATTTGTGGATGATTATACAAAAATTTTATGCCAGAGTGAATTTTGCTTCTAGAAATCTTTTAGATTCGACCGCGGGAGGCACTTTTATGGAAATCACTTTAGGAGAAGCTACTAAACTCCTAGATAATATTATGGTTAATTATTCTCAATGGCACACTGAAAGATCTACTAATAAGAGAGTGCATGCGATAGAAGAAATTAATGTTTTGAGTGGTAAGATGGATGAAATTATGAAATTATTTGCTAATAAAAGTGTTTCTTCTGATCCTAATGATATGCCTTTGTCTACTTTGATTGAGAATAATAATGAATCTTTGGATGTGAATTTTGTTGGTAGGAATAATTTTGGTAACAACGTGTATAGAGGAAACTTTAATCCTAGGCCGTATCCTAGTAATTCCTCTAATAATTATGGTAATTCCTACAACAAATTCTTATGGAAATTTTAATAAAATACCCTCTGATTTTGAATCTAATATTAAAGAATTTATTACCTCGCAAAAGAATTTCAATGCTTTGATTGAAGAAAAATTGCTTAAGATTGATGAGTTGGCTAGGAACGTTGATAAAATTTCTCTTGATGTTGATTCTTTGAAACTTAGATCTATTCCTCCTAAGAATTATATCAATGAGTCTCTCAAATCCATGAGAATTTCCATTGATGAGTGCCAAGAAAGAACCACTAGGATGCGTGCTAAGAAAGATTGCTTTATAAAAGCGTGTTCTTCTAGTTTTCATGATAATAAAGATGAAGAT
The DNA here is from genome assembly GCF_056163025.1 of Triticum urartu. NCBI lineage: Eukaryota > Viridiplantae > Streptophyta > Magnoliopsida > Poales > Poaceae > Triticum > Triticum urartu. Next base: position 380,223,622 of record NC_141878.1, read on the forward strand.
CTAAAAGTTATTGATGTGTCCCCTATTAAATATTTGTTTTGTAATATGAATCTTGATAATGATGGGACCGAATATTATCCACCTTTACCTAGAAGGCGTTCCAAAAATTCGGAGTCTTTAGATCTTGATGCTAAAATTGTTAAAAGTGGGATTGAAGAAGTCAAAACTTTAAATATTAATGAACCCACTATTTTGGATTTAAAGGAATTTAATTATGATAATTTCTCTTTGATAGATTGTATTTCCTTGTTTCAATTCGTGCTAAATTCTCCTCATGCTTATAGTCAAAATAAAGCCTTTACCAAACATATCGTTGATGCTTTGATGCAATCTTATGAAGAAAAACTTGAGTTGGAAGTTTATATCACTAGAAAACTTTATGATGAGTGGGAACCTACTATTAAAATTAATATTAAAGATCATGAATGCTATTCTTTGTCTGATTTGGGTGCTAGTGTTTCCATGATTCCAAAGACTTTGTGTGATTTGCTAGGTTTTCCGTGATTTTGATGACTGCTCTTTAAACTTGCACCTTGCGGATTCCACTATTAAGAAACCTATGGGAAGAATTAATGATGTTATTATTGTTGCAAATAGGAATTATGTGCCCGTGGATTTTATTGTTCTTGACATAGATTGCAATCCTTCATGTCTTATTATTCTGGGTGGACCTTTCCTTAGAACGATTGGTGCAATTATTGATATGAAGGAAGGGAATATTAGATTACAATTTCCGTTAAGGAAAGGCATGGAACACTTCCCTAGAAAGAAAATTAAATTACCTTAGGAATATATTATGAGAGCCACTTATGGATTGCCTTCCAAAGATGACAATACCTAGATCTATCCTTGCTTTCATGCCTAGCTAGGGGCGTTAAACGATAGCGCTTGTTGGGAGGCAACCCAATTTTATTTTTATTCCTTGCTTTTTTTCTCCTGTTTAGTAATAAATAATTTATCTAGCCTCTGTTTTGGTTGTGTTTTTTGTGTTTAATTAGTGTTTGTGCTAAGTAGAACCGTTGGGAAGACTTGGGGAAAGTCTTTTTAATCTTGCTGTAAAAAACAGAAACTTTAGCGCTCACGAGAACTGCTGCCATTTTTATTTGGAAAGTTATATTTAGTTAATTATTTTTGCAGATGATTAATAGATAAATTCCTCACGTCCAGAAATTTATTTTAGAATTTTGGGGTTCCAGATCTTGCGTTAGCTACAGATTACTAGAGACTGTTCTGTTTTTGACAGATTCTGTTTTCCGTGGGTTGTTTGCTTATTTTGATGAATCTATGGCTAGTAAAATAGTTTATAAACCATAGAGAAGTTGGAGTACATTAGGTTTAACACCAATATAAATAAAGAATGAGTTCATTACAGTACCTTGAAGTGGTGTTTTGTTTTCTTTCGCTAACGGAGCTCACGAGATTTTCTACTTTAAGTTTTGTGTTGTGAAGTTTTCAAGTTTTGGGTAAAGATTTGATGGATTATGGAACAAGGAGTGGCAAGAGCCTAAGCTTGGGGATGCCCATGGCACCCCCAAGATAATCTAAGGACACCTAAAAGCCAAAGCTTGGGGATGCCCCGGAAGGCATCCCCTCTTTCGTCTACTTCTATCGGCAACTTTACTTGGAGCTATATTTTTATTTACCACATGATATGTGTTTTGCTTGGAGCGTCTTGTATTATTTGAGTCTTTATTTGTTAGTTTTCCACAATCATCATTTCTGCACACACCCTTTTGAGAGAGACACACATGATTCGGAAATTGTTAGAATGCGCTATGTGCTTCACTTATATCTTTTGAGTTATATAGTTTTTGCTCCAATGCTTCACTTATATCTTTTAGAGCACGTTGGTAGATTTGTTTTATAGAAACCATTGTTCTCTCATGCTTCACTTAGATTATTTTGAGAGTCCTACAAAACATAATGGCAATTTGCTTTAATCATTTTAGGCATTCAAGATTAATAAAAAAATTCTTATGAGTGTGTTGAATACTATGAGGCCAGGTGGTACCTCGGAAGGACACCTTTCTGTATTTGGGGTCAATGTTGTAGGAGGATGGGGGTATTGATGAAGATGTGAACCATCGAATCAAAGCCGGATGGATGAAGTGGCGCCAAGCTTCTGGCATTCTCTGTGACAAGAGAGTGCCACAAAAGCTAAAAGGCAAGTTCTACAGGACGACGGTTCAACCCGCAATGTTGTATGGCGCGGAGTGTTGGCCGACTAAAAGGCGACATGTTCAACAATTAGGTGTGGCGGAGATGCGTATCTTGAGATGGATGTGTGGCCACACGAGGAAGGATCGAGTCCGGAATGATATATACGAGATAGAGTTGGGGTAGCACCAATTGAGGAGAAGCTTGTCCAACATCGTCTGAGATGGTTTGGGAATATTCAACGCAGGCCTCCAGAAGCTCCAGTGCATAGCGGACGGCTAAAGCATGCGGAGAATGTCAAGAGAGGGCGGGCAAGACCGAATTTGACATGGGAGGAGTCCGTTAAGAGAGACCTGAAGGATTGGAGTATCACCAAAGAGCTAGCTATGGACAGGGGTGCGTGGAAGCTTGCTATCCATGTGCCAGAGCCATGAGTTGGTTGCGAGATCTTATGGGTTTCACCTCTAGCCTACCCCAACTTGTTTGGGACTAAAGGCTTTGTTGTTGTTGTTATTGTTGTTGTTGTTGTTGTTGTTGTTGTGTTGAATACTATGAGATGTTTGAAACTTGGTAATTGTTTTGAGATATGGAGATGGTGATATTAGAGTCGTGCTAGTTGAGTAGTTGTGAATTTGAGAAATGCTTGTGTTGAAGTTTATGATTCCCCTAGCATGCACGTATGGTGAACCATTATGTTAAGAAGTCGGAGCATGATGTATTTATTGATTGTCCTCCTTATGAGTGGCGGCCGGGGATGAGCGATGGTCTTTTCCTACCAATCTATCCCCCTAGGAGCATGCGCGTAGTACTTTGCTTCGATAACTAATAGATTTTTGCAATAAGTATGTGAGTTCTTTATGACTAATGTTGAGTCCATGGATTATACGCACTCTCACCCTTCCACCATTGCTAGCCTCTCTAATACCGCGCACCTTTCGCCGGTATCATACACCCACCATATACCTTCCTCAAAACAGCCACCATACCTACCTATCATGGCATTTCCATAGCCATTCCGAGATATATTGCCATGCAACTTTCCACCGTTTCGTTTACTATGACACGCTCCATCATTGTCATATTGCTTCACATGATCATGTAGTTGACATTTTAGTTGTGGCAAAGCCACCATTCATAATTCTTTCATATAAGTCACCCATGCATCATTGCTATCCCGGTATACCGCCAGAGGCATTCATATAGAGTCATACTTTGTTCTAGTATCGAGTTGTAATCATTGAGTTGTAAATAAATAGAAGTGTGATGATCATCATTCATAGAGTATTGTCCCAAAAAAAGAAATTCCAAATAAAAAAAAAGAAGGCCCCAAAAAAATAATAAATAAATAAAAAGGGGCAATACTACTATCCTTTTTTCCACACTTGTGCTTCAAAGTAGCACCATGATCTTCATGATAGAGAGTCTCCTATCCTATCACTTTCATATACTAGTGGGAATTTTTCATTATAGAACTTGGCTTGTATATTCCAAAGATGGGCTTCCTCAAAATGCCCTAGGTCTTCGTGAGCAAGCAAGTTGGATGCACACCCACTTAGTTCTTTTTGTTGAGCTTTCATATACTTATAGCTCTAGTGCATCCGTTGCATGGAAATCCCTACTCACTCACATTGATATCTATTAATGGGCATCTCCATAGCCCGTTGATACGCCTAGTTGATGTGAGGCTATCTTCTCCCTTTTTGTCTTCTCCACAACCACCATTCTATTCCACATATAGTGCTATGTCCATGGCTCACGCTCATGTATTGCGTGAAGATTGAGAAAGTTTGAGAACACCAAAAGTATGAAACAATTGCTTGGCTTGTCATCGGGGTTGTGCATGATTTAAATACTTTGTGTGGTGAAGATGGAGCATAGCCAGACTATATGATTTTGTAAGGATAACTTTCTTTGGCCATGTTATTTTGAAGAGACATAATTGCTTAGTTAGTATGCTTGAAGTATTATTATTTCTATGTCAATATTAAACTTTTGTCTTGAATCTTTCGGATTTGAATATTCATACCACAATTAAGAGAATTACATTGAAATTATGCCAAGTAGCATTCCACATCAAAAATTCTGTTTTTATCATTTACCTACTCGAGGACGAGCAGGAATTAAACTTGGGGATGCTTGATACGTCTCCAACGTATCTATATTTTTTGATTGTTCCATGCTATATTATATCTTGTTTTGGACATTATTGGGCTTTATTATACACTTTTATATTATTTTTTGGACTAACCTATCAACCGGAGGCCCATCCCAGAATTGCTATTTTTTGCCTATTTTAGGGTTTCGCAGAAAAAGAATATCAAACAGAGTCCAAACGGAATGAAATCTTCGGGAACGTGATTTTTGGAACGAACATGATCCAGAGGACTTGGACCCTACGTCAAGCAATCAACCAGGAAGGCACGAGGTAGGGGGCACGCCTACCCCCCCAGGCGCGCCCTCCACCCTTGTGGGGCCCGTGTTGCTCCACCGATGTACTCCTACGTACCCCCAAACTATCAGATACGGAGCCAAAACCCTAATTCCACTGCTGTAACTTTCTATATCCACGAGATCCCATCTTGGGGCCTTTTCCGGAGCTCCGCCGGAGGGGGTATCGATCACTGAGGGCTTCTACATCAACACCATAGCCCCTCCAATGAAGTGTGAGTAGTTTACTTCAGACCTACGGGTCCATAGTTATTAGCTAGATGGCTTCTTCTCTATTTTTGGATCTCAATACAAAGTTCTCCCCCTCTCTTGTGGAGATCTATTCGATGTAATCTTCTTTTGCGGTGTGTTTGTTGAGACCGATGAATTGTGGGTTTATGATCAAGTTTATCTATGAACAATATTTGAATCTTCTCTGAATTCTTTTATGTATGATTGGTTATCTTTGCAAGTCTCTTCGAATTATTAGTTTGGTTTGGCCTACTAGATTGATCTTTCTTGCAATGGGAGAAGTGATTAGCTTTGGGTTCAATCTTGCGGTGTCCTTTCCCAGTGATAGTAAGGGCAGCAAGGCACGTATTGTATTGTTGCCATCGAGGATAACAAGATGGGGTTTATATCATATTGCATGAGTTTATCCCTCTATATCATGTCATCTTGCTTAAAGCGTTACTCTGTTCTCTTGAACTTAATACTCTAGATGCATGCTGGATAGCGGTCGATGTGTGGAGTAATAGTAGTAGATGCAGGCAGGAGTCGGTCTACTTGTCTCATACGTGATGCCTATATACATGATCATACCTAGATATTCTCATAACTATGTTCAATTCTATCAATTGCTCAACAGTAATTTGTTCACCCACCGTAATACTTATGCTCTCGAGAGAAGCCTCTATTGAAACCTATGGCCCCGGGGTCTATTTTCCATCATATTAATCTTCCAATACTTAGTTATTTCCTTTGCCATTTATTTTACTTGCATCTTTATTTCTCATTATCATAAAAATACCAAAAAAAATTATCTTATCATATCTATCAGATCTCACTCACGTAGGTGACCGTGAAGGGATTGACAACCCCTTTACCGCGTTGGTTGTGAGGAGTTTATTTGTTTGTGTAGGTGCGAGGGACTCGTGCGTGGCCTCCTACTGGATTGATACCTTGGTTCTCAAACACTGAGGGAAATACTTACGCTGCTCTACTGCATCACCCTTTCCTCTTCAAGGGAAAACCAACGCAGTGCTCAAGAGGTAGCATATGCCTAGGGATTTTTTGAGCACATAATTTATAGGAACAAGAATCAACTAACATAGGAAGGAAAAACAAGTATAACTTCAAAACTTTAAGCATATAGAAAGCAAGCTTGATATTATTATAACTCCTACAAGCATATATTCCTCCCTGATAATAATTTTCAGTAGCATGATGAATGAATTCAACAATATGACCATCACACAAAGCATTCTTTTCGTCATCTACAAGCATAGAAATTTTACTACTCTCCACATAAGCAAAATTCTTCTCATTCGGAATAGTGGAATCATTACTAACTAAAGTTGACACTCTTCCAGATCCACTTTAGATTATAGTATTATTCATACTCCAAAAGATATAAGTGAAGTTCATGGAGCATTCTACAATTAATATACACTAACCAATATCCAAGCTCAAAATATATAAGTGAAGCACACGAAGCATTCTATAAAACCATACTCAAAAGATTTAAGTGAGGCACAAAGAGCAATTCTATAAGATCATACTTAAAAGATATAAGTGAAGCACATGAAGTATTCTATAAATTGATGAGGGGACATCTCATACTAGCATGGTTATTAAATAAAAAGAAAAACATAAACGACACAAATCATGTGAACAAAACAAAAACCGAGGTATAGCAATATTTGTTGAAGAAGAAAGATGGGATGCCAACCGGGGCATCCCCAAGCTTAAATGCTTAAGTATCCTCTAAAATATTTACTTGGGGTGACTTGGGCATCCCCAAGCTTGAACTCTTGCCTCTCTTTGTTCTTCTCATATTGATAGCTCCTCGATCTTCGAACACTTCATCCACACAAAACTTTACCAAAAACTTTGTTAGATCCGTTAGTATAATAAAGCAAATCACTACATTTAGGTACTGTTGAAAACTCATTCCAATTTCATATTAGAACTATATCTACTGTATTCCAACTTCTCTATGGTTCATACCCTCCGATACTAGCCATAGATGCATCAAAATAAGCAAACAACACACGAAAAAACAGAATCTGTCTAAAACAGGACAGTCTGTAGTAATATGGAGGTTTAGTAAACTTCTGTAACTCCAAAAAGTATGAAATAAATTTGACAATTTTAGAACTTTGTACAGAAGTAATCTGCAAAAAGTTTAAGACCCATTTGACTCTGCAGTAAAAAATGTAAAATCACGCGCTACAGCTAAAGTTTCTGTTTTTGTTCTGCACATAGTAGACAAGCAATCTAATCATCCTAAAACCAAAGCTTGGCACATTATTTTTATAATACAATGGATATATAAGGGGATAATTATTTACAGAGAAACTTCCATGAAAAATTCTACATTGTTTCCGTGAGCATGAACACGAGTGCTCAAGGTCGACCCTCACTTCTTCAATGCATAACTTTCCAATCACTTCTCTTTTTTAAAAACTTTTTAGGCATGAGAGGCAAGTATTTTTTTTTGTATTTTCATTCTTTATTTTTTTGTATGTTTCACCCACAACTAAACAGAAACAAAAAAGAAAAACAAAATCTACTTAGTGAAGAAAGCAAACAAGCACACACAAGAATATCACCCACGCTATTGCTCCTCGGCAACGGCGCCAGAAAAGAGCTTGATAATCCCCAAGTGCAGGGAATAATCGTAGCAATTCCCAAAGGTGGAAGTGATAAGTATGGAGTGTCGAACCCACAAGGATCTAAAGGTAAGATCAATATTCTCTCAAGTCCTATCTTCCACTGATACGACTCTATGTACACCGAACGTTTGCTTCCGACTAGAAACGAGAAATAAAACTACGTTGTGGGTATGAAGTGGATAACTTTGCATGATATCGGAGGGCTAAAATATGAAAGTAGGTGCTGCTATTATAAAGTTAGAATATATTAATAAATATTATAAATAGTGAGTGTGGAATAATGATGGGTCGGTGTGCGTAATTGTCTTAGGCAATTGTTAACAAGACCGGTAGTCGTCATTTCAATTTCATATGAGGGAGAGGCATAAGCTAACATACTTTCTCTTCTTGGATCATATGCACTTATGATTGGAACTCTAGCAAGCATCCGCAACTACTAAAGATCATTAAGGTAAAACCCAACCACATCATTAAAGTATCAAGTCCTCTCTATTCCCATACGCCATGTCCCGCTTATCCGTGTTTGTGTTTCAGTCACTCATGCAACGCAGACAATAAGCAAACCATTAACATATTGCAATACCCTACAACGGGAATCCCTCACGCTAGCGCGACATGGAGGGCACCATAGGACAACAGAAAAGTAAAACATACAACTCATACCAATCTAGATCATCAATCAACCCAAAGACAAAGGATATCTACTCAAAACATCATAGGATGGCAACACATTATTGGATCATAATATGTGGCTTAAAGCACCATGTTCAAGTAGGGATTACAGCGGGGTGCGGGAGAGTGGACCACGTAAAAGAGATGAGGATGGTGATGATGATGGTGATGTTGATGAAGACGATCACCGCGGCGATGATTCCCCTCCTGATGGCACTCCGGTGCCACCGAGAGAGAGGAGGAGAGGTTCTCCCCCTTGTGCTTCCTCCTCCATGGCCTCCCCTGGATGGGGAGAGGTTCTCCCTCTGGTCCTTGGCCTTCATGGTGATGATGGCCCCTCCGGGATCCTCCTCCATAGCCTTCGGTGATGATGGCCCCCTCCGGCAGGGTGCCAGAGAGGGCTTAGATTGATTTCTCGTGGCTACAGAGGCTTGTGGCAGCGGAACTTCCGATCTAGGTTAATTTCTGGAGGTTTCTGTATATATAAGAGGTTTTGGCATCGAGAACAAGTCAGGGGGGGTCTCCGGGCTGTCCACGAGGTAGGGGGGCGCGCCTAGGGGGGTGGGCGCGCCTCCCATCCTCGCGGGCAGCCTGGGACTCTTATGGTCCAATTCTTTTACTCCATGGCCTTCTTATGGTCCAAAAATAAGCTCCATCAAGTTTCAGGTCAGTTGGACTCTGTTTGGTTTTCCTTTTCTGCGATACTCTACAAGAAGGAAAAAAGAGAAACTGACACTGGGCTCTAGGTTAATAGGTTAGTCCCAAAAACCATATAAAATAGCATATAAATGCATATAAAACTTCCAAGGTTGATAATATAATAGCATGAATACTTCATAAATTATAGATACGTTGGAGACGTATCAGGGGCATGTCTCAAAATATCGTTTATCTCTGTTTTAAAAACTTGAGCTCTCGCACCTCGGCAAATCAATGCTTCCCTCTGCGAAGGGACTATCTATTTACTTTTAGCTTGTGTCATCACCTTCTAAAACAAGCGCTAGAACATGAGAGCACAGCTGTCATGACTTATGCATTGTGTATAGCTAATGTTGGGTGCATCATTACTGGATCTTTTCTACTATGAATTACAATGTTTAGTTGCTGCTTGAACTTTGGAGGTGCTCTGCATTTATGTTTTGCGGTCTCAGAAAGGGCTTGCGAGATACCACTATTGTCATATTATATCATGGTTGTTTTGATAACGTGTTGCCGTTTGAGATGTCTTATTATTGCTCTCTAGCTGATTATGTCATTGATATGAGTTGATATAATCTTTAAGAGTTATTGTCGGCATGGTTAGTTATAATGTTGGCTGAAAACCTGGGTGTTTTTTAAGCTTATTTATGCAAACAAGAGCAAAAGAGTTCGTAAAAGTTTCCAACGTATCTACTTTTCCTAATGCTTTTCCTCTGGTTTTTGACTCTAATTTGCATGATTGGAATGAAACTAACCCCGGACTGGTGCTGTTTTCAACAGAACTACCATGGTGTTGTTTTTGTGTAGAATTAAAAGTTCTCGGAATGGAACGAATCTTTGCGAGGAATTTTTATATAATAAATAAGAATTTCTAGAGCCAAGACCTATCGGAGAGGGGCACCTGGGTGGGCACAACCCACCAGGGCGCGCCCCCTCTCCTGGCGTGCCCAGGTGGGTTGTCCCCACCTGGTGGCCCGCAGACCCAGATTCCAACTCCATAAAAACCTATTTTTCCAGAAAAAATCAGGGAGAAAGAATTATCATGATCCATGAGACGGTGCCGCCGTCACCTCCTATTCTTCATTGGGAGGCCAGATCTGGAGTCCGTTTGGGGCTCCTGAGAGGGGGGTCTTCGTTCTTCGTCATCGCCAATCCTTCTCCATCACCAATTCCATGATTCTCCCCACCGGGAGTGAGTAATTCCTTCGTAGGGCTGGTCGGTGAGGAATTGGATGAGATTCATCATGTAATCGAGTTAGATTGATGTTGCTATGACTTTGCCATGCTTAATACTTGTCACTTTGGGCCCGGGTGCCATGATTTCAGATCTGAACCGTTTATGTTATCACCATTATATCCATGTTTTAGATCCGAAGATCCGATCTTGCAAGTTATAGTCACCTACTACGTGTTATGATCCGGCAACCCCGGAGTGACAATAGCCGGGACCACTCCCGGTGATGACCGTAGTTTGAGGAGTTCATGTATTCACTATGTGTTAATGCTTTGTTCCAATTCTCTATTTAAAGGAGGCCTTAATATCCATTAGTTTCCAATATGGACCCCGCTGCCATGGGAGGGTACGACAAAAGATGTCATGCAATTTCTTTCCATAAGAACGTATGACTATTTACCGAATACATGCCTACATTATATTGACGAACTGGAGCTAGTGCCGTATCGCCCTAGGTTATAACTGTCTCATGATGAATATCATCCAACAAGTCACCGATCCAATGCGTACGAATTTATCTTATATTGTTCTTGCTAAGTTACTACTGCTATCATCACTGTTACACTTGGTACAAAATTACTGCTATGACTGTTACCGTTACTGTTGTTGTTGTCACCACTATCAAAACTATCATATTACTTTGCCACTGATTACGTGCTGTAGATAATTAATCTTCAGGTGTGGTTGAATTGACAACTCAGCTGCTAATACCTTCAAATATTCTTTGGCTCCCCTTGTGTCAACTCTATAAATTTGGGTTGAATACTCTACCCTCGAAAACTGTTGCGATCCCCTATACTTGTGGGTTATCACTAGGATTGGAATATCTTGGTCTCAACACATGAGTAGATGGTTCTGTCTCAGAAAATGTATGCTGGAAGTGTAGGCACATTCTGATGGCTCTCTCACAAATGGAGAAGGAGTGGAGGGGTATATATATGTGACACCCCCAATTCAATCGTACACTAATCATACACGCAAACGTGTACGATCAAGATCAGGGACTCACGGGAAGATATCACAACACAACTCTACAAATAAAATAAGTCATACAAGCATCATATTACAAGCCAGGGGTCTTGAGGGCTCGAATACAAGAGCTCGATCATAGACGAGTTAGCGGAAGCAACAATATCTGAGTACAGACATAAGTTAAACAAGTTTGCCTTAAGAAGGCTAGCACAAACTGGGATACAGATCGAAAGAGGCGCAGGCCTCCTGCCTGGGATCCTCCTAAACTACTCCTGGTCGTCGTCAGCGGGCTGCACGTAGTAGTAGGCACCCCCGAGTAGTAGTAGTCATCGTCGACGGTGGCGTCTGGCTCCTGGGCTCCAAGGTCTGGTCGCAACAGTCGAGTATAGAAAGGGGGAAAAGAGGGAGCAAAGCAACCGTGAGTACTCATCCAAAGTACTCGCAAGCAAGGAGCTACACTACATAAGTATGCATTGGTATCAAATGGAATAAGGGTATCATATGTGGACTGAACTGCAGAAAGCCGGAATAAGAGGGGGATAGCTAAGCCTTTCGAAGACTACGCTTCTGGTAACCTCCATCTTGCAGCAGGAGAAGAGAGTAGATGGTAAGTTCACCAAGTAGCATCGTGTAGCATAATCCTACCCGGCGATCCTCTCCTTGTCGCCCTGTTAGAGAGCGACCACCGGATTGTATCTGGCACTTGGAAGGGTGTGTTTTATTAAGTATCCGGTTCTAGTTTTCATAAGGTCAAGGTACAACTCCAAGTCGTCCTGTTACCGAAGATCACGGCTATTCGAATAGATAAACTTCCCTGCAGGGGTGCACCACATTTCCCAACATGCTCGATCCCCTTTGTCCGGACACACTTTTCTGGGTCATGCCCGGCCTCAGAAGATCAACACGTCGCAGCCCTACCTAGGCACAACAGAGAGGTCAGCACGCCGGTCTAAATCCTATGCGCGTAGGGGTCTGGGCCCATCGCCCATTGCACACCTGCACGTTGCGTGGGCGGCCGGAGAGCAGACCTAGCAACCTCCATTACAAAGGAAGTTGCATTACGCGGTCCAACCCGGCGCGCGCTGCTCAGTCGCTGATGTCACGAAGGCTTCTGCGAATACCACGACGTCAAGTGCCCATAACTGTCCCCGCGTAGATGGTTAGTGCGTATAGGCCAGTGGACAGACTCAAATCAAATACCAAGATCTCGTTAAACATGTTATCTTGAAATAACTGTGAACGCTGACCAGGGCCAAGCCCACCTCTCTCCTAGGTGGTCTCAACCTGCCCTGTCGCTTGGCCACGAAGATCCACACAGAGGGCCGTTGGGACAAAGGTCCTTTCAGCCCCGAATCCGTGAATCACTCGCGGGTGCTCCACGAGCCGACCCGACTTTAGTCACCACATGTATCATGTATAAAGTATATAGTATATACCCGTGATCACCTCCCGAGTGATCACGGCCCGATAGTATAGCATGGCAGACGGACAAGTAGGTAGGGCCACTGATGATAAACTAGCATCCTATACTAAGCATTAGGATTGCAGGTAAAGGTAACAACTGTAGTAGCAAGGGACAGCCTATGCATCAGGATAGGATTAACGGAAAGCAGTAACATGCTACACTACTCTAATGCAAGCAGTATAGAGAAGAGTAGGCGATATCTTGGAATCAAGGAGGGGGGCTTGCTTGGTTGCTCAGGCAAGAGAGAGGGGTCGTCAACACCGTAGTCGAACTGGGGGTCGCCGACAGTCTTGGGGTCTACCGGAAAGAAGTAACAAAGGGGAACACAATAAATAACAAAGCAATCAAAGCAATACAAGGCATAACATAGCAATACGCGGTGCTAGGTGTGCCCTAACGCAGTACTAGGTGATACCGGGAAAGGGGGGAAACATCCGGGAAAGGATTCCTTGTGTTTCGTGTTTTCAGACAGATGAACCGGAGAGGGAAAGTTGCGAGTTCGATAGGTTAGGGATGTGTGGCGGACGAACGGGCTGCGTATCCGGATTCGTCTCGTCGTTCTGGGCAACTTTCATGTAGAAAGTATTTTCATGTGAGTTACCGTTTATTTTATATGATTTTCTAAAGTTTTAAATCATTTTTAGAATTTATTTAATTTATTTAATTCGACATTATCCAGATTAGTGCATGCTGACGTCATCATGACATCAACATGACGTCAGCAGTCAACAGAGGTGTTGACTGGTCAAACTGACGTGTGGGTCCAGTGGGACCCACCTGTCATACACTGTTTTAGGTTAATCAGGATTTAGGTTAATTAGTTACGCTTAATTAGTTAACTAAAATGATTAGGTTAAACTAATACAGAATCAATTAATTAAGTTAATTAATTAATTACTATTTTATTTAGTATTATTATTATTTTCCCAAAGTTTTATTCATATTCTGGAATTCATTTAAATCAGAAATAAATGGTTAAATCGCTACGGGTACACAGAATTGTACCCACCTATTTCAACCAGGGGCTAACAGGTGGGGTCTAGTTGACTGCCTAGACAGCAGTCAATTAGGACCATTGAATAGTCAAAGGCTGAGGGGGGGGGCGCATGTCATTGACAAGGTTATCCCAGTCAGCAGTTTGACTGGTCAAAGGGACCAGTGGGACCCATGTGTCATAGGTACAAGTTTTGACATAAAATTTATTAGTTTAATTAACTAGATGGGGTCCACCAGTCAGTGTCTATTAGCAGTGTCATTAGTGGTAATTAGTCATTAGCATTTAACCTAATGGCCTCGGGCCCACTAGTCAACGGCACAAAGGCTGGTTAGGAGCACCGTGCGCGCACAGGAGAGCGCCGGAGGCAACGGCGCTCGGCCGGCGGAGCCAAGGCCGATGCAGGCGGCGTGTGGGCGGAGCAAGGGAAAGGTCGGGTGCGGCCAAGGCGGGTCCAGCGCGAGTGGGCGAACTGGGCTGCAGAGGACGATGCGGGATGACAGCGGAGTCGAAATAGCAGCAGCACGGGGCCGGCGCGGTCAGGGAGGTAGAGCAGCAGCAGCCATGCAGCAGTAGTAGTAGAGCACTGCGCCGGCGGGCGCGAGTGCAGAGGGTCGAAGCAGGGCATGGGCACGGCGACTAGGGGGGTGCGGGCAGAGCATGTGCAAGGGACATGGGGTGCGACGAGGGGCGCTGTGACCGCAGCAGATGGCTGCGGGGAAGTGGCCGGGCGGGAGCCACGGCGAGGCGGGCCGTAGTGCAGTAGCAGAGGCAGCGCGCGGGCGGCACAGCTGCAGCTCAAGGAGCTAGCGGGGCGCGGGTCTCTATGCGCTTCGACGGAGCGCGGGCGCGGACAGAGGTGAGGGGTGCGGGCGCAAGCGCCGTCATGCAAGCAGCCAGGCCGCGGCCTGGAGCAGGGGAAGAGAAGGAGAGGCCGGAGCCTCACCGTGCGGAGGAGGGGTCGGGGCAACGGGGCGCGAGGAGGGCGACGGGGACGACGGCGCCGGAGGGGAAGCAGGCTGGCGATGAGGGGGAGGCAGGCCGGCGGGGAGGTTCCAGCGACGGGGTCCGGCGTGGTGACGGCGAACGACGGTGAGCGCGGGCACCGGGGATCGGCTCGGGTGCTGATCCAGATCCAGCGGGGGGGGGGGGGGGGAGCTCCGGTGAGGTGGTCCTCAGGGCGGCAGCGGCGTGGACGGGTTCGGGGGCACGGTTGCTCCCGATCTCGATCCAGACGAGGTGGAAGAGGAGGAGCTAGGCGTGGGGGGAGTGGGTGAAGTGGGGGGACCGCTCTAGGTTAAGGGGGAGTGGGGGGTTAAGGGGGACCGGGGTGGGCCGGTCTGGCGGCCCATCGGCCTGCTGGGCCGAGGCCAGGATGGGGGGTTTCCTTTCCTCTCTTTTTTTTGTTTTGTTTTACTTTTTCTTATTTTTTTGTTTTAGCTAATTGTTTGGGCAACAAATGAGTTCTGTAAAACATGATAGTTGGCCCACAAATCATAGCACAATAGATCCTACCACCAAAAACTAGTTTGGGGTAATTATCATTTCATATATATTTTATATAAAAAGTTATTAAATAATGTTTTCAGTCATCGTTTGAGGTTGTTTAAGTCACTTATTAAATTTCACTAATGTTGTTTACAATTTTATCATAGCCTCTGATTTATCTACTATTTATTGAACATTTTAGTATTAATACTTGAAAACTTTTAGTGTTTTCTTGATTTTAAATTTTGAATTTGAAATGTTTTCGAACTAATGCGAGATTAGCAACAATAACCGAGGTGACATGGCATCGTTAACGTGGGATTACTATAGCTTAATTATCCGGGCATCACAATTCTCCTCCACTACAAGAAATCTCGTCCCGAGATTTAGGAGATGGAGAAGGGGAAAATGTCTGGTTACGAAATTCTAACGAATCTTCTCAGTCTTGGTTGCTCTTCTCGAAGAAGTTAATCCCTTTTGTTGATGTCTTTATTTCTCTGCTTCAGGTCATCATGATGAAGTCGGCATCCTTACTTTGGGAACTCCGTGTACTTACAAAAGAATAAGGGGGTATACCGGAAGAATGGACCTCTGCAAGGTAGACTATCTGGTAGATATCATTGGGGAAGGTGGTAGAAAGTAACTCTCGAATTGAAACTTAAGAAATATCGAGAGCAAAGTAAGGAGGTATCATGGGAAGTTTCGAGCGGGCAGGTAATCGATCCATGCCTGATGCAAGGCGAGAAAGGGGTTCAGAGCAACGAGAATAAATATTGCGTCTGATACCAGAATATATTACTGGGAAAGTGACCATGTGAATTACATACGAAGTCAAGCGCGAGGGATAACTTCGGAGATAGAGGTGTACACGAGAGTCAGGTTTCGACCCTGGGACCTGTGGGTTATGGGCCCACCATGTGAGTTGACGGTAGGACGGGCGGTGACGTCTTGCATGACCACGTAGGCAAGACATGTCAGGGGATAGCATGTCAGTCATGTCGGCAACAACGTCGGTACCAAGGGCGAGGGACGAAGAGAACCATCTTCCTTCTTGTTGAACGAGGCGGACCAATAGGCAAAGTTCTCATCCATCGGTGGTTACCGGAATGTCATCAACAATAGTAACAGGGTCTTACTGACAAAGTTGTACACTGAGGTGCTTACAAAAGCGGTGACTTATTACTGCTTAGATCATATAAACCTCGAGAAAGTTAAACAAAACAAGGGAAATAAAAATTTGATTATCAGATTAACAGAACAATGGAAAGGAAAATGTGTTTAAACACACATTTCAGGGGTATACCCTTCCAAAGACAAGCAGAGAAGAAATATCCATGACGAGATATAAAAAAGAAAACCCTTTAGGTAAGGGGAGAGAAATTTCATGAAATTATCCATACAACGGTGTTTGGATAATTGATAAGGAAAATTTAGCCTTTGTTCTTTCAATGTCTTTATTTAAAATCGGAGTACCACTGACATGCTTCGAGATAGCATTGACATGGCCACTGGGTAAAGATCAGACTTTGGATACTCTAAGGATTCATCAGGAACAACTTATAGCATAAGTCTTGCAATTTCCTCATGAAAGAATGGCTAAACTTGCTAAAAAGGATACTATAACGATAGGTCCTCCGGTCAGGTGTGCTAGGCACGACATCACATTACCGGGTCACATAAAGTCCAAGGTGATAACTCTTGGGAATATGTTCCAACCATCATATCTGACCGAGATTCAGATCTGATTGCTGTCAGGATAACTCAGACTCAGGATGCGTGAGAAGAAAAGGTGCAACACAAAATGTCGAGATGACATTGTAAGACTCTCGGGAATTGAACTATGGAAGCGAGTTCCAAAACAAGAGTTCCTCATTAAATCAAGGAGAGGCGAGGAGGTGGCCGATTAACTCAGCGACAATTCATTGAGATTTTTAAAAGATGGATTTCCACACTTATGAGAACAAGGAGATAACATTTGTCATATCAAATGATATAATGATGTATGCTAGAGGAAAAACATACGCAATTAAACATTGGCTGAAAGGTGCACCCGATATATGGGCTTATGTAATACGATCAATGTTAGAATGGTGTTTTGATAACCAATGGCCTAAGAATGTAATGTCGACCATTAACTTCAAAGCAATAGGGTTGCTAGAACTTTTGAATTCGCACCTCATAGTTCAATTGTCGGTTTTCCGGTTGGAAACAACACGGGGACCAAGGAATGAACGGAAATGGCAAGAAGTATCACTTGTACCAAGAATTCATAAGAGGTTAGGTAGTACTTGATATTATCGAGGTACCATGGTGTAATACTCGACGGAAGATCAAAGTAAAGGTTGGACTGGTGTAATGATCCACAGAAGACAAGTGCTTAAACTTGCCCGTGAAATGGGGTTAAAGAAGAACATATGGTCGAAACCACAATTGCAAAAGGCCGGATCCCAGATATAAGAACTTATACCAAGGGAAAAGTTGTCACATCCCTGCTTTCCTGTTATGCATTAGGGTTGGTTGAACTTGTGCATCATGTTTAAATTTCTTTTAAACTTGAAATGGGGGCTAATCAACCCCAACACCCACCTGAAAATGCTAAATTCCAACAATTGGAATTTCAATGAACCCAAAATGCCCTTCATAAAAGCCCACCATTTTTTGTTCTGGTTTAAACCTCTGCCAAAAATGGTTCTACAATTTATGGGGCCATTCTAGATTTTTGAACCAAGTCATAAGTATTGGAATTTGGGCATTTTAAATCTTATAAATATTTTAAAGTGCTCAAATAATCTTGGAAGCATTTTTAGGCAGTTGAGAATATTCTCAAATGTGCCTTTGAATATTTCCAGAGTTTTTGGAAATGAAATAGTATTTATTCTATTTCAAAACACAGTACAGAAAATAAATAAAAGAGAAACAGAAAACAGTGCAGAGCACTTACCTGAGCCCACCTATCCGGCCCACCTAGCAGCCCAACCCACCTGCTGTGCCAGCGAGCTGCTTGCTCTCGCCAGCACAGGCAGGTGCTCGACGACGAGCACAGCATGCTTGCCACGTAGCTGCCCGCCATCCAGCCGCTCCCCTTGTCGACCTGTCGCCCTGGGACGAACCCTCTCTCTTTCCCCGAGCTCCCAGACACACTCGCTCTCTTTGGTTCCCTCTCTCACCCTCCCCGACGTCGCTCGAGACATCACCGTCGCCGCCGCTCACCGCAGCCACGTCCAACGCCGTCCCCGCGCCCTCCCACCGTGTCCGGACGGTTCGCCGTCGTCGACTACGTCGACCAGCCGAGCTGCACGACGCTGGAGCCCCTGCATCGTCCCCACCACCGTCATCTTCAACCTTCGGCAGGCATCGATCGTCGTCGTCGATCCGCCGCACCCGAGCTTCCCCAAGCACACTGACCCTCCCTACGGCTTCCTTGTGAGCTGCTGAACCTCCCCGTGCTTTTCGTTTCGCCCCCAGAACACCGTAGACGCCGCGCCTCTTGTGCCCGAACGCGCTGCCGCCTGACCACGTTGCCGGTGATGCTCCGGTGACCATTTGGTCACGGGCTTGTGCCCGTCACACTCCCCGCGTGGCGTAGATGCTATAGGTGCTTTCGCCGCATCGCCTAGGCCACAGCAGCCACAAGCACGAGCACACCCGAGCCTCGGCCTCCGCCGCGTCGCCGGCGATGCTTCGGCCACTCCCCGGCCAAACCACCACCGTGGTTGGATGCGGGCGAGTCCCAGCTCCACGTAGGTGCTCTCCGCGTGCCAAATGGTGCCCTGTGGGCAAATCTCGTAGCGCGCCGCTGCGTCTGGCCTCGCCGACGGCTAAACGCCGGCAGGCTTTGACCGCTGACCGGCGAGGTTCACCCCGCTGACACGGGTTGACCTCCCCCTCTCTCTCACTGACATGCGGGCCCCGCCCGACTAATTAGTCTGGTTAGTGATAATTAACTAGGTTAGTTTAGTTAGTAGTCACTGACTAGTGGGCCCTGCCCAATTAATTAGGACTAACTAGCTTAGTTAGTGCATAGAGTCACTGACCAGTGGGCCCCACTGATCAGGTTTGACCAGGACAAGGCGCTGTTGACTACTGACGCCAGCATGACGCAGTGCTGACGCAGTAAATGTTTTTCTGTATTTTAAATAAATCTAAATGATTTATTTATTTTTAGAAAATCCCCTAAACTTCCAAAAATCATAGAAAATAATCTATAACTCAGAATGAAATAAATTATATATGAAAAATTATCAGAAAAATTCAAGGAATCTGTTTATGGCATTTGCATGCATGTTTGAACAACCTAGGGTTGCTGTACAGGGCAATTTGCATGATTGACATTTAAATAAGCACATATGGAGTTTGAATTTGAACCCTTGGTTCAAACCAACTTCATTTAATATGATTGCTAGTTGCATTAGCTCAATCAACAGCATATTGCCATGACATTATCATGCATCATAATTGTTGCATTGCATTGATTGTGTTCCTCTTTCTTTGCCGGTATTTGTCCCCTCTCGATAGACGTGGTTCCGACGATGAGTTCGATGACACCGATGAAGAACTATACTATCTTCAGAAGTGCCAGGCAAGCAAAACCCCCTTGTTCATTCCGATACAATCCCACTTTCTCGCTCCGGCTCTCTTTTACTGCATTAGGACAACAACGATTCATCTGTTACTTGCTGCGGTAGTTGAACCCCTTATCCTCTGCATGACCTGTCATTGCCACAGTAAATAGATGAAACCCACTAGCATGAGTAGGAGTTGTTTGAGCCATGTTGTGCCTACTCATTCATGCTTGTTTGTCATGCCTGCTATTGCTTAGAATTGTGTCAGGTCTGATTCATCAGGGATGAATTGGAAAGTTGTGAACATGTCCTACTGTGTGTGAGCTAAGTGTGTTGAACACGATTTGGTAAAGGTATCGATGGGAGGCCATGTAGGAGTACATGGTGGGTTGTTTCATTGGAACCGTCCTTAAGCACCGAGATATGTATGTGTGATTTAAGAATCAGTTACTACCATGCATTGGGATCCTTAATTGACCCTCTCGGCTTCTTAACCACCCTAGTACTCTGTCCAGGAGTTGCAAATAGTTTCTGGTGTTTGTAGGTTATGTGTTGGCGGCCGTGCGTAGCACTGACCCTAGGGGTGGGCTATGATGCGGTAGATACACCGTGGCACGGTGTAACGAGTCACCCGTTTGGTGTCTCGGGAACCTTGTTCACATCGTTCGGGGCCGTATGTGGAAACCTCGGCCGGACTCCCTGTGGATGGAACCTGGATAGGCGATAAACCTGGACTAGAGACTTGAGTGTTTAGGTAGGCCATGGCCGACACCCTTGTTGGGCTTCCACTTGAAGGTTGCCGAGTACATGTTGTGTAAACGACGGTAAGTGGTGAGAGTGTGTATGAAGAAGTACACCCCTGCAGGGTTAACATCATCTATTCGAATAGCCGTGTCCGCGGTAAAGGACTGCTTGGTTGCCTATACAGTTCATAGATAACTTGAAGTGGATACTCTAAAACTCGCAAGATAAGCGTGAGTGCTATGGATGGCGTTCTCGTAGGGAGACGAGAGCAGATCCATAGTGGTGTATTGATATGGTCAATATGTGGACTCGTGTGCGCCACCTCAAAAGAGTTGCTTGCAGTCGTAGTTCAGGTTAGCCACTGAGTCAAAGCTGGCTTGCTGCAGTTAAACTCCACCACCCCCCCTTGTTGATACCGATGCATATGTAGTTAGTTCTGATGTAAGTCTTGCTGGGTACATTTGTACTCACGTTTGCTTATTTTATGTTTTGCAGAGAGACTTCAGTCTCGCTAGTAGTTCCGTGTGGACTTCGACGTTTAGCTTGATACCTCAGCTACGATCTTGTGCCCTCGGCAGGATCTGGTAGATAGTCAGGCTTCTCAGCCTTTTTCATTTGTAGATGTCTGTACTCAGACATGTTAAGCTTCCGCTTGTGCTTTGATTTGTATGTTATGATTGTTGGGTCATGAGACCCATGTTTGTAATATCTCGCTCCTTGGATCCTAATGAATAAATACTTTGAGTCGTAGAGTCTTGTTGTGATGCCATGTTTATTTACACATATCGAGCATATTGTGTGTATGATTGAAATGCTTGGTATGTGTGGGATCCGACAACCTAGTTGTTTATCCTTGGTAGCCTCTCTTATGGGGAAATGTAGTCTTGTGCTTCCATGAGCCATAGTAGTCCGCTACAGCCCGGTTCACCGGAGTCCTGCTAGCCCAGCACTACTGCTCCAGAACACTTGACTGGCCGGCATGTGTTTCACTTCGTTCCTGTGTCTGTCCCTTCGGGGAAATGTCACGTGGTGACATCTGGAGTCGTGCCTAGCCTGCTACAGCCCAGGTTCCCGGAGTCCTGTTAGCCCAGTGCTACAGCCCGGATTCACACGCTGCTGACCGACATGCTCGATGTGATTCATGTATGCCTGTCCCCATAGGTTAGTGCCGCTTTGGGTTCACGACTAGCCATGTCGGCCCGGGTTCTCTGTCATATGGATGCTAGAGACACTATCATATACGTGAGCCAAAAGGCGCAAATGGTCCCGGGCCATGGTAAGGCGACACCCGTGGGAATACCGTGCGTGAGGCCGCAAAGTGATATGAGGTGTTACCGGCTAGATCGATGTGACTTGGAATCGGGGTCCTGACAAAAATTTAATTTAAGAGAAGCTTTAATGATAAGATCTACATCGTGTCCATGGGCATGAACACAAAGTTCAAGGTCAACTCCCACTTCTTCAATGCATAACCTTTCATTCACTTCTCTAGATAAAAATGATTTCAGGGTCAAAACCTACCTGGTGAATTACCAGAGGAGTATGACCCGTGAAAACTTTCGGGTTCACACAGATTAAGAAAGGCATAGGTTCAACCCGTCAGGGTATCGTGGAAACATATACCACAAGCTTCGATCATAAATACCACCAGCTCGATAAATAGAGCATGGTTGAGAAAACAGAGGATACAATTTACCAAAAGCATTATGTATCCAAGGAAAGGCTCACAAGGTTATTGAATAAGGAGGACATTATCGAATAATAATCCAATAAAGGATCTGACGGTCCATAGCGGAGCTGATGTGAGCATCGACACATAATCAGTTGAAGAAAGGATGCAAGGGCATCAGATTATAGAACACCTGAATGACTCGATGCTTAGATATCAAAGGAATTATGATTTCCAAATAGAAGGATCAGAAGCAGACGCTCTGATCAAGGGTGGATAAGTTCAATAGACCTAAGAGTACAATTGACGGCAAACAGATTGGTCGAGAACAAGCTCATGTTCAAAAATGACGTCTGAGCCAGAAAGATAATTTAAAA
Organism: Triticum urartu; assembly: GCF_056163025.1. Classification (NCBI taxonomy): domain Eukaryota; kingdom Viridiplantae; phylum Streptophyta; class Magnoliopsida; order Poales; family Poaceae; genus Triticum; species Triticum urartu. The sequence goes on from NC_141878.1 coordinate 380,245,979, forward strand.
GGATCAACTGATAATTGCGTGCATTTGCACTCATGTTGAATCAATAGGATCAAATTACGGTGTCTAAGGATACTAACAAATATTGCCAGACATATGGAAAGCATCCATAATGCAAGCAAACAAGTATTGCAGAGCAATAAGCTACTAAGGATTCTCGGAGGATTGAATAGTATTTCGAAGACCATTGTGAAACACATGAACAACTAGGGGGTGAGCGGATACTCGATAAGTGCGAGAATTATCCATAGGGGTATTCAGGTGACAAAGAACAGCAAGGCAGTATGCTCAAAGGATTATCAAAACAATGACGAGTATTTCTGGGTATCTTGTAATAACAAGACCAACTAGGGATGAATGCAAGAATAACAACTGCAAGTAGTTATCCATAAGGGTTGACAGTGGAAGGGGAATTGCAAATGCGATGAACACAAGTTCTCGGGTTAACAGCGGAGAGTATCTTCAGGGTCTTCACGTGCAGCAGACGATCATCAGTAATAAGGGGCTCTCCTGGTGAAAGTGATAACGAGATCCTAATGTTAGATTTAGCAAAATACATTTAACCCGAATAGAAGAGAGATCAGAGTTCCAGAGTATAAACAAGGAGTAAAAGATCCTAATACCACCCAATGGCGACGTGGGCCCGTAAGCCACACAGCCATGTTAGTAAAAGTTTTTCAATGACTAGACTCGTCTTTGGCCAAGGAGTTGGAAAGGGGGATTCCTACAAGCAGTCGGCTCTGATACCAACTTGTGACACCCCCGATTCAATCGTACACTAATCATACACGCAAACATGTATGATCAAGATCAGGGACTCACGGGAAGATATCACAACACAACTCTACAAATAAAATAAGTCATACAAGCATCATATTACAAGCCAGGGGTTTCGAGGGCTCAAATACAAGAGCTCGATCATAGACGAGTCAGCAGAAGCAACAATATCTGAGTACAGACATAAGTTAAACAAGTTTGCCTTAAGAAGGCTAGCACAAACTGGGATACATATCGAAAGAGGCGCAGGCCTCCTGCCTGGGATCCTCCTAAACTACTCCTGGTCATCGTCAGCGGGCTGCACGTAGTAGTAGGAACCTCCCGAGTAGTAGTAGTCGTCGTCGACGGTGGCGTCTAGCTCCTGGGCTCCAACGTCTGGTCGCAGTAATCGAGTATAGAAAGGGGGAAAGAGGGAGCAAAGCAACCGTGAGTACTCATCCAAAGTACTCGCAAGCAAGGAGCTACACTACATAAGTATGCATTGGTATCAAATGGAATAAGGGTATCATATGTGGACTGAACTGCAGAAAGCCGGAATAAGAGGGGGATAGCTAAGCCTTTCGAAGACTACGCTTCTGGTAACCTCCATCTTGCAGCAGGAGAAGAGAGTAGATGGTAAGTTCACCAAGTAGCATTGCTACCTCTTGAGCTTGCGTTGGATTTCCCCGAAGAGGAAAGGATGATGCAACAAAGTAGCGTAAGTATTTCCCTCAGTTTTTGAGAACCAAGGTATCAATCCAGTAGGAGGCCACGCTCAAGTCCCTCTTACCTGCACAAAACGATAGCTACTCGCAACCAACGCGATTAGGGGTTGTCAATCCCTTCACGGTCACTTACGAGAGTGAGATCTGATAGATATAATATTTTTGGTATTTTTGGTATAGAGATGCAAAGTGAAAGGTAAAGTCAAAGTAAAAAGCAAAGCAAGATTAAAGTGATGGAGATTGATACGATGAGAATAGACCCGGGGGCCATAGGTTTCACTAGTGGCTTCTCTCAAGAGCATAAGTATTCTACGGTGGGTGAACAAATTACTGTTGAGAAATTGACAGAATTGAGCATAGTTATGAGAATATCTAGGCATGATCATGTATATAGGCATCACGTCCGTGACAAGTAGACCGAAACGATTCTGCATCTACTACTATTACTCCACTCATCGACCGCTATCCAGCATGCATCTAGAGTATTAAGTTAAAAACAGAGTAACGCTTTAAGCAAGATGACATGATGTAGAGAGATAAATTCATGCAATATGAAATAAACCCCATCTTGTTATCCTCGATGGCAACGATACAATACGTGCCTTGCTGCCCCTTCTGTCACTGGGAAAGGACACCGCAAGATCGAACCCAAAGCTAAGCACTTCTCCCATGGCAAGAACTACCAATCTAGTTGGCCAAACCAAACAAATAATTCGAAGAGACTTGCAAAGATAACCAATCCTACATAAAAGAATTCAGAGAAGATTCAAATATTATTCACAGATAGAATTGATCATAAACCCACAATTCATCGGTCTCAACAAACACACCGCAAAAAGAAGATTACATCGAATAGATCTCCACGAGAGAGGCGGAGAACTTTGTATTGAGATCCAAAAAGAGAGAAGAGGCCATCTAGCTACTAACGATGGACCCGAAGGTCTGAGGTAAACTACTCACACTTCATCGGAGAGGCTATGATGATGTAGAAGCCCTCCGTGATGATGGCCCTCTCCGGCGGAGCTCCGGAATAGGCCCCAAGATGGGCTCTCATGGATACAGAAAGTTGCGGCGGTGGAATTAGGTTTTTTGGCCCCCTCTCTGTTCGTTTGGGGGTACATAGGTATATATAGGAGGAAGAAGTACGTCGGTGGAGCTCCGAGGGGCCCACGAGGCAGGGGGCGCGCCCTAGGGGGGCGCCCTCACCCTGGTGACCGCCTCTCAGATGCCTTGGCGTAGGGTCCAAGTCTCATGGATCACGTTTGGTGAGAAAATCACGTTCCCAAAGGTTTCATTCCGTCTGGACTTCGTTTGATATTCAGTTTCTTCGAAACACTAAAGTAGGCAAAAAACAGCAATTCTGGGCTGGGCCTCCGGTTAATAGGTTAGTCCCAAAAATAATATAAAAGTGGAAAATAAAGCCCAATATAGTCCAAAACAGTAGATAATATAGCATGGAGCAATAAAAAATTATAGATACGTTGGAGACGTATCAGGCATCCCCAAGCTTAATTCCCGCTCGTTCTCGAGTAGGTAAATGATAAAAAGAGAATTTTTGATGCGGAGTGCTACTTGGCATAATTTCAATGCAAATCTTCTTAATTGTGATATGAATATTCAGATTAGAAATTCAAGACAAAAATTTATATTGACATAAAAATAATAATACTTCCAGCATACGAACAAAGCAATTATGTCTTCTCAAAATAACATGGCTAAAGAAAGTTATCCCTACAAAATCATATAGTCTGGCTATGCTCTATCTTCACCACATAAAATATTTAAATCATGCACAACCCCGATGACAAGCCAAGCAATTGTTTCATACTTTTGACATTCTCAAAACTTTTTCAATCTTCACGCAATACATGAGCGTGAGCCATGGATATAGCACTATATGTGGAATAGAATGGTGGTTGTGGAGAAGACAAAAAGAGGGGAAGATAGTCTCACATCAACTAGGCGTATCAACGGGCTATGGAGATGCCCATCAATAGATATCAATGTGAGTGAGTAGGGATTGCCATGCAACGGATGCACTAGAGCTATAAGTATATGAAAGCTCAAAAAAGAAACTAAGTGGGTGTGCATCCAACTTGCTTGCGCATGAAGACCTAGGGCAATTTGAGGAAGCCCATCATTGGAATATACAAGCCAAGTTCTATAATGAAAGATTCCCACTAGTATATGAAAGTGATATCATGAGAGACTCTCTGCTATGAAGATCATGGTGCTACTTTGAAGCACAAGTGTGGTAAAAGGATAGTAACATTGTCCCTTCTCTCTTTTTCTCTCATTTTTTTATTTGGGCTTTTTCTCTTTTTTTATGGCCTCTTTTCTTTCTCTTTTTTTGGGCTTCTTTGGCCTCTTTAATTTATTTTCCGTCCGGAATCTCATCCCGACTTGTGGGGAATCATAGTCTCCATCATCCTTTCCTCACTGGGACAATGCTCTAATAATGATGATCATCACACTTTTATTTTTCTTACAAATCAACAATTACAACTCGATACTTAGAACAAAATATGACTATGTATGAATGCCTCCGGCGGTGTACCGGGATATGCAATATGACAATGATGGAGTGTGTCATAATAAACGGAACGGTGGAAAGTTGCATGGCAATATATCTCGGAATGGCTATGGAAATGCCATAATAGGTAGGTATGGTGGCTGTTTTGAGGAAGGTATATGGTGGGTGTATGATACCAGCGAAAGGTGCGCGGTATTAGAGAGGCTAGCAAAGGTGGAAGGGGGAGAGTGTGTATAATCCATGGAATCAACATTAGTCATAAAGAACTCATATACTTATTGCAAAAATCTACAAGTTATCAAAGCAAAGTATTATGAGCATGCTCCTAGGGGGATAGATTGGTAGGAAAAGACCATCGCTCGTCCCCGACCGCCACTCATAAGGAAGACAATCAATAAATAAATCATGCTCCGACTTCATCACATAACGGTTCACCATACGTGCATGCTACGGGAATCACAAGCTTCAACACAAGTATTTCTCAAATTCACAACTACTCAACTAGCATGACTTTAATATCATCACCTCCATATCTCAAAACAATTATCATGCTTCAATCTTTTCTTAGTATTCAACACACTCAAAAGAAAGTTTCACAAATCTTGAATACCAAGCATATTATTATTAAGCAAATTACCATGCTATTAAGAGACTCTCAAATTAATTTAAGTGAAGCATGAGAGATCAATAGTTTCTTTAAAACAAATCCACCACTGTGCTCTAAAAGATCTAAGTGAAGCACATAGAGAAAAATTATAGCGCTCAAAAGATATAAGTGAAGCACATAGAGCAAAACTACTTATCTCAAAAATATATAAGTGAAGCACATAGACCAAAATTATAATGCTCAAAAGATATAAGTGAAGCACATAGAGCAAAACTACATAGCTCAAAAAGATATAAGTGAAGCACATAGAGTATTCTATCAAATTCTAATTCATGTATGGCTCTCTAAAAAGGTGTGTACAGCAAGGATGATTGTGGCACACTAACAAAAAAAGACACAAATAATACAAGACGCTCCAAGAAAAACACATATCATGTTGGTGAATAAAAATATAGCTCCAAGTAAATTACCGATGGAAGTGGACGAAAGAGGGGATGCCTTCCGGGGCATCCCCAAGCTTTGAATTTTTGGTGTCCTTGGATTATCTTGGGGGTGCCATGGGCATCCCTAAGATTAGGCTCTTGCCACTCCTTGTTCCATAATCCATCACAAGAATTCACCCAAAACTTGAAAACTTCACAACACAAAACTTAAAGTAGAAAACTCGTGAGCTCCGTTAGCGAAAGAAAACAAAAAACCACTTCAAAGTACTGTAATGAACTCATTCTTTATTTATATTGGTGTTAAACCGACTGTATTACAACTTCTATATGGATTATAAACTATTTTACTAACCATAGATTCATCAAAATAAGCAAACAACACACGAAAAACAGAATCTGTCAAAAACAGAACAGTCTGTAGTAATCTGTAGCTAGCGCAAGATCTGGAACCCCAAAAATTCTAAAATAAATTGCTGGACGTGAGTAATTTATCTATTACTCATCTGAAAAAATAATTAACTAAATATCACTCTCAAAATAAAAATGAAAGCAGTTCTCGTGAGCACTAAAGTTTCTGTTTTTTTACAGCAGGTTCAACAAGACTTTCCCCAAGTCTTCCCAACGGTTCTACTTGGCACAAACACTAATTAAACACAAAAAACACAACCAAAACAGAGGCTAAATAATTTATTTATTGAATAACAGTAAGGGAAAATATTGGGTTGTCTCCCAACAAGCGCTTTTCTTTAAAGCCTTATAGCCAGGCATACGATTTTAACGATGCTCACAAGAAAGACAAGAATTGAAGCACAAAGAGAGCATCATAAAACACGTGACAATCACATCTAAGTCTAACATACTTACTATGCATAGGCATCTTATAGGCAAACCAATTATCAAGGCAAGCAAAACCTAGCATATGCAAGGGAGCGGAAAGAAACAATAGCAATCTCAACATAACGAGAGGTAATTTAGTATCATGAAAATTTCTACAACCATATTTTTCTCTCTCATAGTAATTACATGTAGGATCATAAGCAAATTAAACAATATAGTTATCACATAAAATATTCTCAACATGATCCACATGCATGCAAAGTTGGCACTTTTCCGAAATAGTGGGATTAACATTAACTAAAGTCATGACCTTTCCAAACAGACTTTTATCAAAAACTTCATAAGATTGAACATTATCCAAATACGTGGGATCTAAAGTTGACATTCTTCCAAACCCACTTTCAATATTATTGCAAACATTATAATCAATCTCATATTCATCATGGGGCTTAAATAAATTTTCAATATCATAAGAAGAATCACCCCAATCATGATCATTACAACAAGTAGTAGACATAGCAAAACTAGCATCTCCAAGCTTAGGGTTTTGCATATTATTAGCACAATTGACATCAAGAGAATTTATAGTAAAATCATTGCAATCATGCTTTTTATTCAAAGATCTATCGTGAATCGCTTCATAAAGTAATTCATCACACTTTTCAGATTCACGAATTTCAAGCAAAACTTCATAAAGACAATCTAGTGCACAATACTCACTAGCAATTGGTTCATCATAATTGGATCTCTTAAAAAGATTAGCGAGTGGATGAGGATCCATAGATCTTAGGTTCTCTGTTTAGTAATAAATAAATAACTATTCCAACCATACGAGCAAACAAGAAACCGGCAAAAAGAGGCAAATATAGAAAGAGAGGGAGGATAGAGAGAGAGGGCAAATAAAACGGCAAGGGTGAAGTGGGGGAGAGGAAAACGAGAGGCAAATTTCAACTAATGTAATGCAAGAGATAGGGATTATGATGGGTACTTGGTATGTTGACTTTTTGCGTAGACTCCCCGGCAACGGCGCCAGAAATTCTTCTTGCTACCTCTTGAGCTTGCGTTGGATTTCCCCGAAGAGGAAAGGATGATGCAGCAAAGTAGCGTAAGTATTTCCCTCAGTTTTTGAGAACCAAGGTATCAATCCAGTAGGAGGCCATGCTCAAGTCCCTCGTACCTGCACAAAACGATAGCTACTCGCAACCAAAGCGATTAGGGGTTGTCAATCCCTTCACAGTCACTTACGAGAGTGAGATCTGATAGATATAATATTTTTGGTATAGAGATGCAAAGTGAAAATTAAAAGGCAAAGTAAAAAAGCAAAGCAAGATTAAAGTGATGGAGATCGATACGATGAGAATAGACCCGGGGGCCATAGGTTTCACTAGTGGCTTCTCTCAAGAGCATAAGTATTCTACGGTGGGCGAACAAATTACTGTTGAGCAGTTGACAAAATTGAGCATAGTTATGAGAATATCTAGGCATGATCATGTATATAGGCATCACGTCCGTGACAAGTAGACCGAAACGATTCTGCATCTACTACTATTACCCCACTCATCGACCGCTATCCAGCATGCATCTATAGTATTAAGTTAAAAACAGAGTAACGCTTTAAGCAAGATGACATGATGTAGAGAGATAAATTCATGCAATATGAAATAAACCCCATCTTGTTATCCTCGATGGCAACAATACAATACGTGTCTTGCTGCCCCTTCTGTCACTGGGAAAGGACACCGCAAGATTGAACCCAAAGCTAAGCACTTCTCCCATGGCAAGAACTACCAATCTAGTTGGCCAAACCAAACGGATAATTCGAAGAGACTTGCAAATATAACCAATCATACATAAAAGAATTCAGAGAAGATTCAAATATTATTCATAGATAGACTTGATCATAAGCCCACAATTCATCGGTCTCAACAAACACACCGCAAAAAGAAGATTACATCGAATAGATCTCCACGAGAGAGGGTAAGAACTTTGTATTGAGATCCAAAAAGAGAGAAGAAGCCATCTAGCTACTAACTATGGACCCGAAGGTCTGAGGTAAACTAATCACACTTCATCGGAGAGGCTATGATGATGTAGAAGCCCTCCGTGATGATGGCCCTCTCCAGCGGAGCTCCGGAACAGGCCCCAAGATGGGATCTCGTGGGAACAGAAAGTTGCGGCGGTGGAATTAGGTTTTTTGTCTCCCTCTCTGTTCGTTTGGGGGTACGTAGGTATATATAGGAGGAACAAGTACGTCGGTGGAGCTTCGAGGGGCCCACGAGGCAGGGGGGCGCGCCCTAGGGGGGGGCCCACCCTCGTGACCGCCTCTCTGATGCCTTGGCGTAGGGTCCAAGTCTCCTGGATCACGTTCGGTGAGAAAATCACGTTCCCAAAGGTTTGATTCCGTTTGGACTTCGTTTGATATTCCGTTTCTTCGAAACACTGAAATAGGCAAAAAAACAGCAATTCTGGGTTGGGCCTCCGGTTAATAGGTTAGTCCCAAAAATAATATAAAAGTGGAAAATAAAGTCCAATATAGTCCAAAACAGTAGATAATATAGCATGGAGCAATCAGAAATTTAGATACATTGGAGACGTATCAAGCATCGTGTAGCATAATCCTACCCGGCGATCCTCTCCTCGTCGCCCTGTTAGAGAGCGACCACCGGGTTGTATCTGGCACTTGGAAGGGTGTGTTTTATTAAGTATCCAGTTCTAGTTGTCATAAGGTCAAGGTACAACTCCAAGTTGTCCTGTTACCGAAGATCACAGCTATTCGAATAGATAAACTTTCCTGCAGGGGTGGACCACATTTCCCAACATGCTCTATCCCCTTTGTCCGGACACACTTTTCTGGGTCATGCCCGGCCTCGGAAGATCAACACATCGCAACCCTACCTAGGCACAACAGAGAGGTCAGCACGCCGGTCTAAATCCTATGCGCGCAGGGGTCTGGGCCCATCGCCCATTACACACCTGCATGTTGCGTGGGCGGCCGAAGATCAGACCTAGCAACCTCCATTACAAAGGAAGTTGCGTTACGCGGTCCAACCGGCGTGCGCCGCTCAGTCGCTGACGTCACGAAGGCTTCGGCTGATACCACGACGTCGAGTGCCCATAACTGTCCACGCGTAGATGGTTAGTGCTTATAGGCCAGTGGCCAGACTCAGATCAAATACCAAGATCTCGTTAAACGTGTTATCTTGAAATAACCGCGAGTGCCGACCAGGGCCAGGCCCACTTCTCTCCTAGGTGGTCTCAACCTGCCCTGTCACTTCGCCACAAAGATCCACACAGAGGGCCGTTGGGACAAAGGTCCTTTTAGCCCCCAATCCGTGAATCACTTGCGGGTGCTCCACGAGCCGACCCGACTTTAGTCACCACATGTATCATGAATAAAGTATATAGTATATACCCGTGATCACCTCCCAAGTCATCATGGCCCGATAGTATAGCATGGCAGACGGACAAGTAGGTAGGGCCACTGATAATAAACTAGCATCCTATACTAAGCACTAGGATTGCAGGTAAAGGTAACAACAGTAGTAGCAAGGACATGCTATGCATCAGGATAGGATTAACGGAAAGCATTAACATGCTACACTACTCTAATGCAAGCAGTATAGAGAAGAGTAGGCGATATCTGGTGATCAAGGGGGGGGTGTCGTGGTTCCGACTCTGACAGTGATGTAGGGGGGTGAGTATGGAGAGGCTAGATCCTAGCTATTGGGAAGTTGTTACACGCAAGGTTTACGAGTTCAGGCCCTTCTCGGAGGAAGTAATAGCCCTACGTCTCGGAGCCCGGAGGCAGTCGACTGGATTATGCATGTATGGATTACAGGGGTGCGAACCCTTCATACTGAGGAGGGGGGTGGCTTATATAGAGTTCGCCGGCCCCCTCCTGCCCTCAGTAATGCAGGGTTTAAGGTAGATTTAAGATTGGGCGTTACTGGTAACGCCTCTAATAAAGTGCTATAATGACCAGGAAGACTACTTAACAGCTGACCGTTTGCCTACGGAGTGACTGTAGGTCTCCTGGCAGTCGAGTGAATAGCTTCATGGTCGAGTGGTAGCTTCTTGGTCGAGTGGTAGCTTCTTGGTCTAGTGTCTTGAACCTGTCGAGTGGGGTACCTTCAAGTCGATTGATAGGTGATTTCTTCTAGGGATGTCCTTGGGTAGGGCTCTTTGGACGGGTCCGTGCCCCTACCCTAGGTACATAGCTTCATCATTAGCCCCCGAATGGATCGAGGTTAGAGTGGGGAAAGGGTTGGGGATCCTTTCCGACTGGTTCTTTGGGGCTGTATGAGTGCCTCGTTGAGGGTCAGTTGTCACGGATGACGTCATCAACCTCTTTCAGTCGCCTTGATCCATTCCAGGCCTTTCGTCGAGTGAATATCTTTGCTTGTGACATGCCGAGTGTTGGTGCGAGAGGGATACTCTGTTTTTGGCAAGTGGTTCTGCGGCCCGCGGATCTCACGGGATTCGGATTTTGGGAAGCGCGCGGGACGGGAGCAGCCGCAGTAATCGGAAGTGATAAAGCGGAAACTCCTCGATCCTCGCGTTGCCTTTTTCGCCACATACTGCGCGCGCGTCTGCTGCGGGATTTGACTGGACTGCCTGGGCCTACCAGTCAGCCACTCGGGAGCGGCCCCTTATAAGTTGCCGGCTCGGGGTTTCCAAGCCGTGCGCTTCTCTTCTTCTTCCTTCTTCCTCTCTCCCTTCGCCAGCCCTCCCGTGACCTTCGGCCGTACCCTAGCGCCGTTAGCCCGTGTGAGACCTCGCCGGCGACGATGGTGAAGGGCAAGACCACTGCTTTGGAGCACGCGAAGAAGGTGGCGGCGGCGGGGAAAGGAAAGAGGTCTGCACGAGGTGGATCTTCCTCCCGGACCACCCTGCCCAAGGGTTGGATTCAGGGCGACTGGATGCCATTGGTGCTCCGGCAGGAAGATCTCGACGACATGGTCGAGGGAGGAGCCATTCCCCACGAGGCTGCGTGTCTCCCGGGGAGGGAGATCGAACCTCAACCCCGCGACGGTGAGTGCGTGCTCCTCGCCACCCACATCGACCGAGGGTTTTCTCTGCCTCCCCATCCATTCTTCCGGAGCTTCTCGAATTTCTTCGGAGCGCAGCTCCATCACTTTACCCCCAACTCCATAGTCTATCTTGCCGCGTTCATTTCCATGTGCGAGGCCTTCCTGGGTTGCCGTCCGCATTGGGGGCTTTTCAAGCATATTTTTACTTGCCGCTCTCAGTCGGTTAAAAAGGCCAAGTCGAGTGATGAGAAGACGCAAGTGATCCAGCTGTGCGGGGGCCTGGCGATCCAGATGAGGGGAAAGAGCTTTTCCCCCTCTATCACCTTCCCGGAGTCGGTCCGCGGCTGGCAGTCGACCTGGTTCTACTGCCAGGACCAGGCGACCCCCGGACAGTCGACTGGTCTTCCTCCTTTTTCCCTCGACCGAGCCGAGAAGCCTGTCTATCTGAAAGTCACGCCGGAGGAAAGGGCCCAAGTCAAGGTATTGGCGGGTCGAGTGGTTGAGCTTGTCCGTGAGGGGGTGACTGGGATGGACCTGTTAGAGGTCTTTCTTCAGAGGCGCATCCAACCACTCCAGGCGCGAGACCACCCGATGTGGCTTTATTCTGGCCTTGACGACACCACTCGGATCCACCCGGAGGAGGTCACCGACGAGATGCTGGAGGGGTGGCTGTCAAGCATCACAGGGAACAAAGACAACCCCCGAGGAGCCAGAAGGGTAATTCCACTCGACAACTCATATGAAGTGGATCAGGTATGTCTTTGTGTCGGATATCTGGCCTTCTGTATTGGTCTTCTTTGGGTAAGTCGATTGACTTTCGTCCTGTCTGTTGTCTTCCAGGCGACCACTGAGATGTACTCGACGCCCAACGGGGCACAAGGGTCGACTGAGGAAGGTGAGGGGAGCGGAGGCGAGAGCGGGGACGACCAGGGCGAGTGGGAGTCCGACGGTGAGGGAGAGGAAGGCGACGACATCTTCTCCAGCGAAGAGGAGGAGGAGGCTGAACCCTCCCGCCCGGAGGGGCGATCCAAGCTCACCCATGATCCAGCGCAGGAACGTGGCAAGGCGACTGCTCCTGTTGGGCAGTCGTCGAAACGCCCTCGGACTTCTTCTCCTCCGCCGACCGGGAAGGCTCCCAAGCACCCACGAGTGACGCCATCCAAGCCGCCCAAGGCCTTACCCAAGATGAAGATAGCTGTTCCCACCATTTCCGGGTAACAATAACACTTGCTTTCCTTTGTCGACTGTGGATGGATCCTTGGTCGATTCACTAGGCCAACTGACTAACTTTCAAGATTCGCAGTGGTGCAACTTCTGAGGTCTCCGCCAGGAACGACGACCAAGAGATGGAGGACGCTGTCACCTCCAACCCTGGTACGATCACTGACGTCCTGCTTTCGAGTCGACTGAAACTTTATTGCGACTCTGGTCGATTGAATGTTTTCCTTGCAGCTCCTCCTCATGTTATTGACCTCCCGGACGATGACGACAACGAACCACTGAGGGTGAAGAGGAAGAAGAAGGCGTTGGCTGGCAAGACTCTGCAATCCACTCCGGCGCCTGAGGCCGTAGTTCGGGACGATGGCGAACCCACTCGGGCTTCCGTGACTTTCGCTGTTCCTCTGACGAGTGTGCAGCCTTCAGCGTCGACTGCGGATCCGTCTTCGCTTTTTGCTGCGTACCCCGTCCCTGAGGACCAAGCGGCTGCTGCGAAGGAGGCTGTACGCCAGGCTGGAATCATGATGGAACAGGTGAAAGTGGCTCGGGAGGCTTGCCAGGCGGCTTATGACGCAAGCTCGGCTCTTCAGAGCAATGTCCAGGTCAGTCGACTTCAACACTTGGTCTGTTTCGATATGTCCTTTGAAGAATCTCTTTTCCGAAGATCTGTAAGTTTGTACACCCACTGGGTGTGTTTGCCAATTCTTGGACGAGTGGGGGCACGCTAAGTGCACCCAGTGGGTGTAGTTCCCGAGACTATGGTGGACTGCTGGCAGTCGACTGTAGTCTTTAAATTGAGTCGTTATAGTTGAGTTTCTTCGCTCTGTCTGATCGGGTCATGTCGAATGGAACGGTATCCTGTCGACTGCGGGCAGTCGACGTCTTTCTCTTTTTTTACTGTGGGGGCACGCTGAGTGCACCCACTGGGTGTAGTCCCCGAGGCTACTGTCAAATGTTTCGCTTCGGCTGTAGTCTTAGAAACACCATTATTGTCTCTTAGCTGCTCGGAAGCAACTTGTCTTGGACTCGACTTCAGGGGTCGGTCGGGTGGGATAGGAACCGGTGGGGGCACGCTAAGTGCACCCACTGGGTGTAGTCCCCGAGACTATGGTGGACTGCTGGCAGTCGACCATAGTCTTAGTATTTATTGCCTTTGTTGCTTTTTTTTACTGAAATTGTAACTCCTCCCCTTTGACTTCAAAAATCTTGTGATCTTGGAACCCGCTTGGCTGACTTGGAGAAGCAGAAAATTCAAATGAACCTTGATCTGGAGCTGGCCAGGACAGAGCTGCAGAAGGTCAGAGACGGCGCCGCAGGTAAGACGCCTTTGTCGACTGGTTAGTTTTTAGGCTTGAGTATCTTTTTGCTTTCTCCGACTCAATCATCATTTTTTTGCAGAAAAACTGAAAGAAGCTCTGGCGAAGAAGGATCAGGACTTGGCTGCTACCCGTAAGGAGGCTGATGACAAGACTGCTCTGGCCACACAGAAGCTGGCTTCGGTCGACCAATTGGAAAAAGAGAATACCAGGTTGCAGACCGCTCTGAATGAAGCCAACAGGTTGACTGCAAATTGGAAGAAGGAGAACCTCCTCTTGGGCGAGAAGATGGAAGGCATCGCTCGTAGGAGGGACGACCTGGAGGGCTACTTGAGGAGTTTTGCCAAGAAGTTGTACATCAAGCTCGAAGGTGCACATTCAGTTCCGACTGTTTTTTTTTGTGTCGACTCAGTTTTACGAAATTTGACTTATCCTTGGGTCGTGTATGCAGAACTTTGCCGGAACTTTGAAGAGGAGACTGGGCGGATCGAAACAGGTTTGGATCTAATCAACTCTCCGGTGAAAGATGAAGCTGCCATGAACCTGCTCTGACTGGAATCTCGTGTTGACGGCGTCGCGGATTACTTGGCTCGACTGAAGGTTGCCATGACGCGGATCGACCCGATGCTTTGGCCAGAGTCTACGCTCTAGAATGATCTCGAGTCTCTGATGACTCGACTCAACGGAATCCCTGACCGAGTGCAGGAGTGGAAGAAGTCTTCAGCTCGGTGTGGCGCTGACGTGGCTCTGTCTCTGGTCCGCGTCCATTGCAAGGAGGTGCGGGAGGAGAAGCTGGCCGCCCTCCAAGTTGCCAACACGAGGAAGCACAACTTCCAGGACTTCATGGAGACATTTATTGCTGCTGCTACCCGTATCGCACACGGGATCGACTTGGATGAGTTTGTCGCCCCTGCCAGTCCTCCTCCTCCTAAGGAATGAAAAAACTTGCCTCGGAATGCCGAGTGTATTTTGTAATCCGTTAAACTCTGCCTTAAATTTGCCTCGGAATGCCGAGTGGAAGTGTAACAGTTAAACTCTGCCGAGCCGGGGGCTCGAGTACTTTGATCTGAAGTCTCTGGGTCCTTTTAGGCTTTATTTGAACTTGATTTGTCGTTGAATCTCTTTGTGGATGACTCGTCGAGTGGAATTTGGTCTTCACTCGAAATAACTTTGTGTCTGTGGTGCAGCTCCGAAGGAGAAGGTAGTAGTCGATCTACACCCTGTTACTGCAGAGTGGGACGGAGCGCACATTGTATTTGTGGCGAAGCTCTCTAGGAGGAGGTGGCGGTCGACCCACACCCTGTTGCTGTGGGGTGGGACGGAGCGCACATTGTATTTGTGGCGAAGCTCTCCAGGAGAAGGTGGCAGTCGACCTGCCCCTCGTCGTCCTTGGGAAATGAGATGTGTTTCATACTTAGGCGAGCGCTGGGCTGCAGCTAAGCCTCCGAGCGGGAGGTTTGCTCTCGCTCGATAGGATTTCAAACTTAGGCGAGTGCTGACTGCAGCTAAGTCTCTTCGTAGGAGAACTTAGGCGAGTGCTGGACTGTAGCTAAGCCCCCGAGTGGGAGGTTTGCTCTCCACTCGGTAGGATTTTTAAAACTTAGGCGAGTACTGGACTGCAGCTAAGCCCCCGAGTGGGAGGTTTGCTCTCCACTTGGTAGGATTTTTCAAACTTAGGCAAGCGCTGACTGCAGCTAAGTCTCTTCGTAGGAGAACTTAGGCGAGTGCTGGACTGCAGCTAAGCCCCCGAGTGGGAGGTTTGCTCTCCACTCGATAGGATTTTTCAAACTTAGGCGAGTGCTGACTGCAGCTAAGTCTCTTCGTAGGAGAACTTAGGCGAGTGCTGAACTGCAGCTAAGCCCCCGAGTGGGAGGTTTGCTCTCCACTCGGTAGGATTTTTCAAACTTAGGAGAGTGCTGACTGCAGCTAAGTCTCTTCATAGGAGAACTTAGGCGAGTTCTGGACTGCAGCTAAGCCCCCGAGTGGGAGGTTTGCTCTCCACTCGGTAGGATTTTTCAAACTTAGGCGAGTGCTGACTGCAGCTAAGTCTCTTCGTAGGAGAACTTAGGCGAGTGCTGGACTGTAGCTAAGACCCCGAGTGGGAGGTTTGCTCTCCACTCGGTAGGATTTGTCAAACTTAGGCGAGTGCTGACTGCAGCTAAGTCTCTTCGTAGGAGAGCTTAGGTGAGTGCTGGACTGCAGCTAAGCCCCCGAGTGGGAGGTTTGCTCTCCACTCGGTAGGATTTTTCAAACTTAGGCGAGTGCTGACTGCAGCTAAGTCTCTTCGTAGGAGAACTTAGGCGAGTGCTGGACTGCAGCTAAGCCCCCGAGTGGGAGGTTTGCTCTCCACTCGGTAGGATTTTTCAAACTTAGGCGAGTGCTGACTGCAGCTAAGTCTCTTCGTAGGAGAACTTAGGCGAGTGCTGGACTGCAGCTAAGCCCCCGAGTGGGAGGTTTGCTCTCCACTCGGTAGGATTTTTTTTGAACTTAGGCGAAACGGATTCGCGGCTAAGTCACCCACTGGGGGTTTTCGTATGTAAACAAAAGTGACAGCAATCATTGGAACACTCTTGACTTTGATAAAAATGAACTGCGGAGGTTTCTCTTATTACATCTTTATAGGAAGGAACTTAAGTGTAAAAGTGGCGGAGCAGCTCCGCGTTCCAAGCTCACGGCTCGTCGATCTGGCGATCAACATTGTAGAGGTGATACGCTCCATTGTGGAGGACTCTGGTGATGATGAAGGGGCCTTCCCAAGTAGGAGCAAGCTTGTGTGGTTTCTGTTGATCCACTCGGAGGACCAAATCTCCTTCTTGGAAGGCTCGACTCTTCACATGCCGGGCATGGAATCGACGCAAGTCTTGCTGATAAATGGTCGATCTGATCATGGCCATCTCTCTTTCTTCTTCCAGGAGGTCTACTGCATCTTGCCGAGCCTGTTCTGCTTCATCTTCGGTGTAAAGCTCGACTCGGGGAGCGTTGTGAAGGAGATCACTTGGCAGAACGGCTTCGGCTCCATAAACAAGAAAGAATGGGGTTCTTCTAGTCGACCGGTTAGGGGTGGTCCTTAATCCCCACAGAACTGACGGAAGCTCGTCGACCCAGGCACCTGCCGCGTGCTTGAGATCACGCATTAGTCGAGGTTTTAGTCCTTTGAGGATCAGACCATTTGCTCTTTCAGCTTGTCCATTCGACTGGGGATGGGCGACTGATGCATAGTCGACTCGAGTGCCTTGAGAGGCGCAAAAGGCTCTGAACTGGTCTGAATCGAAGTTTGACCCATTGTCAGTGATGATGCTGTGAGGGACTCCATATCTGAATGATAGTCCTCTGATGAAACTAATAGCAGTGCAAGCATCGAGGTTCTTGATGGGTTTAGCTTCAATCCATTGGTAAACTTGTCGACTGCCACAAGCGCATGGGTGAAACTGCTCCTGCCTGTTCTTAGAGGACCGACCATGTCCAGTCCCCAGACAGCGAAGGGCCAGACGAGTGGAATGGTCTTCAGGGCTGATGCGGGCTTGCGTGACATGTTGGAGTAGAACTGACAGCCCTCACACTTGTCGACTATCTCCTTTGCCATCTCATTTAATCTTGGCCAGTAAAATCCTGCTCCGTATGCTTTGGCCACAATGGTTCGAGAGGACGCATGGTGACCACAGGTCCCCGAGTGGATCTCATCAAGGATCATCTGACCTTCTTCCGGTGTTATGCACTTCTGACCGATTCCAGTCGCGCTTTCTCTGTACAACTGTCCTTTTATGACTGTGAAGGCCTTGGATCGACGGACGATCTGTCGAGCCTCTTCTTCGTCCTCCGGGAGTTCTTTTCTTAGGATATACGCGATGTACGGTACCGTCCAGTCGGGAGTGATCGCCAAGACTTCCATGATTAGGTCGACCACGGCAGGAACTTCGACTCCAGTCGGATCTGTGGCACTTTTCGGCTGTGGGGTTTCTTCTGTGAAGGGATCTTCTTGGACTGACGGTGAGTGGATGTGTTCCAGGAACACGTTGCTGGGAATGGCTTCCCTCTTGGAGCCTATCTTTGCCAGATCATCAGCTGCCTGATTTTTCAGTCGGGGAATGTGATGAAGCTCCAACCCCTCAAATTTCTTTTCTAGCTTTCTTACTGCGTTGCAGTAACCGGTCATAGCCGGACTTCTGACGTCCCACTCCTTCATCACTTGATTAACCACTAAATCCGAATCGCCATACACCATGAGGCGACGGACGCCGAGTGAAATGGCTATGCGCAACCCATACAAAAGTGCTTCATACTCTGCTTCATTATTGGAGGAATCAAAGTGAATCTGGAGAACATATCTGAGCTTATCTCCTCGGGGGGAGACTAAGACTACTCCCGCGCCAAAACCATTAAGCATCTTAGATCCATCGAAGAACATGGTCCAGTGCTCCGAGTGAACTTGAGTCGGAAGTTGCTGTTCAATCCACTCGGCGATGAAATCTGCGATTGCTTGGGACTTGATAGCCTTCTTTGCCTCGAACTTGATATCTAAGGGAAGGAGTTCAATCGCCCACTTGGCCACTCGACCAGTTGCATCTCTGTTGTGCAGAATCTCTGACAGTGGGGCGTCGCTGACGACTGTAATGGAGTGGTCAGAGAAGTAATGTGCAACCTTCTTTGTGGTCATGTAAATCCCATATACAAGCTTCTGGTAATGGGGGTATCTTTGTTTTGAAGGGGTCAAAACTTCAGACACGTAATAGACTGGGCGCTGAACTCTGAATGCCTTTCCTTCCTCTTCCCGCTTGACCGTAAGTACTGTGCTGACAACTTGTCCTGTGGCTGCAATGTAAAGCAGCAAAGGTTCTTTGCTGATTGGGGCAGCAAGCACCGGCTGGGTGGAGAGCGGAGCTTTGAGATCTGCAAACGCTGCATCAGCTTCTGGAGTCCACTCGAATTTGTCAGACTTCTTCATTAGTCGGTAAAGAGGCAACGTCTTTTCACCGAGACGAGAAATGAATCGACTTAAAGCGGCCAAGCAGCCTGTAAGCTTTTGGACATTGTGCACGCGTACAGGACGCTTCATCCGGAGTATGGTGCCAATTTTCTCAGGATTGGCATCGATCCCTCGTTCGGAAACGAGAAAACCGAGTAACTTTCCACCTGGAACTCCGAATGTGCACTTTGATGGATTGAGCTTGATATCATACCTCCTGAGATTGGCAAAGGTTTCAGCAAGGTCAGCCCACAGGTCGGAACCTTTTCAGGACTTGACCACGATATCGTCCATGTATGCCTCCACATTCCGACTGATTTGAGTGAGTAAACACTTCTGAATCATTCTCATGAACATGGCTCCGGCGTTCTTCAGGCCGAACGGCATGGTGACGTAACAGAAGGACCCGAATGGAGTGATGAAAGCTATTTTGATCTCGTCGGGCCCATATAGACGGATCTGATGGTACCCGGAATAGGCGTCTAGGAAAGACAGTCTCTTGCACCCCGCAGTCGAGTCGACTATTTGGTCGATGCGAGGGAGGGGAAAATGATCTTTCGGGCAGGCCCGATTGATATGCTTGAAGTCAATGCACATGCGGAGCGACTTGTCCTTTTTGGGGACCATGACGACATTGGCGAGCCACTCGGAGTGGTAAATCTCTCGGATGAACTCTGCTGCTAAGAGCCGAGCCACTTCCTCGCCAATGGCTTGCTTCTTCTGGACGGCGGACCGTCGAAGATGTTCCTTCACAGGCTTGAATTTTGGGTCGACTCGTAGACTGTGCTCAGCCAGCTCTCACGGAGGAGCTGGATGAGCGCTTCTTCCTATTTGGAGTCGAGCGTCGTCGAGATGTGAGTCGGAGCAGCGTCGGGGTCGGTCGGGTGAATGTCGACTATCTTTGTTTCGCCAGCCGACTGAAAAGCTGATTCTGAGGCGGGCTTCTTGGCTCGCAGCAATTCACTCGGATCGGTAGTCTTTTGGTACTCTTTCAGCTCGACTACTGCCATCTGAGCGTCAGTGATCTTTGAGCCTTTCTGAAAGCATTCTTCTGCTTTCTTTCGGCTGCCAGTAACAGTGATCACACCTTTGGGGCCAGGCATCTTCAGTTTTAGATACACGTAACATGGTCGAGCCATGAAGCGTGCGTAAGCTGGCCTACCCAAAATGGCATGATAGGCACTCTGGAGGTCCACAACTTCGAGTGTCAACCTTTCCTTGCGGTAATTCTTTGAATCACCGAAAACTACATCAAGAGCAATCTGGCCGAGCGACTCGGCTTTCTTCCCAGGAATGACTCCATGGAAGCTCATGTTGCTGGTACTAAGTCTGGACATCGGAATGCCCATCCCTTTCAAAGTCTCAGAGTACAGTATGTTCAGGCCACTGCCGCCGTCCATCAATACTTTGGTCAGTCGAGTGCCTTCGACAACTGGGTCGACCACCAAAGCTTGCCTCCCAGGGGTGGCAATGTGCGTCGGGTGATCCGACTGGTCGAATGTGATGGCAGTCTGCGACCACTTCAGGTAATTGGGTGTTGCCGGGGCAACCATGTTCACCCCACGGTTAATGACTTTCAGTCGACTCTTGCTCTCAACATCAGCAAAAATCATCAGGGTGGAATTGATCTGGGGGTATCCATCGTCACTGTCTTCTTTGTCTTCAATCTTGTCTGGCTCTTTTTCCTTATCTTTGGGCTGCTTGCCCTGGAACTGCTGGATCAGGAGCCGGCACTGTCGAGTGGTATGCTTTGGGTAAATAAAATTACCCTCTTCGTCTTTCTTGGTGTGGATGTGACACGGTAAGTCCAAAACATCATTCCCGTCTTGATCTTTGACCTTCTTGGGCTTCCAGGTGCCCTTGGGTTTCCCCTTGAAATTTCCCTGGGCAACGGCCAGGGCCTCCCCGGGAGCAGCTGGCTCGGCCTTCCGCTTCTGTTTCCGAGTGGAGTTTCCTCCAGTTTCTTGGGCGACTGCTTTGAGCTTGCCGCTTCGGAGTCGGTCTTCGTCTTCACCATTAGCGTACTTGGTGGCGATCTCCATCATCCGATTCAGAGACATCTCTCCAGTTCGACCGAACTTCAGATTCAACTCTCTGTATTTAACGCCCTCTTTGAAAGCGCAAACTGCTTGATGGTCTGGCACGTTCTCAACTGTGTGGTGCAGCGTGATCCACCTCTGGATGTAATCCCTCAGTGTTTCATTCGGCTTCTGCACGCAAGACCGTAACTCTGTGAGGCCTGCAGGTCGTTTGCATGTTCCTTCAAAGGTCGTGACAAACACTCGGGAGAGGTCCTCCCAGGTGTAAATGCTGCTAGGTGCCAACTGATTCAACCATGCTCTGGCTGAGCCCTCCAACATAAGAGGCAAATGCTTCATGGCCACTTCATCATTGCCACCGCCAATCTGTACAGCCACTCGGTAATCTTCGAGCCAAGTGTCAGGCTTGGACTCGCCGGTGAACTTGCTGACTCCAGTTGCCAGCCTAAAATTAGGAGGAATCACTGCGGCCCTAATGGCTCGACTGAAGCACTCTGGCCCTGAAACACGTACTCTGCTGCTGCTGGCAGACGCATCTCTGTTGTGGCCCTCTCGATGAGCCCTGTTCCTGTTGACCAAACCTTGAACGAGGATAGACCTTGCATCAAAGCCTGGGTCTCTGGGGTCGACTGGAATCCTCTGCCCAACACTGTGAGGGCGTCTGTCATCTTGCCGTCGAGGAGCATATGACCCGCTCCTCGGGGGAGGGGTTGGCACTCGACGTCGATCATCTCGACCGAATCGATGATCATACTGCTCATTCCTCCTGTACTGATCATGCCGGTCATCACGTCCCTCACGCCTCAGGGGCGATCTCGGGCTGTGGGCCGACTGGACTGTGTCTGCTGCAATGGATCGACTGTGGATCCTATCCCGCGACTGAGAAACGACGGAATTCTGGTTTCCTGCCGCCCGGAGCAATGCTCTGATCTGCAACAAGCCCCTGCCTGCCTCTGACTGGGATGGCTGAATTGATTCTGCTATACGGGCTGCAGCGGCCAAATTCTGAACTGGGGTTCGATATACCTGAGGCGGTGAGAAGAGCCGGCGCCGACTGGACTCGGGAGCTAGCGTACGTCGACTGGACTCGGGAGCCCGCTGACGCGCTTGCTCGTCGAGTATTCGCTGGAGATTCTCCAGTCGAGTGCACTCGGCCAGGTTAGCAAGGCGCACGTCCTCCAAGGCCCAGACCTCGGGGGTTTCTCCGACAATAGGAGTGTGGAGTGCGTCCATGTTCCGGCGGCGAAGCTCCTCTCGCTGTAACGACGTGAGAGGTTCGGGCAGATACTCATCGTGGGGACGCGACGGGTCGCCTCCGCCCGTAGCTCCGTCAGCGTGAGGGAAACCGGGGGGACTGTGTGTTCCATCGACCGCCAGGACCTCAGCTGCTGGGTCGCTGCTGTCGCACTCGGATGCGGTCCCCACGGAGCCAGTCGACAGGTCGAACAGGCCATAGACGGACTCGACGGGCTCGATTGCCGCAACTTGTGGGGCTGCCGACTGGCGGGCCACGGCGTGCCTCACCCACCGCTGAAGTCTCGACCGACCGGAGCGCTTGCGCTGGTGGGAGACAGGGCGGGGAGACGACGCAGGGGTCGACCGATACTGGGTCGACGGCTGCCGCAGGAGGACGCCACGAATGCATGCGCGGAAGTGCGTCGCGCCGCGGACGGGGAGCGCGTCGATGTCGAGTGGTGCCTCCTGAAGCCAGGCAGAGTCATCGGCGATGAAGGTGAGCGCGCCGAGACGGATCTCGCGGCCCTCCACAAAAACTCCGCAAGAAACCATGATCAAAGGGATCGGAAAAGATCGCAACTTCTCCAACTAAGTGCTAAGATTCCTGCCCCACGGTGGGCGCCAACTGTCGTGGTTCCGACTCTGACAGTGATGTAGGGGGGTGAGTATGGAGAGGCTAGATCCTAGCTATTGGGAAGTTGTTACACGCGAGGTTTACGAGTTCAGGCCCTTCTCGGAGGAAGTAATAGCCCTACGTCTCGGAGCCCGGAGGCAGTCGACTGGATTATGAGTGTATGGATTACAGGGGTGCGAACCCTTCATACTGAGGAGGGGGTGGCTTATATAGAGTTCGCCGGCCCCCTCCTGCCCTCAGTAATGCAGGGTTTAATGTACATTTAATATTGGGCGTTACTGGTAACGCCTCTAATAAAGTGCTATAATGACCAGGAAGACTACTTAACAGCTGACCGTTTGCCTACGGAGTGACTGTAGGTCTCCTGGCAGTCAAGTGAATAGCTTCATGGTCGAGTGGTAGCTTCTTGGTCGAGTGGTAGCTTCTTGGTCGAGTGTCTTGAACCTGTCGATTGGGGTACCTTCAAGTCGATTGATAGGTGATTTCTTCTAGGGATGTCCTTGGGTAGGGCTCTTTGGACGGGTCCGTGCCCCTACCCTAGGTACATAGCTTCATCAGGGGGCTTTCCTGGTTGCTCTGGCAAGAGAGAGGGGTCATCAACACCGTAGTCGAACTGGGGGTCGCTGGCAGTCTCGGGGTCTATCGGAAAGAAGTAACGGAGGGGAACACAATAAATAACAAAGCAATCAAAGCAATACAAGGCATAACATAGCAATACGCGGTGCTAGGTGTGCCCTAACGCAGTACTAGGTGATACCGGGAAAGGGGGGAAACATCCGGGAAAGGATTCCTAGTGTTTCGTGCTTTCGGACAGATGAACCGGAGGGGAAAAGTTGCAAGTTCGATAGGTTAGGGATGTGTGGCGGACGAACGGGCTGCGTATCCGGATTCGTCTCGTCGTTCTGGGCAACTTTCATGTAGAAAGTATTTTCATCTGAGTTACGGTTTATTTTATATGATTTTCTAAAGTTTTAAATCATTTTTAGAATTTATTTAATTAATTTAATTCGACATTATCCAGATTAGTGCATGCTGACGTCATCATGACATCAGCATGACGTCAGCAGTCAACAGAGGTGTTGACTGGTCAAACTGACGTGTGGGTCCAGTGGGACCCACCTGTCATACACTGTTTTAGGTTAATCAGGGTTTAGGTTAATTAGTTACGCTTAATTAGTTAACTAAAATGATTAGGTTAAACTAATACAGAATTAATTAATTAAGTTAATTATTATTTTATTTAGTATTATTATTATTTTCCCAAAGTTTTATTCATATTCTGGAATTCATTTAAATCAGAAATAAATGGTTAAATCGCTACGGTACACAGAATTGTACCCAGCTATTTCAACCACGGGCTAACAGGTGGGGTCCAGTTGACTGCCTAGTCAGTAGTCAACTAGGACCGTTGACTAGTCAATGGCTCAGGGGGGGCACATGTCATTGACTGGGTTATCCCAGTCAGCAGTTTGACTGGTCAAAGGGACCAGTGGGACCCATGTGTCATAGGTACAAGTTTTGACATAAAATTTATTAGTTTAATTAACTAGATGGGGTCCACCAGTCAGTGTCTATTAGCAGTGTCATTAGTGCTAATTAGTCATTAGCATTTAACCTAATGGCCTCGGGCCCACTAGTCAATGGCACAAAGGCTGGTTAGGAGCACCGTGCGCGCATAGGAGAGCGCCGGCAGCAACGACGCTCGGCCGGCAGAGCCATGGCCGACGCTGGCGGCGTGTGGGCGGAGCAGGGGAAAGGCCAGGCGCGGCCAAGGCGGGTCCAGCACGAGTGGGGCGAATTGGGCTGCAGAGGATGATGCGGGACGATAGCGGAGTAGAAATAGCAGCAGCACGGGGCCGGCGCGGTCAGGGAGGTAGAGCAGCAGCAGCCATGCAGCAGTACTAGTAGAGCACTGCACCGGCGGGCACGAGTGCGGAGGGTCGAAGCGGGGCATGGGCACGACGACTAGGAGGGTGCGGGCGGAGCGTGTGCAAGGGACCTGGGGCGCGACGAGGGGCGCGGTGAACGCGACAGATGGCTGCGGGGAAGCGGTCGGGCGGGAGCCACGGCGAGGCAAGCCGTAGTGCAGTAGCAGAGGCAGCGCACGGGCGGCACAGCTGCAGCTCGAGGAGCTAGCGGGGCGCGGGTCTCGGTGCGCTCCGACGGAGCGCGGGCCCGGACAGAGGTGAGGGGTGCGGGCGCACGCGCCGTCATGCGAGCGGCCAGGGCGCGGCCTGGAGCGGGGGTAGAGAAGGAGAGGCCGGGGCCTCACCGCGCGGAGGAGGGGTCGGGGCAACGGGGCGCGAGGAGGGCGGCGGGGACGACGGCGCCGGAGGGGAAGCAGGCCGGCGATGAGGAGGAGGCAGGCCGGCGGGGAGGTTCCGGCGACGGGGTCCGGCGTGGTGACGGCGAACGGCGGCGAGCGCGGGCACTGGGGATCGGCTCGGGTGCCGATCCAGATCCAATGGGGGGAGCTCCGGCAAGGTGGTCCTCCGGGCGGCGGCGACGACGGGTTCGGGGACACGGTTGCTCCCGATCTCGATCCAGACGGGGTGGGGAGAGGAAGAGCGAGGCGTGGGGGGACTGGGTGAAGTGGGGGGACCGCTCTAGGTCAAGGGGGAGTGGGGGGTTAAGGGGGACCAGGGTGGGCCGGTCTGGCGGCCCATCGGCCTGCTGGGCCGAGGCCACGATGGGGGGTTTCCTTTCCTCTCTTTTTTTGTTTTTTTTACTTTTTCTTATTTTTAGCTAATTGTTTGGGCAACAAATGAGTTTTGTAAAACATGATAGTTGGCCCACAAATCATAGCACAATATATCCTACCACCAAAAACTAGTTTGGGGTAATTATCATTTCATATCTATTTTATATAAAAAAAGTTATCAAATAATGTTTTCAGTCATTGTTTGAGGTTGTTTAAGTCACTTATTAACTTTCAATAATGTTGTTTACAATTTTATCATAGCCTCTGATTTATCTACTATTTATTGAACATTTTAGTTTTAATACTTGAAAACTTTTATTGTTTGCTTGATTTTAAATTTCGAATTTGAAACATTTTAGAACTAATGCGAGATTAGCAACAATAATCGAGGTGACGTGGCATCGTTAACGTGGGATTACTATAGCTTAATTATCCGGGCGTCACAATATAGCCTGCACACAAAATCCAACCATTACACACATTTGACCCAACTCGGCTAGACCGAATAGAAGAACTCGGTGAGACCGATTTAGTTCAAAATGTGAACGTTAGGAATCTTGGTGGGACCGACTGGAACAACTCGGTGGGACTGATGTGCTAGGGTTAGGGCAAACATCAACTCAGTGGCACTGATTGCATCAACTCGGTTAGACCGAAGTGAAGCAATAAGGCAACAGAGAGGATGTCAAGCAAACTCGGTGGGACCGATTGCACATTTTGGTGATATCAAAATACTGCAATAGTCAACATAGAGTTTGCAAGGCCATCTCGGTGTGACCGAACTGTTAGGGTTTCTGGCAGTGGCTATGTTAAATGAACTCGGTGGTGCCGGATGGATCATTTTGGTGGGGCCGAGTTTGACTTTGAGTTTTGGACATATTTGGAGGTGAGAAAGTGGTTGAGGGTTTTGGAGCAAGTGGACCATTAAGAAACACCTCATCCCCTTCTAATAGTATTGGCTTTCCTATGGACTCAATGTGATCTTGGATCACTAAAATATAAATGAAGAGTCTTGAGCATTTGCCAATGCATGTCCTTAGCATTTTGAGGGGTCCACATCTCTAGTCCATGCCATGCCAATCATTGAACTTTCTGAAATATTCAACTTCAATGGATATTAGTTCAATGAGCTATATGTTGTTATGAATTACCAAAACCACACGGGGATTAGTTGCTCTTTCAGGTGTGTTTGTTGGGATCTGATGAATTGTGAGTTTTTGATCAGATCTGTCGATGAATATTATTTGAGTTTTCTCTGAACTCTTTTATGCATGATTGTTATAGCCTTGTATTTCTTCTCCGATTTATTGGTTTGGTTTGGCCAACTAGATTGATTTATCTTGCCATGGGAAGAGGTGCTTTGTGATGGGTTCGATCTTGCGGCGCTCAATCTGAGTGACAGAAAGAGACATGACACGCATGTATCGTTACTATTATGGATAACAAGATGGGATTTATTTCATCTGTGATTTTATCTTGTCTACATGATGTGTCATCTTGCTTAAGGTATTACTCCGCTATTTCATTAACTTAATACACTAGATGCATGCTGGATAGCGGTCGATGTGTGGAGTAATAGTACACTACTGCAGGATACTGCTAACGCGACACTACGATAAGAGTCCCTTTGCCGAAACTGTGTGTGATGCAATAATCACAAACGGTGGTGTAAAAAAACAGTCAAAAAAGGTGCAAAACGTTTGTAATGGCGGAGCCATCAAACAGGGTTTAGATTTTAGTTGCGTGTGCGATGCAGGACACACGGTTAATCCATTCAAACTGTCTGCGATGAGGCAGCACAACAGAAATGGGCAGCCATAACAATGTGTGTGCGATGCAGGACACACGGTTAATCCATTTGAACTATTTGCGATGAGGTAGAACAACAGAAACGAGCAGCCATATCAATGTGTGTGTGATATACGACATACGGTTAACTCGGACGAACTGTTTTCGATTAGGGAACACAACATAAACGGTTCAACTTAACAAGATGTGTGTGATATGCGGCATACAGTTCACGTGGATGAACCGTTTGCGATGAGCCAAAAGAACACAAACGGGTCATGTAAACAAGATGTGTGTGATATGTGGCAAATAGCCGACTCGGATGAACTGTTTGCGATGAGAAAGTACAACACATATGGTCAATGCAGTTACTTCATGTGCGATTATGTGTGTACAAAAAACTTTGAAAAATGCAAACTAGTTGCTTGCGGCAGCGGAGTATTGCACATGATATGTCTGCGAGTACTCGTGTGCGACGATTAGTATGTTACACATACGTTTCCTTATGTTAACATGTGTGTGGATTTGCAATATGGACAGTTAATATGCAAATGCCTTCTAGACATCGGGCACACGCTTAAAGTCAATGAACTATGTACGATACTAATACTTTCCATGAAAATTTGTGAACTCGGGTGACAGCATTTGAGTAACATATATATAGTGGTTACACTATTCAACAAAAGGAGGATCTTCGTAACACGGTTCTGACAACCATATGGTCCATATCTACATACTTAACATAGTAACAACTATCACATTTTAAGAGGCTAAGGGCCAACAACCATATGGTCCATATCTACATACTTAACATATATAGTAACATCTAGCCCATTTTAAGAGGCTGAGTGCCAACAACCACAACTATCCACTGGAAGTAGCTTGATCACGGCGACTCGGCATCTCGTGAATGAAAAGGAAGAGCCCTCCTGTGCCTTGTTAGAGCATGAGTAGAATAGTGTCTCCAATTTTCCAATATGGATGCATTGCCACGAGAAGCGAGAACTTGTTAATTTGAATGGTTCCATTTCTACAGGAACTGCAGTACCTTGCAATCACTTTGGCGTTATTAGCAGGCACAAGTGTAATTCGACCACGCCAGGAAATCGATCCAGGAACTGCTACAGGGGGCAATTTCTGTTGACATGTAGAATAAAAAACAATTGTAGCATATTGTTGAAGATATATATAGTTTATGATCATCAACATTAAAATAAGACTTTTTACTAGTGTTTTGTGCACACGATTGGTCCTGTTCAGTGTGTGCACCATAGGTCTAATTAATCCCATCCAAAATCCAGCGTTCATACGCTGTGCTATCTCTGTCAGATTATCAACAAAGTTTATGACATGCTTCAAGTCCTTCTAGTGAAATTTGGTACTCTTAGTAACATACAGATCATTCACTATGCATCCAACATATCCTGCTTAAAAGGTGGAAAGGTATTATTTATTCAGAACATGGCAGAAGAATATATAGTGCGCATAAATTGGTAAATAGGATTTGTTACTACCTAGGAATGGAGTCAGGATATGATATCACAATTGGTTGCTTAAATAGTGATCAATTGGTTGCTTAAATAGTAATATGACAGCATGGAGAAAGTTGAAAGGACACTAACCTCGATCAGACTTTGATCGGCTGATGACGTTGGGGAAGTAAACATCCATGTTAATTAGACCAGGTTGTGGTGCACGCACTAGAATTTTATTGCCATCTCTCAGTTCATAACACTTAGACATTTTGCTCCAAAGGTCTGCATTAAAATAGGAGTGACCATATTTATCAAGTTTTACGCTAACCGCCATTGTAAATCCATGTTGCGTTGTCAATATGACATCCTCGGAGTCATCAGCAAAGTAAAGCCCAAGATTTCCTTCTACTCCTGTTCTTGCAAAGCAAGGGATGTACTGCTTGAAATGAAAATTAAGATCGTAAATTAGATATATTGAAATAACAGAGCAAGATGCAAATATGGGAGTAACTGATAGAACAGATCCATATATATATAGATGAAAGCAAAGTACAAAAATAGATAATTAAAAATATATAATGTAACAAAGATTTGATGCAAATATATAGATAATGTAGCAACAGACGGTATATGTTCACAAATTTAGTCCATGCCGACCATGGTAGGTTGAGATTGAACATGCCGAGCGCTCCCTGAAGTCATCCGGAATGGTGAGATAGAACTTCATTTCCGACTGGCCACGGCCATAGTTGCCCGATTTGTGCTCTCACTATGGACAGATGAATGAACACCCACGAATCAACTAGAACAAAAATGATCCCACGGCGATTTCCGCCAGTTGATTAACAACGACGGACGGACTACGATAAGAGATGAGTGAATATTTTTCTAATTAAGTTGATTACCTTCTCTAGGAGAAAAAACCCCGGCCTAATCCCGCAGAAAACCCCAGTCGACCAGAGTCTATAATGTCGGTGTAGATAGGCAGCCGAAAGCGGTAGGGGTGAACTCCGGTGCCGTTTGGAGCACGACCTACGCCCACCGCCAACATCCATCGACCTTATGGTGCAGAGTTGCGGAGGAGTCCGCGGCGAGTGAGTGGGGATGAAGTGGGCGAGGGTTTTATTTTTCCTTTTGCATGTGTGAGTGAACACACACGGTTCGCAGAGGCGATGGAGATGAATCGTGTGCGATAATAAATCACCGAGATTGAATGGGAATCCAAATTCCTTTGTCCTTCATCCATGAGTTTTTTTCTAGGTTCATTTTCCAGGTTCATTTTCAATATTTAGGGGGTTATGTGAATTTTGTAGGCATTAATGCACGTAATTTAAATTCAAACAATCGGTGCATGAAAGGGTGCACAAGAACAGTCTGGAAAAACCATACTTGTGGTATTTAGTAATTTCTCTAGCCTTTTACAAGGAATGGGCAGAGATTTCAATGGAATGCGTGGCAATAGTCAACCACAAACACGTCATTCACTGGGTTATCAACTATAGGACAATGAAATATGTGCTTGAAAAACACGATGGCTGGCATGGTACCATGGTATGGCCTCACCGTGCCCTAGTTAAAAGCTGAGAAGGTTTGATTTATGTCGTCATGCACACCCTTCATAAATCGAACCATCACCGAGGAAGTTCAATGCTTTCGAGAGGGAAATCACCTAGATTGAAGGGGGATCCAAATTTCCTTCCTAGTTTCTCATTCAGTTTTTTCCAACGGTCAACATACCGCCTCAAATGCAACGTGTTCAAATTTGACATTTTTCCGAACTCATTTAACATATTTAGGGGATTATGTGCATTTTCTAGGCATTAATTATGCACAGAATTCAAATTTGAACAATCGGTGCATGAAAAGGTGCACAAGAACGGTCTGGAAAACCATGCTCGTGCTATTTAGTACATTCTCATGCCTTTTACAAGGAATGGGCAGATATTTCAAGGAAATGTGTGGCAATAGTCAACCATAAATGCATCGTTTACTGGGTTAACAACTATACAAAAATGAAATACATGCTTGGAAAACATGAGGCCTGGTGTGGTGACATGGTATGACCTCACCATGCCCTGGTAAAAATGTCGTCATGAACGCCTTTCATAAAACAAACCATCACCGAGGAAGTTTCATGGTTTCGAGGGGGAAATCACAAAGATTGAAGGGGGGGTCCAAATTATCTTTGTCCTTTGTCCACGAGTTTTTTCTATGATGAACATACAACCTGCAAATCACCGTGTTCGAATTTGGCACTTTTCCGGGTTCATTTGCCATATTTAGGGGATTATGTGCATTTCCTAGGCATTAATGCACATAATTCAAGTTCAAACAGTCGGTGCATGAAAGGGTCCACAAGAACGGCCTAGAAAACCATGCTCGTGCCATTTAGTAAATTTTCGTGCCTTTGACAAGGAATAATGGACTGATATTTCGATGAAATGTGTGGCAATAGTCAACCACAAATGTTTATTTGTTGGGTTTTCAACTATAAAAAATGAAATAATGCTTAAAAAACATGACGCCTGGCATGGTGCCATGGTATGACCTCACCATGTCTGGTAAAAATTTGAGAAGGTTTGGCTTATGTCGTCATGCACACCCTTCATAAATCGAACCATCACCGAGGAAGTTCCATGCTTTCGAGAGGGAAATCCCCAAGATTGAAGGAGAATTCAAATTTTCTTTGTTCTTTGCCCTAGAGTATTTTTCTACGATGAACATACACCCTGCAAATCACCGTGTTCAAATTTGGCATTTTCTGGGCTCATTTACCATATTTAGGGCATTATGTGCATTTCCTAGGCATTTAGCACATATAAATCCAATCCAGCTACAGGTGCACGGGTGTGATGTGAGGGACATGGATTGCCGTTCGATCGCGGGCCATCCTACGGTGCACACGCATGATCCGCGTGGCTGGGGTTCCGGCCAATCATAATGCAACACACAATAGGCTCAGCGCACACTGTTTCCGGAAGCGACAGAGATGAACCTTGTGCGATAATGAATGAGCAAAATTGTAAGGGAAGCCAAATTTCTGTTGTCGTTTGTCGTTGAGCTCTTGAATACCACCGCACTGTACGGATGCCCGTCCCCTCCATCCCAGAGCTCTCTCCAGGCATCGTCCATGGCACTGTGGCGCATAGTAACTGGTAAGGAAGTGATGGCATCCCGCCGCGCCGCGTTCCTCGCCGCCCGCGACCGCACACATGGTAAGGAAGTGATGGGATCTCGTTGTGCCGAGTTCAACGCCGCCGGCGGCCAAACAGTTACATGGGTGGACTTTGAGGCTGCCATGGCCGAATGGGTGGTGGATCTAGAGGCGGCCAAAGCCGCATAGAAGGAGCGGAAAAGGCAGAAAGCAGTCAAGAAAAGAGAGTCCCACCGCTGATACGTCTCCAACGTATCTATAATTTTTGATTGTTCCATGCTATTATATTATCTGTTTTGGATGTTTATGGGCTTTATTATACACTTTTATATTATTTTTGGGACTAACCTATTAACCGGAGGCCCAGCCCAAATTGTTGTTTTCTTGCCTATTTCAGTGTTTCGAAGAAAAGGAATATCAAACGGAATCCAAATGGAATGAAACCTTTGGGAGAGTTATTTTTGGAACGAAAGCAATCCAGGAGACTTGGAGTAGACGTCAGGGAAGCTTCGAGGTGGCCACGAGGCAGGGAGGCGCGCCTACCCCCCTGGGCGCCCCCCACCCTCGTGGGCCCCTTGTGGCTCCCCTGACCGACTTCTTTTGCCTATATATATCAATATACCCTAAAAACATCGGGGAGCAGAATAGATCGGGAGTTCCGCCGCCAGAAGCCTCCGTAGCCACCGAAAACCAATCTAGACCCGTTCCGGCACCCTGTCGGAGGGGGAATCCCTCTTCGGTGGCCATCTTCATCATCCCGGTGCTCTCCATGATGAGGAGGGAGTAGTTCTCCCTTGGTGCTGAGGGTATGTACCAGTAGCTATGTGTTTAATCTCTTTCTCTCTCTCGTGTTCTTGAGGTGATACGATCTTGATGTATCGCGAGCTTTGCTATTATAGTTGGATGTTATGATGTTTCTCCCCCTCTACTCTCTTGTGATGAATTGAGTTTTCCCTTTGAAGTTGTCTTATCGGATTGAGTCTTTAAGGATTTGAGAACACTTGATGTATGTCTTGCATGTGCTTAACTGTGGTGACAATGGGATATCACGTGATCCACTTGACGTATGTTTTGGTGATCAACTTGTGAGTTTCGTGACCTCGTGAACTCATGCATAGGAGTTGGCACACGTTTTCTTCTTGAATCTCCGATAGAAACTTTGGGGCACTCTTTGAAGTTCTTTGTGTTGGTTGAATAGATGAATCTGAGATTGTGTGATGCATATCATATAATCATACCCACGGATACTTGAGGTGACATTGGAGTATCTAGGTGACATTCGGGTTTTGGTTGATTTGTGTCTTAAGGTGTTATTTTACTATGAACTCTAGGGCTGTTTGTGACACTTATAGGAATAGCCCAACGGATTGATCGGAAAGAATAACTTTGAGGTGGTTTCGTTCCCTACCATAATCTCTTCGTTTGTTCTCTGCTATTAGTGACTTTGGAGTGACTCTTTGTTGCATGTTGAGGGATAGTTATATGATCCAATTATGTTATTATTGTTGAGTGAACTTGCACTAGTGAAAGTATGAACCCTAGGCCTTGTTTCAACACATTGCAATACCGTTTGTGCTCACTTTTAATGTTAGTTACCTTGCTGTTTTTATATTTTCAGATTACAAAAACCTTTATCTACCATCCATATTGCACTTGTATCACCATCTCTTCGCCGAACTAGTGCACCTATACAATTTACCATTGTATTGGGTATGTTGGGGACACAAGAGACTATTTGTTATTTGGTTGCAGGGTTGTTTGAGAGAGACCATCTTCATCCTACACCTCCCACGAATTGATAAAACCTTAGGTCATCCACTTGAGGGAAATTTGCTACTGTCCTACAAACCTCTGCACTTGGAGGCCCAACAACGTCTACAAGAAGAAGGTTGTGTAGTAGACATCAAGCTCTTTTTTGACGCCGTTGCCGGGGAGGTGAGTGCTTGAAGGTATATCTTTAGATCTTGCAATCGAATCTTTTAGTTTCTTGTTTTATCACTAGTTTAGTTTATAAAAGAAAATTACAAAAAAATGGAATTGAGTTTGCCTCATACGCTTCATCTTTTTAATATCTTTCGTGAGAATGATGGAAAGGAAAATTGTGCTCAAATGCTAGAAGAAGAAGTCTATAAAATGTTTGGCACTAAATCTTTGAATGATGAGCATGATTGCAATGTTGTTAGTATGAACTCCTTGAATATCCATAGTACTAATGATGATTGCACCCGTCATGATGAAAATGTCTCTTATAAGCATGTCAACTTTTGTGGAGTGCATAGAGTTTGCAAGTACACACCAAATAGGGAAGATAGATTTTGCAAGAGGCATACGTATTTGGAAACTAAATGGTTGCAAGAAAGGCTAGATATTTGTGCTAAAAATTTAAAATTTCTTCACCATACTTGTGAACTTTGCAATGAACCTGGTCATTTAAATCTCAAATGCAAATTGTTTCATGATCGTATCGTGTCCAAAAATTGTGATGATTTGATTTCCCTTGCACATCATAATGAACTTAGTTTGCTTTTGCGTTATGAGGAAATGAAACGTATAACTAAGCATATTCCAGAATATAACCTTGAGAAATTCCTTGATATTGATCTAGAAGAAATTCTTATGTATTCTGCGGTGAATTGCATTGAAAATCCTTATATTGCCAATTACATAAAGAAAACAAAACAAATAGAGGATGAAGAGAATACTAATGAAAGGGAAGAGGCTTCCCCATATCCTCCTATTATTTCTTATGATGAATCAGGTAACGAGGAGGAGCCTTCTATTCAACCAATCTCATTAATAAGGAGCTCCAAAAAGAGGGTTAAACCCATACTTAATGTGAAGAAGAAAAAGAAAAGACGGAAAAGTAAAGGTAAAGAGGTATCCCTCCCAAATGATGTTGCTCCTATTACTCATTGTGATGATGATAATTGTTATACTATTGGTGCTATCCATACTATTAATGATGAGAGTGATTATGCTTATGATATGAAAAGGCCCAAGCTTGGGGATGCTATGTTTGATGATAATGACAAGTTTGAGAATATATTTGCTACAATTAATTTTTGTCCGAAGCTTGGGCATGCTATGTTTAACATCGCAAGTTTTGATATGAAAATTTATTATGATGATAGCATGACTCCTATTTATGATGGTTATATTGATGAAAGTAGGTTTTGAAGAGTTTCAACTTTAGGAAGTAATGATCCCACTATTTTGGAGGGTGTTGAATCTTATTGTGACAATTATGAAAGTGGATTTGGAGAGGTCATGACTTTATTTAGTAATGATTCCACTATCTTGTAAGAGGTTTCAATCAATTATGATGAGAACAAGGTTGTTACTTATGATGATTATTGTGATGATACTTATGCTATAAAAAGTAGAGATGATTATATTTATAAAGCTTGTCATGATTATGATTACCCTTTTTCTGAACATCACTCCTTTAATGTGGAAACCATTTATATTATTCGAGTTCCTTATGATGCTCCCACTATTCTGAATGAGAAGAATTTTGCTTATGTGGAGAGTAACAGAAATTCTATGCCTGTGGCTCATGAAAGGAATGCTTTATGTGATAGTTATATTGTTGAATTCATTCATGATGCTACTGAAAATTATTATGAGGAAGGAACATATGCTTGTAGGAATTGCAATAATATCAAGTTTCCTCTCTATGTGCTTAAAGTTCTGAAGTTATCCTTGTTTTACCTTCCTATGCAAGTTGATTCTTGTTCCCACAAGTTGTTTGCTCACAAAATCCCTAGGCATAGGAAGCGGGTTAGACTTAAATGTGCTAGTCATATTCTTCATGATGCCCCTCTTTATATTTCAATTCTTATCTTTTATGTGAGCATCATTGAAATCATCATGCGTAGCTAGGGGCGTTAAACGATAGCGCTTGTTGGGAGGCAACCCAATTTTTATTTTTGTTCCTTGCTTTTTGTTCCTGTTTAGTAATAAATAATTCATCTAGCCTCAGTTTAGATGTGGTTTTATGTTTTAATTAGTGTTTGTGCCAAGTAGAACCTTTAGGAAGACTTGGGGAAAGTCTTTGCGATCATGCTATAAAAAACAGAAACTTTAGCGCTGCCGAGATTTGCTGCCATTTTTTATTGGAGAGTTATATTTATTTAATTCTTTTTGCAGATGATTAATAGATAAATTCCTCACGTCCAGAAATTTATTTTAGAATTTTTGTGGTTCCAGAAGTATACGTTGAAGGAAATATTCCCTAGAGGCAATAATAAAGTTATTATTTATTTCCTTATATCATGATGAATGTTTATTATTCATGATAGAATTGTATTAACCGGAAACATAATACATGTGTGAATACATAGAAAAACAGAGTGTCACTAGTATGCCTCTACCTGACTAGCTCGTTGATCAAAGATGGTTATGTTTCCTAACCATAGACATGAGTTGTCATTTGATTAACGGGATCACATCATTAGGAGAATGATGTGATTGACTTGACCCATTCCGTTAGCTTAGCACTCGATCGTTTAGTATGTTGCTATTGCTTTCTTCATGACTTATACATGTTCCTATGACTATGAGATTATGCAACTCCCGTTTACCGGACGAACACTTTGTGTGCTACCAAACGTCACAACGTAACTGGGTGATTATAAAGGTGCTCTACAGGTGTCTTCGAAGGTACTTGTTGGGTTGGCGTATTTCGAGATTAGGATTTGTCACTCCGATTGTCGGAGAGGTATCTCTGGGCCCTCTTGGTAATGCACATCAATTAAGCCTTGCAAGCATTGCAACTATGAGTTAGTTGCGGGATGATGTATTACAGAACGAGTAAAGAGACTTGCCGGTAACGAGATTGAACTAGGTATTGAGATACGGACGATCGAATCTCGGGCAAGTAACATACCAATGACAAAGGGAACAACGTATGTTGTTATGCCGTCTGACCGATAAAAATCTTTGTAGAATATGTGGGAGCCAATATGAGCATCCAGGTTTCGCAATTGGTTATTGACCGGAGACGTGTCTCGGTCATGTCTACATAGTTCTCGAACCCGTAGGGTCTGCACGCTTAAAGTTTCGATGACGGTTATATTATGAGTTTATGAGTTTTGATGTACTGAAGGTTGTTCGGAGTTCTGGATGTGATCACGGACATGACGAGGAGTCTTGAAATGGTTGAGACATGAATATTGATATATTGGAAGCCTATATTTGGATATCGGAAGTGTTCCGGGTGAAATCGGGATTTTACCGGAGTACCGAGGGGTTACCGGAACCCTCCGGGGGCTTAATGGGCCATAGTGGGCCTTAGTGGAGAAGAGGAGAGGCGGCCAGGGTAAGGGCCGCACGCCCCTTCCCCCTAGTCCAAATAGGACAAGGAGAGGGGGGCGGCGCCCCCCTTTCCTTCATCTCTCCCTCATCTTTCCCCCTCCACTCCTAATCCAACAAGGAAAAGGGAGGGAGTCCTACTCCCGGTGGGAGTAGGAATCCTCTTGGCGCGCCCCTCCTGGCCGGCCGCACCTCCCCCCTTGCTCCTTTATATATGGGGGCAAGGGGGCACCCTAGAGACACAACA
This sequence comes from Triticum urartu, assembly GCF_056163025.1. Classification (NCBI taxonomy): domain Eukaryota; kingdom Viridiplantae; phylum Streptophyta; class Magnoliopsida; order Poales; family Poaceae; genus Triticum; species Triticum urartu. The sequence goes on from NC_141878.1 coordinate 380,282,991, forward strand.
ATTGATTTGATCTTTTCGCCGTGTGCGGTGCCCCCTCCACCATAGTCCACCTCGATAATACTGTAGCGGTGCTTAGGCGAAGCCCTGCGTCGGTAGAACATCATCATCGTCACCACACCGTCGTGCTAACGGAACTCTCCCTCAACACTCAGCTGGATCAGAGTTCGAGGGACGTCATCGGTCTGAACGTGTGCTGAACTCGGAGGTGTCGTGCATTCCGTACTTGATCGGCCGGATCATGAAGATGTACGACTACATCAACCGCGTTGTGCTAAATGCTTCCGCTTTCGGTCTACGAGGGTACATGGACAACAGTATCCCCTCTTGTTGCTATGCATCACCATGATCTTGCGTGTGCGTAGGAATTTTTTTGAAATTACTACGTTCCCAATAGTGGCATCCGAGCCAGGTTTTATGTGTTGATGTTATATGCACGAGTAGAACACAAGTGAGTTGTGGGCGATATAAGTCATACTGCTTACCAGCATGTCATACTTTGGTTCGGCGGTATTGTTGGATGAAGCGGCCCGGACCGACATTACGCGTACGCTTACGCGAGACTCGTTCTACCGACATGCTTTGCACACAGGTGGCTGGCGGGTGTCAGTTTCTCCAACTTTAGTTGAACCGAGTGTGGCTACGCCCGGTCCTTGCGAAGGTTAAAACAACACCAACTTGACAAACTATCGTTGTGGTTTTGATGCGTAGGTAAGAACGGTTCTTGCTCAGCCCGTAGCAGCCACGTAAAACTTGCAACAACAAAGTAGAGGACGTCTAAATTGTTTTTGCAGGGCATGTTGTGATGTGATATGGTCAAAGCATGATGCTAAATTTTATTGTATGAGATGATCATGTTTTGTAACCGAGTTATCGGCAATTGCTAGGAGCCATATGGTTGTCGCTTTATTGTATGCAATGCAATCGCCCTGTAATGCTTTACTTTATCACTAAGCGGTAGCGATGGTCGTAGAAGCATAAGATTGGCGAGACGACAACGATGCTATGATGGAGATCAAGGTGTCGCGCTGGTGACGATGGTGATCATGACGGTGCTTCGGAGATGGAGATCACAAGCACAAGATGATGATGGCCATATCATATCACTTACATTGATTGCATGTGATGTTTATCTTTTATGCATCTTATCTTGCTTTGATTGATGGTAGCATTATAAGATGATCTCTCAGTAAATTTCAAGATAAAAGTGTTCTCCCTGAGTATGCACCATTGCCAAAGTTCGTCGTGCCCAGACACCACGTGATGATCAGGTGTGATAAGCTCTACGTCCATCTACAACGGGTGCAAGCCAGTTTTGCACACGCAGAATACTCAGGTTAAACTTGACGAGCCTAGCATATGCAGATATAGCCTTGGAGCACTGAGACCGAAAGGTCGAGCGTGAATCATATAGTAGATATGATCAACATAGTGATGTTCACCATTGAAAGCTACTCGATTTCACGTGATGATCGGTTATGGTTTAGTTGATATGTATCACGTGATCACTTAGAGGATTAGAGGGATGTCTATCTAAGTGGGAGTTCTTAAGTAATATGATTAATTGAACTTAAATTTATAATGAACTTAGTCCTGGTAGTATTAGCATATCTATGTTGTAGATCAATAGCTCACGTTTAGTTCCCCTGTTTTATTTTTGATATGTTCCTAGAGAAAACTAAGTTGAAAGATGTTAGTAGCAATGATGCGGATTGGATCCGTGATCTGAGGTTTATCCTCATTGCTGCACAGAAGAATTATGTCCTTGATGCACCGCTAGGTGACAAACCTATTGCAGGAGCAGATGCAGATGTTATGAATGTTTGGCTAGCTCAATATGATGACTACTTGATAGTTTAGTGCACCATACTTAAACGGCTTAGAATCGAGACTTCAAAGACGTTTTGAATGTCATGGACCATATGAGATGTTCCAGGAGTTGAAGTTAATATTTGAAGCAAATACTCGAGTTGAGAGATATGAAGTCTCCAACAAGCTAAAAGATGGAGGAGAATAGCTCAAGCAGTGAGCATGTGCTCAGATTGTCTGGGTACTACAATCGCTTGAATCAAGTGGGAGTTAATCTTCCAGATAAAATAGTGATTGATAGAATTCTCTAGTCACCATCACCAAGTTAGTAGAACTTCGTGATGAACTATAATATGCAAGGGATAACAGAAATGATTCCCAAGATCTTCGTGATGCTAAAATCGACGAAGGTAGAAATCAAGAAAAGCATCAAGTGTTGATGTTAAACAAAACCACTAGTTTCAAGTAAAGGGACAAAGGGAAGAAAGGGGAACTTCAAGAAGAACGGAAAGCAAGTTGCTGCTCAAGTGAAAAAAACCCAAGTCTGGACCTAAGCCTGAAACTGAGTGCTTCTACTGCAAAGGGACTGGTCACTGGTGTTGACACCAGATTTTGGCATGGCGAAGAACTTAATTAAGATGACCTCAAATGGAGAAGTGCTCAAAGTGAGAAAGTTTCGTATCGTCAAAAGGAAAAACTTTGATATTTGGGCCATAGCCATCCGGTCTCATCTCTAAGGCCGAAGTTGTGTTCGAAGTACTCAGATTTTGTATTCAGAACACTATTCGGCTGATTACGCCCCCAAGCTGGCCTCATATGAGAAACGTTTCTACATGGATTGTCTTCATCTCATCGAAACGATCGATTTAAATATAAAGATCGTCCCAATCCGAGGTCGTATGCAAAAGTTAAAGCCCGCACAGTGCGACCCTCCAATGGGCAAAATATGACGCTCGGAACCAGACACATGTGTGGGTATGTGTGATGAGCTGCGTGAATATTTAGCTGTTTTGCACGGGCAATTTTGCCATGAAGATGACCTCGGATCAAAAAAGATTCAACATGAAAGTTGTTGGCATCGTCGAAACGGTCAAGATTGCTTTTGGGATCGTTTTCATCCGAGGTCGTTTACCACCACAAAAAAGACCCGCAAGGTGCAACCAGTTTAAACCGAACAGTTTTGGAAAGTTCGGACAAAACCAATCCGAATTTGACTAGGGTTTTGGACGTGAATCCAAACCTTTTCCTTGCACGGGAAGTTCAGCCGCCTCTTATATACCCAAGGGGTGATGGCCGATTGAACAACAACACACAATCGCAAAACACATCTACTTTTTACCCTAGTTTTACATCCCTCCATTGTTCTTTCTCTCTCGTTCTTCGTTCGTTCTTCATGTTCAAGGGCAGCGATCCTCAAGGCTCTAGGGGCGGGTGAACCGACCTAGGGCAGCCCATAGCCGCCGCACGTCCAGACGGGGTCCCTCCCGGGCGCGTGGGGTTTCGGGTCCTGAAAAGCACCCGCCGGATTGCTTGCGTACCGCGCTTCCGGACGATCTCCTTCGACGTGAGCTGCGGTGCATCACCCTCGGTGTTGGAGGTACACGGTGACGTGTTCGTGTGTGAACAACTGGAAGCAGAACTACCCCAAGTAATTGGTGGATAAGAAGGATGGCAAAGTGAACATAGGTATATTTGATATACATGTTATTGATGCGTACTTTACTAGTGTTTATAGAAACCCCTCAGTATTTGATACTAGTTCAGTTGCTAAGAATAGTAACTCGAAACGGGAGTTGCAGAATGAACAGAGACTAGTTAAAGGTGAAGTGACGATGTGTATTGGAAATGGTTCCAAGATTGATATGATCATCATCGCACACTCCCTATACTTTCGGGATTAGTGTTAAACCTAAAATAAATGTTATTTAGTGTTTGCGTTGAGCATGAATATGATTGGATCATGTTTATTGCAATATGGTTATTCATGTAAGTTAGAGAATAATTGTTGTTCTGTTTACATGAATAAAACCTTCTATGGTCATACACCCAATGAAAATGGTTTGTTGGATCTCGATCGTGGTGATACACATTTTCATAATATTGAAGCCAAAAGATGCAAAGTTAATAATGATAGTGCAACTTATTTGTGGCACTGCCGTTTAGGTCATATTGGTGTAAAGCGCATGAAGAAAATCCATGCTGATGGGCTTTTGGAATCACTTGATTATGAATCAGTTGATGCTTGTGAACCATGCCTCATGGGCAAGATGACTAAGACTCCGTTCTCCGGAACAATGGAGCGAGCAATAGATTTGTTGGAAATCATACATACTGATGTATGTGGTCCGATGAATATTGAGGCTCGCAGCAGGTATCATTATTTTCTGATCTTCACAGATGATTTGAGCAGATATGAGTATATCTACTTGATGAAACACAAGTCTGAAACATTTGAAAAGTTCAAAGAATTTCATAGTGAAGGGAGAATCATTGTAACAAAAATAAAATTGAAAAGTTCAAAGAATTTCATAGTGAAGTGGAGAATCATTGTAACAAAAATAAAAGTTTCTACGATATGATCGCAGAAGTAAAATATTTGAGTTACGAGTATTGGCCTTCAGTTAAAACAATGTGAAATAGTTTCACTACTCAAGCCACCTGGAACACCACACTGTAATGGTGTGTCCAAACGTTGTAACCGTACTTTATTAGATATGGTGTGATCTATGATGTCTCTTACCAATTTACCACTATCGTTTTGGGGTTATGCATTAGAGATAGCTACATTCACATTAAATAGGGCACCATCTAGATCCGTTGAGACGACACCATATGAACTATGGTTTGGCAAGAAACCTAAGCTGTCGTTTCTTAAAGTTTGAGGTTCCAATGCTTATGTGAAAAAGTTTCAACCTGATAAGCTCAAACCCAAATCGGAGAAGTGCGTCTTCATAGGATACCCAAAAGAAAATGTTGGGTACACCTTCTATCACAGATCCGAAGGCAAGATATTCATTGCTGAGAATGGATCCTTTCTAGAGAAGGAGTTTCTCTCGAAAGAAGTGAGTGGGAGGAAAGTAGAACTTGATGAGGTAACTGTACCTGCTCCCTTATTGGAAAGTAGTTCATCACAAAATTTTGTTCCTGTGACTACTACACCAATTAGTGAGAAAGCTAATGATGATGATCATGTAACTTCAGATCAAGTTACTACCGAACCTCGCAGGTAAACCAGAGTGAGATACACACCAGAGTGGTACGGTAATCCTGTTCTGGAGGTCATGTTACTTGACCATGACGAACCTACAAACTATGAGGAAGCGATGATGAGCCCAGATTCCGCGAAATGGCTTGAGGCCATGAAATCTGAGATGAGATCCATGTATAAGAACAAAGTATGGACTTTGATTGACTTGCCCTAAGATCGGTGAGCCATTGAGATTAAATGGATCTTCAAGAGGAAGACGGACGCTAATAGTAGTGTTACTATCTACAAAGCTAGAATTGTCGCAAAAGGTTTTCGACAAGTTCAAGGTGTTGACTATGATGAGAGTTTCTCACTCATATCTATGCTTAAGTCTATCCGAATCATGTTAGCAATTGCCACATTTTGTGAAATATGGCAAATGGATAAACAAAACTACATTCCTTAATGGATTTATTAAATAAGAGTTGTATATGATGCAACAAGAAAGTTTTGTCAATCCTAAAGGTGCTAACAAAATATGCAAGCTCCAGCGATCCATCTATGGATTGGTGCAAGCATCTCGGAGTTGGAATATACACTTTGATAAGTTGATCAAAGCATATAGTTTTATACGGACTTGTGGTGAAGCTTGTATTTACAAGAAAGTGAGTGGGAGCACTACAACATTTCTGATAAGTATATGTGAATGACATATTGTTGATCGAAGATAATGTAGAATTATTCTGCAAAGCATAAAGGAGTGTGTGAAAGGAGTTTTTCAAAGAAAGACCTTAGTGAAGCTCCTTACATATTGAACATCAAGATCTATAGAGATAGACCAAAACGCTTGATAAGTTTTTTCAATGAGTACATACCTTGACAAGATTTTGAAGTAGTTCAAAATGGAACAGTCAAAGAAAGAGTTCTTGCCTGTGTTACAAGGTGTGAAACTGAGTAACACTCAAAGCCCGACCACGGCAGAAGATAGAAAGAGAATGAAAGTCATTCCCTATGCCTTGGCCATAGGTTCTATAAAATATGCCATTCTGTGTACCAAATCTATTGTATACCCTACACTGTTTTTGGAAAGGGAGTACAATAGTGATCTAGGAGTAGATCACTGGACAGCGGTCAAAATTATCCTTAGTGGAATAAGGATATGTTTCTCGATTATGGAGGTGACAAAAAGGTTTGTCGTAAAGGGTTACATCGATGCAAATTTTGACACTGATCCAGATGACTGTAAATCTCAATCTGGATACATATTGAAAGTGGGAGCAATTAGCTAGAGTAGCTCCGTGCAGAGAATTGTTGACATAGAAATTTGCAAAATACTTACGGATCTGAATGTGGCAGACCCGTTGACTAAACTTCTCTCATAAGCAAAACATGATCACACCTTAGTACTCTTTGGGTGTTAATCACATAGTGATGTGAACTAGATTATTGACTCTAGTAAACCCTTTGGGTGTTGGTCACATGTCGATGTGAACTATGGGTGTTAATCACATGGTGATGTGAACTATTGGTATTAAATAACATGGTGATGTGAACTAGATTATTGACTCTAGTGCAAGTGGGAGACTGAAGGAAATAAGCCCTAGAGGCAATAATAAAGTTATTATTTATTTCCTTATATCATGATAAATGTTTATTATTCATGCTAGAATTGTATTAACCGGAAACATAATACATGTGTGAATACATAGACAAACAGAGTGTCACTAGTATGCCTCTACTTGACTAGCTCGTTGATCGAAGATGGTTATGTTTCCTAACCATAGACATGAGTTGTCATTTGATTAACGGGATCACATCATTAGGAGAATGATGTGATTGACTTGACCTATTCCATTAGCTTAGCACTCGATTGTTTAGTATGTTGCTATTGCTTTCTTCATGACTTATACATGTTCCTATGACTATGAGATTATGCAACTCCCGTTTACCGGAGGAACACTTTGTGTGCTACCAAATGTCACAACGTAACTGGGTGACTATAAAGGTGCTCTACAGGTATCTCTGAAGGTACTAGTTGGGTTGGCGTATTTCAAGATTAGGATTTGTCACTCCGATTGTCGGAGAGGTATCTCTTCGCCCTCTCGGTAATGCACATCACTTAAGCCTTGCAAGTATTTCAACTAATGAGTTAGTTGTGGGATGATGTATTACAGAACGAGTAAAGAGACTTGCCGGTAACGAGATTGAACTAGGTATTGAGATACCGACAATCGAATCTCGGGCAAGTAACATACCGATGACAAAGGGAACAACGTATGTTATTATGCGGTCTGACTGATAAAGATCTTCGTAGAATATGTGGGAGCCAATATGAGCATCCAGGTTCCACTATTGGTTATTGACCGGAGACGTGTCTTGGTCATGTCTACATAGTTCTCGAACCCGGAGGGTCCGCACGCTTAAAGTTTCGATGATAGTTATATTATGAGTCCATGAGTTTTGATGTACAGAAGGTTGTTCGAAGTTCCGGATGTGATCACGGACATGACGAGGAGTCTCGAAATGGTCGAGACATGAAGATTGATATATTGGAAGCCTATATTTTGATATCGGAAGTGTTCCGGGTGAAATCGGGATTTTACCGGAGTACCGAGGGGTTACCGGTACCCCCTCGGGGGCTTAATTGTCCATAGTGGGCCTTAGTGGAGAAGAGGAGAGGCGGCCAGGGCAAGGGCCGCGCACCCCTCCCCCTTTTCCAAATAGGACAAGGAGAGGGGGGTGGCGCCCCCCTTTCCTTCCTCTCTCACTCCTCTTTCCCCCTCCACTCCTAATCCAACAAGGAAAAGGGAGGAAGTCCTACTCCCGGTGGGAGTAGGACTCCTCTTGGCGCGCCCCTCCTGGCCAGCCGCACCTCCCCCCTTGCTGCTTTATATACGGGGGCAAGGGGCACCCTAGAGACACAACAATTGATTCGATCTTTTAGCCGTGTGCGGTGCCCCCCTCCACCATAGTCCACCTCGATAATACTGTAGCGGTGCTTAGGCAAAGCCCTGCGTCGGTAGAACATCATCATCGTCACCACGTCGTCGAGCTGACGAAACTCCCCCTCAACACTCGGCTGGATCGGAGTTCGAGGGACGTCATCGGGCTGAACGTGTGCTGAACTCGAAGGTGCCGTGCATTCGGTACTTGATCGGTAGGATCGTGAAGACGTATGACTACATCAACCGCGTTATGCTAAACGCTTCCGGTTTCGGTCTACGAGGGTACATGGACAACACTCTCCCCTCTCGTTGCTATGCATCACCATGATCTTGCATGTGCGTAGGATTTTTTTTGAAATTACTATGTTCCCCAACATATGTTTGATCCAGATTACTATAGACTGTTCTGTTTTTGACATATTCTGTTTTCTATGGGTTGTTTGCTTATTTTGATGAATCAATGAGTAGTATCGGAGGGTATGAACCATAGATGAGTTGTAATAAAGTAGATATTACACCAATATGAATTTGGGATGAGTCCACAACAGTACCTAAGTGGTGATTTATTTCTTATACTAACGGAGCTTACAAGTTTTCTGTTAAGTTTTGTGTTGTGAAGTTTTCAAGTTTTGGGTAAAGATTCGATGGGCTATGGAATAAGGAGTGGCAAGAGCCTAAGCTTGGGGATGCCCAAGGCACCCCAAGGTAATATTCAAGGACAACCAAGAGCCTAAGCTTGGGGATGCCCCGGATGGCATCCCCTCTTTCGTCTTTGTTCATCGGTAACTTTACTTGGAGCTATATTGTTATTCGCCACATGATATGTGTTTTGCTTGGAGCGTCATTTTATTTTATTTTGTTTTTCTTGCTGTTTGAATAAAATACCAAGATCTGAAATTCTTAAATGTTAGAGAGTCTTCACATAGTTGCATAATTATTTGACTACTCATTGATCTTCACTTATATCTTTTGGAGTAGTTTCTCATTTGCTCTAGTGCTTGACTTATATCTTTTTAGAGCACGGCGGTGGTTTTATTTTGAAGAAATTGTTGAACTCTCATGCTTCACTTATAATTATTTTGATAGTCTTTTAGAACAGCATGGTAGTTTCCTTTGGTTATGAATTTAGTCCTAATATGATAGGCATCCAAGAGGGATATAATAAAAACTTTCATATAAAGTGCATTGAATACTATGAGAAGTTTGATACTTGATGATTGTTTTGAGATATGAAGATGGTGATATTAGAGTCATGCTAGTTGAGTAGTTGTGAATTTGAGAGATACTTGTGTTGAAGTTTGCAAGTCCCGTAGCATGCACGTATGGTAAAACGTTGTGTAACAAATTTGAAACATGAGGTGTTATTTGATTGTCTTCCTTATGAGTGGCGGTTGGGGACGAGCGATGGTCTTTTCCTACCAATCTATCCCCCTAGGAGCATGCACATAGTACTTGGTTTTTGATGACTTGTAGATTTTTGCAATAAGTATGTGAGTTCTTTATGACTAATGTTGAGTCCATGGATTATACGCACTCTCACCCTTCCATCATTGCTAGCCTCTTCGGTATTGTGCATCGCACCTTCCTCACCTTGAGAGTTGGTGAAAACTTCGTCGGTGCATCCAAACCCCGTGATACGATACGCTCTATCACACATAAACCTCCTTATATCTTCCTCAAAACAGCCACCATACCTACCTATTATGGCATTTCCATAGCCATTCTGAGATATATTGCCATGCAACTTTCCACCATTCCGTTTATTATGACACGCATCATCATTGTCATATTGCATTGCATGATCATGTAGTTGACATCGTATTTGTGGCAAAGCCACCGTTCATAATTCTTTCATACATGTCACTCATGAGTCATTGCACATCCCGGTACACCGCCGGAGGCATTCATATAGAGTCATATCTTGTTCTAGTATCGAGTTGTAAATAAACAGAAGTGTGATGATCATCATTAATAGAGCATTGTCCCTTCGAAAAAAAGAAGGCCCAACAAAAAGAAAAGAAAAGTAAAAGGGGCAATGCTACTATCCTTTTTCCACACTTGTGCTTCAAAGTAGCACCATGATATTTATGATAGAGAGTCTCTTGTTTTGTCATTTTCATATACTAGTGGGAATTTTTCATTATAGAACTTGGCTTGTATATTCCAACAATGGGCCTCCTCAAGTGCCCTAGGTCTTCGTGAGCAAGCAAGTTGGATGCACACCCACTTAGTTTCTTTTGTTGAGCTTTCATACATTTATAGCTCTAGTGCATCCGTTGCATGGCAATCCCTACTCCTTGCATTGACAACAATTGATGGGCATCTCCCTAGCCCGTTGATTAGCCGCATCGATGTGAGACTTACTCTTTTTTTGGCTTGTCCACATAACCCCCTTTCATTATATTCTATTCCACACATAGTGCTATATCCATGGCTCATGCTCATGTATTGCGTGAAGGTTGAAAAATGTTTGAGATTACTAAAGTATGAAACAATTGCTTGGCTTGTCATCGGGGTTGTGCATGATGAGAGCATTCTTGTGTGACGAAAATGGAGCATGACCAAACTATATGATTTTGTAGGGATGAACTTTCTTTGGCCATGTTATTTTGAGAAGGCATGATTGCTTAGTTGGTATGCTTGAAATATTATTATTTTTATGTTAATATTAAAATTTTATCTTGAACCTTTCGGATCTGAACATTCATGCCACAATAAAGAAAATTACATTGAGAAATATGTTAGGAAGCATTCCACATCAAAAATTCTGTTTTTATCATTTACCTACTTGAGGACGAGCAGGAAAGCTTGGGGATGCTTGATATGTCTCCAACGTATCTATAATTTTCGATTGTTCCATGCTATTATATTATCTGTTCTGGATGTTTATGGGCTTTACTATACACTTTTATATTATTTTTGGGACTAACCTATTAACCGGAGGCCCAACCCAAATTGTTGTTTTCTTGCCTATTTCAGTGTTTCGAAGAAAAGGAATATCAAACGGATTCCAAACGGAACGAAACCTTCAGGAGAGTTATTTTTGGAACGGAAGCAATCCAGGAGACTTGGAGTAGACGTCAGGGAAGCTTCGAGGTGGCCACGTGGCAAGGAGGCGCGCCTGTCCCCCTGGGCGCGCCCCACACCCTCGTGGGCCCCTCATGGCTCCCCTGACCGACTTCGTTCGCCTATATATATCAATATACCCTAAAAACATCGGGGAGTGAAATAGATCGGGATTCCGCCGCCAGAAGCCTCCGTAGCCACCGAAAACCAATCTAGACCCATTCCGGCACCCTGTCGGAGGGGGAATCCCTCTTTGGTGGCCATCTTCATCATCCTAGTGCTCTCCATGACGAGGAGGGAGTAGTTCTCCCTCGAGGCTGAGGGTATGTACCAGTAGCTATGTGTTTGATCTCTCTCTCTCTCTCGTGGTCTTGAGGTGATACGATCTTGATGTATCGCGAGCTTTGCTATTATAGTTGGATGTTATGATGTTTCTCCCCCTCTACTCTCTTGTGATGAATTGAGTTTTCCCTTTAAAGTTGTCTTATCAGATTGAGTCTTTAAGGATTTGAGAACACTTGATGTATGTCTTGCATGTGCTTAACTGTGGTGACAATGGGATATCACATGATCCACTTGATGTATGTTTTGGTGATCAACTTGCGAGTTCCGTGACCTCATGAACTTATGCATAGGAGTTGGCACACGTTTTCGTCTTGACTCTCCGGTAGAAACTTTGGGGCACTCTTTGAAGTTCTTTGTGTTGGTTGAATAGATGAATCTGAGATTGTGTGATGCATACCGTATAATCATACCCACGGATACTTGAGGTGACATTGGAGTATCTAGGTGACATTACGGTTTTGGTTGATTTGTGTCTTAAGGTGTTATTTTACTATGAACTCTAGGGCTGTTTGTGAAACTTATAGGAATAGCCCAACGGATTGATTGGAAAGAATAACTTTGAGGTGGTTTTGTACCCGACCATAATCTCTTCGTTTGTTCTCCGCTATTAGTGACTTTAGAGTGACTCTTTGTTGCATGTTGAGGGATATTTATAGTTATATGATCCAATTATGTTATTATTGTTGAAAGAACTTGCACTAGTGAATGTATGAACCCTAGGCCTTGTTTCAACACATTGCAATACCGTTTGTGCTCACTTTTATCATTAGTTATCGTTTTGTTTTTATATTTTTAGATTACAAAAACCTTTATCTACCATCCATATTGCACTTGTATCACCATCTCTTCACCGAACTAGTGCACCTATACAATTTACCATTGTATGGAGTGTGTTGGGGACACAAGAGACTCTTTGTTATTTGGTAGCAGGGTTGTTTGAGAGAGACCATCTTCATCCTATGCCTCCCACAGATTGATAAACCTTAGGTCATCCACTTGAGGGAAATTTGCTACTGTCCTACAAACCTCTGCACTTGGAGGCCCAACAACGTCTACAAGAAGAAGGTTGTGTAGTAGACATCAACCGCCGCAAGAAAGAAGAGGCCGCACGGCGTGGTTGAAGGAAATATGCCCTAGAGGCAATAATAAAGTTATTATTTATTTCCTTGTATCATGATAAATGTTTATTATTCATGCTAAAATTGTATTAACCGGAAACACAATACATGTGTGAATACATAGACAAACAAAGTGTCACTAGTATGCCTCTACTTGACTAGCTCATTGATCGAAGATGCTTATGTTTCCTAACCATAGACATGAGTTGTCATTTGATTAACGGGATCACATCATTAGGAGAATGATGTGATTGACTTGACCCATTCCGTTAGCTTAGCACTTGATCGTTTAGTTTGTTGCTATTGCTTTCTTCATAACTTATACATGTTCCTATGACTATGAGATTATGCAACTCCCGTTTACCGGAGGAACACTTTGTGTGCTACCAAACGTCACAACGTAACTGGGTGATTATAAAGGTGCTCTATAGGTGTCTCCAAAGGTACTTGTTGGGTTGGCGTATTTTGAGATTAGGATTTGTCACTCTGATTGTCGGAGAGGTATATCTGGGCCCTCTCGGTAATGCACATCACTTAAGCCTTGCAAGCATTGCAACTAAATGAGTTAGTTGCGGAATGATGTATTACGGAATGAGTAAAGAGACTTGCCGGTAACGAGATTGAACTAGGTATTGAGATACCGACGATCAAATCTCAGGCAAGTAACATACCGATGACAAAGGGAACAACGTATGTTGTTATGCGGTCTAACCGATAAATATCTTAGTAGAATATGTGGGAGCCAATATGAGCATCCAGGTTCCACTATTGGTTATTGACCAGAGACATGTCTCGGTCATGTCTACATAGTTCTCGAACCTGTAGGGTCCGCACGCTTAACGTTTTGATGCCGGTTATATTATGAGTTTATGAGTTTTGATGTACCGAAGGTTGTTCGGAGTCCCGGATGTGATCACAGACATGACGAGGAGTCTCGAAATGGTCGAGAAATGAAGATTGATATATTGGACGACTATATTCAGACACCGAAATGGTTCCAGGGGTTATCGGATATATACCGGAGTACCGGGGGGTTATCGGAACCCCCCCGGGGGTTATTGGGCCACATGGGCCCAAAGTAGTGGAAGAGGAGAGGCAGCAGGAGGTGGCGCGCAGCCCCCCTTTCCCTAATTCGAATTGGAAAGGGAAGGGGGTGCGACCCCCCTTCTCCTTCCTTCTCTCCACCTCCTCCTTCCCCCTTCTCCTAGTTGGAATAGGAAAGGGGGCAAAACCTACTTGGAGTAGGATTGCCCCCCCTTGGGCGCGCCTCCTCCTCTTGGACGGCCCCTCCTCCTCCACTCCTTTATATACGTGGCCAGGGGCACCCCATAGACACAACAATTGATCTCTTGATCTCTTAGCCGTGTGCAGTGCCCCCTTCCACCATAATCCAGCTCGATCATATCGTAGCGGTGCTTAGGCGAAGCCCTGCGCCGGTAGAACATCATCATCTTCACCACGCCCTCGTGCTGATGGAACTCTCTCGTGAAGCTCTACTAGATTGGAGTTCGCGGGATGTCATCAAGCTGAACGTGTGCTAAACTCGGAGGTGCCGTGCGTTCGATACTTGGATCGGTTGGATCGTGAAGACGTACGACGACATCAACCGCGTTGTGCTAACGCTTCCGCTTTCGGTCTACGAGGGTACGTAGACAACACTCTCCCCTCTCGTTGCTATGCATTACCATGATCTTGCGTGTGCGTAGGAATTTTTTTGAAATTACTACGTTCCCCAACAGTGGTATCAGAGCCAGGTTTTATGCGTTGATGTTATATGCACGAGTAGAACACAAGTGAGTTGTGGGTGATATAAGTCATACTGCTTACCAGCATGTCATACTTTGGTTCGGCGGTATTGTTGGATGAAGCGGCCAGGACCAACATTACGCGTACGCTTACGCGAGATTGGTTCTACCGACGTGCTTTGCACACAGGTGGCTGGCGGGTGTCAGTTTCTCCAACTTTAGTTGAACCAAGTGTGGCTACGCCCGGTCCTTGCGAAGGTTAAAACAGCATCAACTTGACAAACTATCGTTGTGGTTTTGATGCGTAGGTAAGAACGGTTCTTGCTAAGCCCGTAGCAGCCACGTAAAACTTGCAACAACAAAGTAGAGGACGTCTAACTTGTTTTTGCAGGGCATGTTGTGATGTGATATGGTCAAGATATGATGCTAAATTTTATTGTATGAGATGATCATGTTTTGTAACCGAGTTATCGGCAATTGGTAGGAGCCATATGGTTGTCGCTTTATTGTATGCAATGCAATCGCCCTGTAATGCTTTAATTTATCACTAAGCGGTAGCGATAGTCATGGAAGCATAAGATTGACTAGACGACAACGATGCTACGATGGATATCAAGGTGTTGCGCCGGTGACGATGGTGATCATGAAGGTGCTTCGGAGATGGAGATCACAAGCACAAGATGATGATGGCCATATCATATCACTTATATTGATTGCATGTGATGTTTATCTTTTATGCATCTTATCTTGCTTTGATTGACGGTAGCATTATAAGATGATCTCTCACTAAATTTCAAGATAAAAGTGTTCTCCCTGAGTATGCACCATTGCCAAAGTTCGTCGTGCCCAGACACCACGTGATGATCGGGTGTGATAAGCTCTACGTCCATCTACAACGGGTGCAAGCCAGTTTTTGCACACGCAGAATACTCAGGTTAAACTTGACGAGCCTAGCATATGCAGAGATAGCCTCGAAACACTGAGACCGAAAGGTCGAGCGTGAATCATATAGTAGATATGATCAACATATTGATGTTCACCATTGAAAGCTACTCCATTTCACGTGATGATCGGTTATGGTTTAGTTGATTTGGATCACGTAATCACTTAGAAGATTAGAGGGATGTCTTCCTAAGTGGGAGTTCTTAAGTAATATGATTAATTGAACTTAAATTTATCATGAACTTAGTACCTGATAGTATTTTGCTTGTCTATGTTTGATTGTAGATAGATGGCCCGTGTTGTTGTTCCATTGAATTTTAATGCGTTCCTTGAGAAAGCAAAGTTGAAAGATGATGGTAGCAATTACACGGACTGGGTCCGTAACTTGAGGATTATCCTCATTGCTACACAGAAGAATTACGTCCTGGAAGCACCGCTGGGTGCCAAGCCTGCTGCAGGAGCAACACCAGATGTTACGAACATCTGGCAGAGCAAAGCTAATGACTACTCAATAGTTTAGTGTGCCATGCTTTATGGCTTAGAATCGGGACTTCAACGACGTTTTGAACGTCATGGAGCATATGAGATGTTCCAGGAGTTGAAGTTAATATTTCAAGAAAATGCCCGGATTGAGAGATATGAAGTCTCCAATAAGTTCTATAGCTGCAAGATGGAGGAGAATAGTTCTGTCAGTGAACATATACTCAAAATGTCTGGGTATCATAATCACTTGACTCAACTGGGAGTTAATCTTCCTGTTGATAGTGTCATTGACAGAGTTCTTCAATCACTGCCACCAAGCTACAAGAGCTTCGTGATGAACTATAACATGCAAGGGATGGATAAGACGATTCCCGAGCTCTTCGCAATGCTAAAGGCTGCGGAGGTAGAAATCAAGAAGGAGCATCAAGTGTTGATGGTCAATAAGACCGCCAGTTTCAAGAAAAGGCAAAGGGAAGAAGGGTAACTTGAAGAAGAACAGCAAGCAAGTTGTTGCTCAGGAGAAGAAACCCAAGTCTGGACCCAGGCCTGAAACTGAGTGCTTCTACTGCAAGCAGACTGGTCATTGGAAGCGGAACTGCCCCAAGTATTTGGCGGATAAGAAGGATGGCAAGGTGAACAAAGGTATATGTGATATACATGTTATTGATGTGTACCTTACTAGAGCTCACAGTAGCACCTGGGTATTTGATACTGGTTCCGTTGCTATTATTTGCAACTCGAAACAGGGATTACAGATTAAGCAAACACTGGCCAAGGATGAGGTGACGATGCGCGTGGGAAATGGTTCCAAAGTCGATGTGATCGCGGTCGGCACGCTACCTCTACATCTACCTTCGGGATTAGTTTTAGACCTAAATAATTGTTATTTGGTGCCAGCGTTGAGCATGAACATTATATCTGGATCTTGTTTGATGCGAGACGGTTATTCATTTAAATCAGAGAATAATGGTTGTTCTATTTATATGAGTAATATCTTTTATGGTCATGCACCCTTGAAGAGTGGTCTATTTTTGATGAATCTCGATAGTAGTGATACACATATTCATAATGTTGAAACCAAAGATGCAGAGTTGATAATGATAGTGCAACTTATTTGTGGCACTGTTGTTTAGGTCATATCGGTATAAAGCGCATGAAGAAACTCCATACTGATGGACTTTTGGAACCACTTGATTATGAATCACTTGGTACTTGCGAACCGTGCCTCATGGGCAAGATGACTAAAACGCCATTCTCCGGTACTATGGAGAGAGCAACAGATTTTTTGGAAATCATACATACAGATGTATGTGGTCCGATGAATATTGAGGCTCATGGCGGATATCATTATTTTCTCACCTTCACAGATGATTTAAGCAGATATGGGTATATCTAATTGATGAAACATAAGTCTGAAACATTTGAAAAGTTCAAAGAATTTCAGAGTGAAGTTGAAAATGATTGTAACAAGAAAATAAAGTTTCTACGATATGATCGTGGAGGAGAATATTTGAGTTACGAGTTTGGTCTACATTTGAAACAAAGTGGAATAGTTTCGCAACTCACGCCACCCGGAACACCACAGCGTAATGGTGTGTCCGAACGTCGTAATCGTACTTTACTAGATATGGTGCGATCTATGATGTCTCTTACTGATTTGCCGCTATCGTTTTGGGGTTACGGTTTAGAGACGGCCGCATTCACGTTAAATAGGGCACCATCGAAATCTGTTGAGACGACGCCTTATGAACTGTGGTTTGGCAAGAAACCAAAGTTGTCGTTTCTTAAAGTTTGGGGCTGCGATGCTTATGTGAAAAAGCTTCAACATGATAAGCTCGAACCCAAATCAAAGAAATGTGTCTTCATAGGATACCCAAAGGAGACTGTTTGGTACACCTTCTATCACAGATCCGAAGGCAAGACATTCGTTGCTAAGAATGGATCCTTTCTAGAGAAGGAGTTTCTCTCAAAAGAAGTGAGTGGGAGGAAAGTGGAACTTGATGAGGTAACCGTACCTGCTCCCTTATTGGAAAGTAGCTCATCACAGAAACCGGTTCCTGTGACGACTATATCAATTAGTGAGGAAGTTAATGATGATGATCATGAAACTTCAGATCAAGTTATTACTGAACCTCGTAGATCAAGCAAAGTAAGATGCATGCCCGAGTGGTACAGTAATCCTGTTCTGGAAGTCATGCTACTGGATAATGATGAACCTACGAACTATGAAGAAGCGATGGTGAGCCCAGATTCCGCAAAATGGCTTGAAGCCATGAAATCTGAGATGGGATCCATGTATGAGAACAAAGTGTGGACTTTGGTTGACTTGCCCATTGATCGGCAAGCAATTGAGAATAAATGGATCTTCAAGAAGAAGACTGACGCTGACGGTAATGTTACTGTCTACAAAGCTCGACTTGTTGCAAAAGGGTTTCGACAAGTTCAAGGGATTGACTACGATGAGACCTTCTCACCCGTAGCGATGCTTAAGTCTGTCCGAATCATGTTAGTGATTGCTGCATTTTATGATTATGAAATTTGGCAGATGGATGTCAAAATTGCATTCCTGAATGGATTTCTGGAAGAAGAGTTGTATATGATACAACCGGAAGGTTTTGTCGATCCAAAGGGAGCTAACAAAGTGTGCAAGCTCCAGCGATCCATTTATGGACTGGTGCAAGCCTCTCGGAGTTGGAATAAACGCTTTGATAGTGTGATCAAAGCATTTGGTTTTATACAGACTTTTGGAGAAGCTTGTATTTACAAGAAAGTGAGTGGGAGCTCGGTAGCATTTCTGATATTATATGTGGATGACATATTACTGATTGGAAATGATATAGAATTTCTGGATAACATAAAGGGATACTTGACTAAGAGTTTTTCAATGAAAGACCTCGGTGAAGCTGCTTACATATTGGGCATTAAGATCTATAGAGATAGATCAAGACGCTTAATTGGACTTTCACAAGGCACATACCTTGACAAAGTTTTGAAGAAGTTCAAAATGGATCAAGCAAAGAAAGGGTTCTTTCCTGTGTTACAAGGTGTGAAGTTGAGTAAGACTCAATGTCCGACCACTGCAGAAGATAGAGAGAAAATGAAAGATGTACCCTATGCTTCAGCCATAGGCTCTATCATGTATGCAATGCTGTGTACCAGCCCTGACGTGTGCCTTGCTATAAGTCTAGCAGGGAGGTACCAAAGTAATCCAGGAGTGGATCACTGGACAGCAGTCAAGAACATCCTGAAGTACCTGAACAGGACTAAGGATATGTTTCTCGTTTATGGAGGTGACAAAGAGCTCATCGTAAATGGTTACGTTGATGCAAGCTTTGACACTGATCCGGACGATTCTAAATCGCAAAACGGATACGTGTTTACATTGAACGGTGGAGTTGTCAGTTGGTGCAGTTCTAAACAAAGCGTCGTGGCGGGATCTACATGTGAAGCGGAGTACATAGCTGCTTCGAAAGCAGCAAATGAAGGAGTCTGGATGAAGGAGTTCATATCCGATCTAGGTGTCATACCTAGTACATCGGGTCCAATGAAAATCTTTTGTGACAATACTGGAGCAATTGCCTTGGCGAAGGAATATAAATTTCACAAGAGAACCAAGCACATCAAGAGACGCTTCAATTCCATCCGGGATTTAGTCCAGGTGGGAGACTTGGAAATTTGCAAGATACATACGGATCTAAATGTTGCATACCCGTTGACTAAGCCTCTTCCACGAGAAAAACATGATCAACACCAAGGCTCCATGGGTGTTAGGATCATCATAGTGTAATCTAGATTATTGACTCTAGTGCAAGTGGGAGACTGAAGGAAATATGCCCTAGAAGCAATAATAAAGTTATTATTTATTTCCTTATATCATGATAAATGTTTATTATTCATGCTAAAATTGTATTAACCAGAAACATAATACATGTGTGAATACATAGACAAACAAAGTGTCACTAGTATGCCTGTACTTGACTAGCTCGTTGATCGAAGATGGTTATGTTTCCTAACCATAGACATGAGTTGTCATTTGATTAACGGGATCACATCATTAGGAGAATGATGTGATTGACTTGACCCATTCCGTTAGCTTAGCACTTGATCATTTAGTTTGTTGCTATTGCTTTCTTCATAACTTATACATGTTCCTATGACTATGAGATTATGCAACTCCCGTTTACCGGAGGAACACTTTGTGTGCTACCAAACGTCACAACGTAACTGGGTGATTATAAAGGTGCTCTACAGGTGTCTCCAAAGGTACTTGTTGGGTTGGCGTATTTTGAGATTAGGATTTGTCACTCTGATTGTCGGAGAGGTATCTCTGGGCCCTCTCGGTAATGCACATCACTTAAGCCTTGCAAGCATTGCAACTAAATGAGTTAGTTGTGGAATGATGTATTACGGAATGAGTAAAGAGACTTGCCGGTAACGAGATTGAACTAGGTATTGAGATACCGACGATCAAATCTCAGGCAAGTAACATACCGATGACAAAGGGAACAACGTATGTTGTTATGCGGTCTAACCGATAAATATCTTAGTAGAATATGTGGGAGCCAATATGAGCATCCAGGTTCCGCTATTGGTTATTGACCGGAGACATGTCTCGGTCATGTCTACATAGTTCTCGAACCCGTAGGGTCCGCACGCTTAACGTTTTGATGCCGGTTATATTATGAGTTTATGAGTTTTGATGTACCGAAGGTTGTTCGGAGTCCCGGATGTGATCACAGACATGACGAGGAGTCTCGAAATGGTCGAGACATGAAGATTGATATATTGGACGACTATATTCATACACCGGAATGGTTCCGGGGGTTATCGGATATATACCGGAGTACCGGGGGGTTACCGGAACCCCCCGGGGGTTATTGGGCCTCATGGGCCCAAATTAGTGGAAGAGGAGAGGCACCAGGAGGTGGCGTGTAGCCCCCCTTGCCCTAATCCAAATTGGGAAAGGGAAGGGGGCGCGGCTCCCCTTCTCCTTCCTTCTCTCCACCTCCTCCTTCCCCCTTCTCCTAGTTGGAACAGGAAAGGGGGCAAAACCTACTTGGAGTAGGATTGCCCCCCTTGGGCGCGCCTCCTTCTCTTGGCCGGCCCCCTCCTCCTCCACTCCTTTATATACGTGGCCAGGGGGCACCCCATAAACACAACAATTGATCTCTTGATCTCTTAGCCGTGTGCGGTGCCCCCTTCCACCATAATCCACCTCGATCATATCATAGCGGTGCTTAGGCGAAGCCCTGCGACAGTAGAACATCATCGTCGTCACCACGCCGTCGTGCTAACGGAACTCTCCTGTGAAGCTCTACTAGATTGGAGTTCGTGGGATGTCATCGAACTGAATGTGTGCTGAACTCGGAGGTGCCGTGCGTTCGGTACTTGGATCGGCCGGATCGTGAAGACGTACGACTACATCAACCGCGTTGTGCTAACGCTTCCACTTTCGGTATACGAGGGTACGTAGAAAACACTCTCCCCTCTCGTTGCTATGCATCACCATGATCTTGCATGTGCATAGGAATTTGTTTTGAAATTACTACATTCCCCAACAGTGGTGAGGAGAGCTTGGCGGAGATCGAAGCATGGTGGGCTGCCGCCTACATGGCCGGGAAGGAGAACGCCGGCGTCTCGCCAACATGCCCCGATGGCAGCATGTGAGAAGTAGTTTAAGTTTGTAGTACTAGAGCAAATTACCAGTAGTACTTTAAGTTTGTAGTATTAACATACAATATCGGTAAGAGCAACCTTTGAGGGCTTTGAGCATTGATTAGCATGTGTGCCCGTGTGCGTTTTTTTGCTTTAATCATTAGAAGATCACAAAACACACGGTTTCTATGCCATAGGCGTCTGCGTTTTTTGCGTTAATGACCCATAAGTCAGTTACTTGTGCGATGTTTCCTAATAAACCAGGCGTACCATTGACCCAAAACAATCAAGTACACATGTACATTTTTTTGGAGACGGGATCTACCAACTTTCTTTTTTCTCGCACACGAGTATTTTACGCGCTTCGCATGCGTTGTGTGTTTCCCCCGCCCAAGTTTCAAGTTTCGAACCGAAATTTTCATTTGGCGCGCGATTTTAGAATTTATTCCTCCAACCACATCCCCTTCCCCTCAGTATCCCCCCTCCCTGGCGCCTCCCCCTACCGGCATCTCAAACCGCCGCCGCCGCGACCACAACTTCAACCACATCTACATTCTGCTCGGATCCAGTCAGGTAACCCATCGATCTCTATCACGTCCCCGGCCTGATTGCTTAAATGGCACCTACGAAACATCCTCATGCCTCCCCCCCGTCAGGAGCTTATGGCGGTCCATGACACGATGGCCGATGTGCGTGTTGACCCGGAGGAACACCTCGCCTCAGCCGCCGCCACCGACATGGTGTAGGCTCTGGCCCAGATGAAGTCCCCCAGCGACTACCCCCTAGGACTTAACAAGTAAGATCTGACCAGCTAAATCTTACCAATACGACTTGCAATGGCTATGATTTGTACAGTTGATGTATTAAGCATGTTCGTGCCTTGTTTATTTCAGTATTGCACACTGTGTGATGTTCAAATATTACCGTGTCTAGCTCAATTTCACCAATACCAGCAACAAACTTACAATACATGACTCAGGATATCACTAGAGATGCTGCCCGTTTGATTTTTTTAGTGGATGCTAACCCTGTTGTACTTAACATGCATGTCCATAACGGCCGATGCTTTTGTTTGCCGTCGAGGTGAGCTGCATCCCATGTCTTGCAGTATTTCACATAATTTGTGCAATTGCGGTTTAACTTCTACCATTTACTGGTTTCCTGTAGGTACACATGTTAGTGGCACTGATCCATGCTTCGATCTGGAGGAATAGCTCGCCTCCGCCGTCGCTGACTTTGGGCGAGCTCTGGCCAAGATGAAGTGCCCCAGCAACTACCTCTCAGGACTTGCCAAGTATGTACTCACCAGTTCAATCTTACCAATACCAGTAGCAATTTAATGGCTATGTTCTGTACGGTCGATGTATTAAGCATGTTCTAGTAAACATACCTAACACGTTTTTGCTACTTTCCCTACCTTTTTATAGACATCTGGGCCATTCTCTACTCTGGCAGCACCTGCCTTGTGATGTTTAACTACGCCAATTGCATTTTTATTAATACTGGTTTCAATGTCTATTAAGCCTGTTGCAATTAACAGTTTAATCCATTTTTAAATAGTTGAATTTCAATGGCTACAAACTTACAAAACATGACTTAGGATGTTGTTAAGCCTGTTGCAATTAACACTTGTATCCATTTTTTAATCTGTCCATTTGCTACCATGCTACTCTCCAGAATGAAGATATACTAGAGATGCTACCCATTTGCTATTTTTGGTGGATGCTAACCCTGTTGTACTTAACATGTTGTCCATGTACTTACGCAGGGTCATAACGGGCGATGTTGTTGTTTGTCGTCGAGGTTAGCTGCATCCCATGTCTTACAGTATTTCACATCATTTTTGCAATTGTAGTTTAACTTCTTTACTGGTTGCCTGTAGGTACACATGTCAGTGGCACTGATCCATGCTTCGACCCGGAGGAACAGCTTGCCTCTGCCGCAGCTGACTTTGGGCAAGCTCTGGCCAAGATGAAGTGCCCCAGCAACTACCTCTGAGGACTTACCAAGTATGTACCCACCAGTTCAATCTTACCAATACCAGTTGAAATTACTGTCTATGTTTTGTATGGTCGATGTATTAAGCATGTTGTAGTTAACATGCATAACACGTTTTAGCTATTTTCCCTACCTTTTTATAGACAACTGGGCCATTATCTGCTTTGGCAGCACCTGCCCTATGATGTTTAACTCTGCCAATTGCATTTTTGTTAGTACCGGTTTCAATGGTCATTAAGCCTGTTGCAATTAACAGTTGTATCCATTTTTAAAGAGTTGTATTTCACTACAAACTTACAAAACATGAATTAAGATGTTGTTAAGCCTGTTGCAATTAGCAGTTGTATCCATTTTTAAAGAGTTGTATTTCAATGGCTACAAACTTACAAAAGATGAATTGAGATGTTGTTAAGCTTGTTGCAATTAACAGTTGTATCCATTTTTTAATCCATCCCTTTGCTACTGTGCTACTCTTTTGAAATGAAGATATCACTACAGATGCTGCCGTTGTATTACCATTTGCTATTTTTGGTGGATGTTAACCATGTTGTAGTTAACATTGGCTTTCCATGTACTTACACAGGGCTACAATGGGCGATGTTGTTGTTTGCCATCGAGGTTAGCTGCATCCCATGTCTTATACACCATCCATTCCTAAATATAAGTATTTTTAGAGATTCCAATATAGACTACATAACGAGAAAAATGAGTGAATCTAGATTCTAATATAAACTATATCTATAATTCTATATACATCCGTATGTAGTTCATATTGAAATATCAAAAAAAACTTGTACTTAGGAACACATGTAGTTGTATTTTACATCATTTGTGCAATCTCAGTTTAGCTTCTAACATTTATTGGTTGCTTGTAGGTACATACACGAGCGATACTGATCCATGCTTCGATCCCTTTTGCATATGGGGCAATGAGATATTCATGAACAAGCGTCAAGTGAGGAAACTAAGAAAGATTGTTAGGTGAAAGAAACGGGTGATTGGAATTAAGCTCTTTATTTACACTTTGTCAAAGACAACAGTGAACTTTAGGATGGTAAGTAATGTGTTGCCTTTCCCTCCTGCCAACAACAAGTTACTCTATTAGACTTCAGTATCTAATATTTTTCTCTTTTCAGTGGTTTCCGAAGCTATTTACTGATGATTACCTAACAAACTACATGACCGGAGTGGAGGCAACTAAGGTTAAAGTATATAATTCATGCTACCATGATAATGCTCTAGAAGTCTTCCTAAAGGCGGTGAAGGATGGGCGGGCGATCGTCATAAGGGGTTGGACAAAAGTGGTTCGTGCCTATGGCATGAGGGAAGGCACATTATGGGCATTCCGCTTCTTCAACACCGTCGGCAGTCAAAATTATTTACATTTGTCTCTTCACCTTTACCGCCTTTAAATATTGTGGTTCATCATAGTTAATTGCTGCCTAATTCTATAATTACTGAACATATTGTACTGGCAATTTTATTTATGGATTCGTTGTTGAACCATTGTGCTAAGAATTTGAATTGCACATTTCATATTTCAAAATTTCCAATTCGAATAATAAATTACAGGCAAAAATAAAAAGAGAACAGACGGTCATGGAACTTTGCAAACGGTTCTGGCAGTAAAAGCGCTTGTGATGGATAGCCCAATGCCACACAGTTTTCTACATCAAATCGTGTGTGATGTAGTTAATGAAAGCAAACAGTTAGCCAAGGCAGAGCGTGTGTGATAGGTACACCTTTCACACACGAGCGTATACATAAAACTGTGTGGGATGTACATACAAACGGAAACGTTTTCCCTGGAATGAATGTGTGGGATGTACATAAGAATGGAAACGTATTCCTTGGATTCACCATGTGGGATGTGCATACCTACGGAAATGATTTTCTGGGATTCACTGTGTGGGATGTACATACCTACGGAAATGATTTTCTCAGATTACCGTGTGGGATGTACATACCTACGGAAATGATTGGGTTTCGATGCCTCGCCCGATCGCACACGGCCCCAGCCTGTGTCCTAGGAGGGCCTATCCCTGACGAATTCTGGGTTGTGTGGGAAGGACCCCCCTATCGCCCACACTCACTTGGCGATGGTTCCAAATGTCGTCGCAGAAAGGGGTTAAAAACTGTTTGTTTAGCACCGACGCGTACCAGTGGTAGTAGATGCAGAATCGTTCTCTCCAATTCGAGAGAAGGTACGATTACCCCATCATGTTCTACTTTCCTCCCACTCACTTATTTCGAGAGAAAATCCTCTAGAAAGGACCCATTCTTAGCAAAAAAAATCTTGCCCTCGGTTCTGTGATAGAAGGCATACCCAATGGTTTCTTTAGGGTATCCTATGAAGACGCACTTCTCCGCTTTGGGTTCGAGCTTATCAGGCTGAAGCCTCTTGACGTAAGCATCATATCCCCAAACTTTAAGAAACGACAACTTAGGGTTTTTTCCAAACCATAACTCATGCGGTGTCATCTCAACGGATTTAGACAAATCCCTATTTAAAGTGAATGCGGCTGTCTCTGATGCATAACCCCAAAATGATAGTGGCAAATTGGTAAGAGACATTATAGAACGCACCATATCTAATAAAGTAGGATTACGATGTTTGGACACACCATTATATTGTGGTGTTCCAGATGGCGTGAGTTGTGAAACAATTCCAGATTGTCTTAAATGCATACCAAACTCATAACTCAAATATTCACCTCCACGATCAGATCGTAGAAACTTTATTTTCTTGTTGCGATGATTCTCCACTTCACTCTGAAATTTCTTGAAGTTTTGAAATGTTTCAGACTTGTGTTTCATTAAGTAAATGTACCCACATCTACTCATATCATCTGTGAAGGTAAGAAAATAATGATATCCACCGCATGCTTCAACACTCATCAGACTGCATACATCAGTATGTATTATTTCCAACAACTCACCAGCCCGCTCCATCGATCTGAAAAACGGGGTTTTAGTCATCTTGCCCATGAGGCATGGTTCACATGTATCAAAAGATTCAGAATCAAGTGATTTCAAAAGTCCATCAGCATGGAGTTTCTTCATGCGCTTTACACCAATATGACCTAAGCGGCAGTGCCACAAGTATGTGGTACTATCATCATTAACTTTGCATCTTTTGGCATCAATCTTATGACCATGTGTACCATTATGATCGAGATTCAATAAGAATAAACCATTCACAAGGGGTGCATGACCATAAAATATATTATCCATATAAATAGAACAGCCATTATTCTCCGACTTAAATGAATAACTTTCTCGCAATAAACAAGATCAAGATATAATGTTCATGCTCAAACCAAATGACAATTATTTAGGTTCATAACTAACCCCGAAGGTAAACATAGAGGAAGCGTGCCGACGGCAATCACATCAACCTTGGAAGCATTTCCGACGTGCATCGACTGCAAAGTACTTGGGGAAGTTTTGCTTCCAGTGGCCTTTCCCCTTGCAATAGAAGCACTCAATCTCGAGTTTAGGTCTAGACTTGGGTTTCTTCATGGGAGCGACAACTGCCTTGCCATTATTCTTGAAGTTCCCTTTCTTTCCCTTGCCTTCTTGAAACTGGTGGTCTTATTGACCATTAACACTTGATGCTATTTCTTGATTTATACTTTTGCGGCCTTAAGCATCGCAAAGAGCTCAGGGATCATTTTCTCCATCCCTTGCATACTATAGTTCATTACAAAGCCCTTGTAGCTTGGTGGCAGTGACTGGAGAACTCTGTCAATCTCTACTTCACCTAGAAGATTAACTCCCAACTGATTCAAGCGGTTGTAGTACCCAGACATTCTGAGTACATGCTCACTAACGGAACTGTTCTCCACCATACTGCAGCTAAAGAACTTGTCAGAGGTGTCATACCTCTCAGCCCGGACATGAGCCTAAAATACCAACTTCAGCTCCTAGAGCATCTCATATGCTCCGTGGTGCTCAAAATGTGTTTGGAGTCTTGGTTCTAAGACGTAAAGCATGGCGCACTGTACTATCGTGTATTCATCACTTCTAGTCTGCCACACACTCACATTGTCCAGATTAGCAGGAGCAGGTGGCAGACCTAGTGGTGCTTTGAAGACATAAGCCTTCTATGCAGAAGTGAGGATAATCCTCAAATTATGGACCCAGTCCGCATAGTTGCTACCATCATCTTTCAACTTAGCTTTCTCTAGGAACGCATTAAAAATCAAGGGAGCTACAACGCGAGCCATTGATCTACAACATAATTTGCAAAGACATTAAGACTATGTTGATGATAATTGGTTCAGTTAATCAAATTACTAGTGAATTCCCACTTAAACCAACATCCCTCAAGTTGTCTAAGTGTTTAGATGATCCAAATCAACTACCCATGTCCGATCATCACATGAGACGGGGTCGTCATCAATGGTGAACATCTCCATGTTGATTGTATCTACTATATGACTCATGTTCGACCTTTTGGCCCTCCATGTTCTGAGGCCATGTCTATACATGCTAGGCTCGTAGAGTTTAACCCAAGTATTCTGCATGTGTAAAACTGGCTTACACCCATTGTATGTGAACATAGAGTCTATCACACCCAATCATCACGAGGTGCTTCCAAACGATGAACTTTTGCAATGGTGCATACTTAGGAAGAACACTTTTATCTTGAAAGTTAGTGAAGGGGTCATCTATAATGCTACCGTCTTCCTAAGAAAAATAAGATGCATAAAAGGATAAACATCACATGCAATCAATATGAGACATGATATGTCCATTATCATCTTCTGCTTTTGATCTCCATCTCCAAAGCACCGGCATGATCTCCATCGTCACTGGCATGACACCATGATTTCCATCATCGTGTCGTCACGTGGTTGTCCCACTAAATATTGCTTCTACAACTATTGCTAACACATAGCGATAAAGTAAATCAATTACATGGCGTTTAATAATTGACACACAGGTCATAGAATAAATTAAAGACAACCCTATGGCTCCTGCCAGTTGCTGTACTCATCGACATGCAAGTTGTGAACTTATTATAAAACATGATCATCTCATACATCAACATATATCACATCACGTTTTGGCCATACCACATCACAACATGCCCTGCAAAAACAAGTTAGATGTACTCTACTTTATTGTTGCAATATTATGTGGCTGCTAGGGAAAACTATAAGAACCTTTCTTATCTACGCAAAACCACAACAGTGATATACAAGTTGCCTTTTAACCTTCTACAAGGGCCGTCATTGTCAAATCAGATTCAACTAAGGTGGGAGAGACAGACACCCACAAAGCCACTTTTATGCAATACAAGATGCATGTCAGTCAGTGGAACCGGTCTCTTATGCGTGGAAGTAAGGTTGGTCCGAGCCGCTTCATCCCACAATACCGCTGAATCCAAATAAGACAAAGGAAGTACGCAATTTGAACATCAACGGCCACAACAACTTTGCGTTCTACTCGTGCATATACATATACGCATAGACCTAGCTCATGATGCTACTAATGGGGAACGAAGCATGAAAAAAATTCCTATGCCCAAGATCTAATCTAGGAGATGTATAAGGTTGATGTAGTCGTATTCTTCACGATCCAATCCGATCTAGTGCCGAACGGATGACACCTCCGAGAGTAGCACACGTTCAGCTCGATGGCGTCCTCTCCTTCTTGATCCAGCAAGCAAGAGAGAGGAGGTAGATGAGATCAGAACCAACACGGCGGTATGATGGTGGTGGCGGCAGCAGAATTCGAGCAGGGCTTCACCAAGCGCGTAATGGAGGAACGTGGAAGGAGTTGGAGAGGCAATGGGCAAAGGTGAAGGGATGGCTGCCCCCATGCACCTCCCCCTCTATATATAGGCTAGGGGCAGGGAAGGCGTCCAAAACCCTCCTAGGGTTGACCATATGGGAGAGATCACTTTAAACTTGGAGAATCCCTTTAAACTTGGAGATAACATCTTATCTCTAGATTCAACCCTTTAAATTTAGAGATAATACCTTATCTCTAGATTTAAACAACATGTGCTTTGGGGAATGATGCGGCCAGCCCATGTGGAATGTAGCCCCACCCCTTGGTCCATGTGGACCCTTCCCGGGTCGTTGGGCCCCACGGTGGAACCCCCGGAACCTTCTATAACATTCCTGGTACAATACCAAAAAACCGAACTTTTCTCGAACCCAAAATATGACTTCACATTTATAAATCTTTACCTTCGGACCATTCCGGATCTCCCCGTGATATCCCGGATCCCATCCGGGACTCTGAACAACCTTCGAACTTTCTGCCATTAATATCTCATTACTACCCTAGCACTACCGAACGTTAAGCGTGTGACCTTACGATTTCGGAACATGCAGACATGACCGAGACTCCTCTCTGGTCAATAACCAATAGCAGGACCTGAATGCCCATATTGTTTCCTACATATTCAATGAAGATCTTTATCAGTTGAACCACGATGTCGAGGACTCAGTTAATCCCATGCAATTCCCTTTGTCCGGTGATATGTTACTTGCCCGAGATTCGATCGTCGGTATCTCCATACCTTGTTCAATCTCGTTGCTGGCAAGTCTCTTTACCCATTCCGTAATACAAGATATCGTGACTAAATTCATTAGACACATGAAGCTTCTTATGATGTTGTATTACCAAGAGGGCCCAGAGATATCTCTCCATCACATGGAGTGACAAATCCTAGTCTCGATCCACGCAACCCAACAGACACCTTCGGTGATACCTGTAAAGCACCTTTAGGATCACCCAGTTATGAAGTGATGTTTGATAGCACACAAGGCATTCCTCTGGTATCCGGGGGTGTCATGGTCTCATGGTCTAAGGAACTAATACTTGACATGAAGAAAATTGTAGCAAATAACCAAAGGATCTGATGCCAAGCTTACAGTTGGGTCTATCCATCACATCATTCTCCTAATGATGTGATCCCATTATCAAATGATAACTCATGTCCATGGTTAGAAAACCTTAACCATCTTCGATTAACGAGCTAGTCTAGTAGAGGCTTACTACGGACACAGTGTAGTTTATGTATTCACACATGTATTTAAGTTTCTGGTCAATACAATTATAGCGTGAATAATAAACATTTATCATGAACAGGAAATATGATAATAACCATTTTATTATTACCTCTAGGGCATATTTCCTACAAGGACAACAAAAATTCAACTGTTACATGTTGCGGTAGTTGAACCCATTCCTCTGCATGACCTGTCTTTGCCACAATAATTAGTAAAACCCACTAGCATGAGTAGGAGTTGTTTTATCCATGATGTGCCTACTCATTCATGCTTGTTTGTTATGCCTGCTATGCTTAGAGTTGTGTCAGGTATGATTCATCTAGGTTGGATTGGAATGGTGGTGAACATGTCCTACTGTTGAGAGCAAAGTGTGTGAACACAATTTGGTAAAGGTAGCGATGAGAGGCCATGTAGGAGTACATGGTGGGTTGTCTCATTGTGTAGGATCGAAAGTATGTCTAGAGGGGGGCGATTAGACTACTTGACCAAATAAAACCTAACCTTTTCCCAATTTTAGTTGTAGGAAGATTTTAGCAATTATGACAAGTCAAGCAACACCCTACACATGCAATTCTAAGAGTATAGAAACGGAAAGTAAGACATTCCACATGTAAGTAAAGGGAAGGGTTTGGAGAAGGCAAACTC
The DNA here is from genome assembly GCF_056163025.1 of Triticum urartu. Lineage (NCBI taxonomy): Eukaryota > Viridiplantae > Streptophyta > Magnoliopsida > Poales > Poaceae > Triticum > Triticum urartu. The sequence goes on from NC_141878.1 coordinate 380,313,957, forward strand.
AATGGGGACATGATGATTTTTGGCGTCGTTCCGATAGGTGGTGCTATCATACGTCCACCTTGATGGAGACTTCAATCCACGAAGGGTAATAGTTGCGCAAGTCCACGGAGGGCTCCACCCAGAAAGGGTCCACAAATAAGAAACCTCGTCTATCCCACCATGGCCATCGTCCACGAAGGACTTGCCTCACTCAGGTAGATCGTCATGAAGTAGGCGATCTCCTTGCCCTTACAAACTTCCTGGTTCAACTCCACATCATGTCGGAGGCTCCCAAGTGACACGTAACCAATCTAGGACAAACCACTCTCCAAAAGGTAATAGACGGTGTGTTGATGATGAACTCCTTGCTCTTGTGCTTCAAATGATAGTCTCCCCAAGACTCAACTCTCTCACAGATTTGGCTATGGTGGAAGAAGGATTTGAGTGGAAACCAACTTGGGGAAGGCTAGAAATCAAGGTTCAAATGGTAGGAACGGAATCTCTTGATCTCAACACATGGGTAGGTGGTTTTCTCTCAGAAAATGAGTAGTCGAAGTGGAAGCATGTTCTGATGGCTCTCTTACTTAGTAAGAGGGGGGCGATGGGTATAAATAGCCTCCACACGAAATCCAGCCATTACACACTTTTGACCCAAACCGGTGGCACCGACCTGTGTAAAAGATATGAACGTTGGAGGTCTCGGTGGGACCGACTGGAAACAACTTGAAGGGACCGATGTGCAATGGCAAAGGCAGGCCTCGTTTCGGTGGCACCAGTTGCACCAACTTGGTAGGACCGAAGTGAAGCAATAAGGGAACAAAAAGGTTGGCACGCCATCTTGGTGGGACCGATTGCTAAACTCGGTGAGCCCAAAATTATCGCAGCAAGTTATAGAAGGTTTGGCAAGTCATCTCGATGGGACCGATTGCAGAACTCGGCGAGACCGAAATAATTGCAACTAGTTACAAAAGGTTGGGTAGGCCAAAACAGTGGGACCAAGAACCATATCGGTGACCTAATTTGTTAGGATTTGCAGAGGTAGTGTCCAGATGAACTCGATGGGTCTGAATGGATAAATTTCGGTGGGGCTGAGTTGGAATGTAGGTTTTTGGACATATTTGGATAGATAAAGTGGTCAAGGACTTTTGGAGTAATATCACTAAGCACTTGAGCAAATAGATCATAATCAAAACCTCATCCCCTTTTAGTAGTATTGGCTTTCCTACGAAATCAATGTGATCTTGGATCACTTAACCAAAAATGTAGAGTCTTGAGCTTTTGCCAATCCATGTCCTTAGCATTTTGAGGGATCCACAATCACTAGTCCTTGCCATGCTAATCATTCAACATCCTGAAATCTTTAACTTGAATGGATGTTAGTTCAACGAGATATATGTTGTTATGAATTACCAAAACCACCCGGGATTAGTTGCACTTTCAATCTCCCCCTTTTTGGTAATTGATGACAATATATAGATCAAAGCTTCGAGAAATGATTAAATGAATGAAATACATCGTCGCTTTCAGTATGTGATAAGTAAGAGCTCCCCCTAAATTTGTGCATTATTAAAAAATTGCGTTTGAATGCAAATGCACAATCGATTTGGATCATGGGTCACTCTTCCATGTCACATACAACTTGGTGAAGCACACAAAATGATATGATTGGAATAGTAAGCACACATCACCAAAACCACAAGTGAGTGATCATACAAGGATAATGATAATGATAAGAATTGGGCATAACATAAAGCACGGTATGATCAAACACAACCATAGTATCTCACAAGCATAACGAATCAAAGTAGCACAAATCAAATAGTAGAAAAAACTCAAGGAAACTAATGAGCAAAAGCAAGAAACTCTCTCTCGAAGCCTAAATGATCTATACAAATTCTCCCCCTTTGGTAAAAAGTACCAAAAAGTTCGAATAGGTATAGAGCTTTGCGTCTCTCTAGGCACGATCCTCGGCCGCTTCTGATGGTGATCTCTAGCTAGCAGCTCTGGTGTGTGTAGATGGAGTTGAGAGAAGTGCATCCGCGGAAGCTTCGGCTGAAGTTTGCTGGGTTGGTGGAGTAGACTCTGGTGGTGGCACTGATGAAGCAACAACAGGGGCAGAAACTATAGTCCTCATGTTCGCATCAGGCACTGTAGTAGACTTGGGTGCCCTAGGCACTGTTTGGAATTTTTCAGTTGTCGGTCTATCATCTCCACTATTCTCTACAAAAATCTAGCTGCATCAACATCATCCTTCAACTTCTTCACTATTGACCGAACCTCTGTGATCGTTACATCAAGATCATATATCTTTGCCTCGACTACCCGCTCTAAGCTCTCCTGGTTCTTGGTGAGATTGGCCAGACTTTGCTCAATCCTCAGGGTTGCTTCTAGCAGATAAGTCATTTCGTCGTTCTTTGTCTTGAGGTTGGAAATGGGAGCATTGGGAGTAGATGCCTCCTTAGTGGCTTTAGCTGCAACAACTGCCTAAATCTTCTCCTATGCCTTAGCAGAAGTAGGGTGTGAAGGATCCATCACCACTGCATTGTCCTCTAATTCTTGCAACAAAGGGAGATGCTCATGATCAATAAGATATGTGCTCTTTTCAACCTTGGAGTTGATGAGCAACTGAATGTGTGGAGCAAAACCACATGATATCTTTTGGTTAGTTGCGGTTCTCTTGATAGTTTCAACTATTAGGCTCATCACCTTGAACTTCTAAGGTGTATCAAAGAGATACAAAAGGTTGATAGAGTGGCCATGAATCATCTTGTTATCTCTAGATTTGGGAAATAGGGTGTGCCTCAAAATAGTATTGATGGTGGCCAAACCAGCCAACATGTGCTTCACATATCCAAACTTGTGTGTCTCAAGGTCTTTCTTAGGAATAGGCTTGAACATGTTCTGCATGGAATTGTGGTCCATCTTGGGTTTTGCATATATCAATATCGTCCTCTCCTTCTCCAAGAGCACCAAGAAGAGCAGTCCACTCAGAGATGATTGACAGGTATCTATTTCCCTCAGTCATCCACACTATCCTCCCATCTGGATAGAAATGAGCAGTTGAGTAGAATTGCATGATCATCTCATCAATCCACTTGGTAAACTTCTTCCCAACAAAGGCATCAACACCAGCAAGCTTGAAACTCTCATGAACATGGGGGAAGTTTTCTTCATTTTCATCAATGTACTTCCAATCCACCCATTTCATATCACTAACAATTGGCTTCTTATCTAGCAACACTGTCTCATAGAAGTCTTGTTACTCTCTGGTATGGAAACAATAGTCACAAGGAGTTATTCTTCTGACAGCATCGGGATCAGACAATCTCCATTGGCATAGACCTTTATCCTTCCTCAGCATCATGTTCTCAACAACTGGATGGGTGTTGTCATGATCAGGAATCTTAGGTATCAACCTCCTGAGCAGTAGTGGCTCATCATCAGCATCAGCTTCAGGCACTGGGGCCTTGTTCTTCTCACTAGCAGAATCATTCCTAGTTGTCCTCTTAGGTGTTGGAGCTTTGGGTTTGGACTTGGAGGTGGCAACAATCTTCATTGCATCTGCCATAAGTTTTTGAGACTTGGCAGGGGGTGGATTAGCTGTTGGTTCCTCCTCTTCCTCTTCACTTTCAGGCATATCATCTCTCCTCATTGAAGTGGGTTTGAAGACCACATTCATAGACTGTTTTCTCACTCTCCTTTTCTTTGATGGCTCCTCCTAAGAGATCTGGTCTTAGTTGGACAAGGGCACCTTTCTTATAGCAGTTCTTTCCTTGGAGCTGGCAGATAGTCTTGTGCTAGCAGTTGTACCATACTCCTTTGCAAGCACAGTCTTTTTCTTCTTGGAAGTAGCTTCACTTGCAACGAAGTCCTCATCCTCATCATCTGAGGTTCTCTTCTTTCTTGCATGCCCTTGTAGAAGCTTTGGACAGTTCCGGAGAACTCCTTTCTCCCTCATAGTAGCTGCCTTCAGGACTAGAGCCTGCACTGAGATCATCATTAGCTTTTGAGACATTCTAACTGTCACTGGCCTTTGACATCTTGCAAAGCTGACCCTGTGAATAGTTGGGTATGGGCAGAGTAGATGAGTCATCACAAAAAGTAGATAATTTTGAAGAAAATTTAGTTCAAATCTTAGTTTCAAGTTTTCACAGAAGGCATTTTGGATCCACCAAGTTGATCATCTCGGTGATACCGAAGCACTTAACAGAAACATGGCACACGGCTTCGGTTAGACCAAAATGTGGCTCGGTGTATCTGATATGCTAGGGTTTCACTAAAACTTCACGTTTGGTCTCACCGATTAGTACTGCTTGGTGTCACCGAGACATACTAGTGCAATGGCCTGGGCCAAACCGGTGACTCTAAAAATCTCAAATCGGTCGGTCCGAGATACATTCGGCGGAAACTTAAACCTAGTTTTTTGCTCAAACCTAATCTATAGAATTTGTAGTGAAAAGGAAGGTTTCAATCCGTGGCAAGAATAATGACAATCCATCCGTCCATTGAATCAGAATTTAGAACACAGAGGGGGTCGAATCTCACCCTAACTTGGTGGAGACCTCTAAGGCGGCAACGGCGGGAAGATTCCCATTAACGGCATGGAATCGGGCGGCAAGGGCACGCAAGAGAGAAGGGTGATGATCCGAAGAACAAGCTGACGACAACAACAGGGGTGCGGGGACATGACGTTTGAAGAATTTTTCAACGTACGGGCCGCGGAGGTATATATACCCGTGTGCTATCGGCGGCTCCGAGTGGAACAACTTGGTGGCACCGACATGTGTAACTGCAAGCAGTATATCATGTTGGTGATTCCGAAATGGTTCAACTCAGTGACACCAAGAAGGAAAACTAGATCAATCTAAATGATTTCAGTTTGACCGAGTTTGAGTGGATTGGTCGAACCAATATGCATAAAGAAGGTTTTGGAGTTCAGTCCTTCTCAGATCGGTGACTCCCAGTGCGCCTCACCCAGAGGGTCCAAAAATGACTTGTTCAATTTTTGAGATGCAGCAAGAATTGAGTATGAGACAAGAAAGCATAGATAGCTAGAGGAGGTGCTTAGGCATTCTTGTACAACCACTTGGCCAAAAAAACCAAGACAAGCAAAACAACATATGGATGTCCTAGAATGAAGAAAACATGCATACCAACATGCTCACACAATAGGATAGCAAATGAAATATGTGTCAAACATGCACAACCAACTCTAGCATCTATCAAGTAATTGGTGATTACTAGGTCATCTATATATGAGTATATTGACTTAGGAGTCAAATGAGAACATCTGATCATAGGTCATACTCATCATTTAAGCACAAGTGGGTTTACCACTTTTACATAAAGCATTAATGTGTTCATACCATTAGAGTTTCTTTAGCTCAATTTTTAGAGCAAAGCTCTGCCTAGATGTGATATCCCCCCAAAGAGGGATGAACTAACCTTGGGTTTTGTCGATGATGACTTCATGTAGATAGTGAAGATGTGGATGCTCAATGTTGATGTAGTCCATCAAGAGTTTGGAGCAATCCTTTGGAATTTTGCACTTACAATACCTACATGGGTTAGTCCCACAAGGAACATACAAGGATATCCATAGACATAGAGTGAATTGCACATATGATGATGTCCAAGAATGATTGAGTTACCTTGTCCCTTGTATTACCAACAAAGGGTTTGTGACTCCATGAGCTAGTGCAGGATGTGGAAGTTGGTTGCAGAAGTCCTTGCCAAAATGAATATGAGTGAAATATGTTGGCAGAGTCACCCTCAAGAACACTCTAGTTCTTCTTCCTAGGGACCCACATCAACTAGATGGGAATCCTTGGAGTTGTAGTTGAACTTGATGAAGTAGAGCATGCCGAAGTCTTGGGGACGCACTTGACCATGGCTTTAGGGGCTTCTTCAAATGAGTCAATCTCTTCTTGAAGCTTGTCCTTGCCTTTTAGCTTGTGGTCTTATGGTGGAAGATCATATTGAGATTGTGTTCCCTCAAAAGAAGTGGCATCATACTTCTCTTGTTGAGGAACAAACTTCATCTTGGGGTATTGATCTTGTTCCCATTCAACTCCATTGGCATTGAACTTTCGTTCAAAACCAACACCTTAATTCTTCCGTTGTCTTCCTTGTTTGCATACAAGTTCTACGAATTGCTTACTCTCGGTAAGACTCTTGTAAAGACCTTTGTCTACAATTCCCTTCAATAAGCTATTTTCTTGCTCAAGCGTAACTTGGCTAAGAGAATCATTAGTGGAATCAAGAGAAATACTAGAGGCAACAACATTGAATTTAGCATGGTTATTGTTAGTAGTAGAAGAAGAATCTTTCTTACACTTGTTACTAGATTTGACTTGTGGCATATAAGTAGACAAGAGGAGACGTTTGGCAATGTAAGAGGAACTCTTCTTTGAAAGATCATCATTGATTGCTTTTAGAAACTCATGCTTTTGCTCTAAATTTAGCTTCTCGAAGCGTAGCTTCTCATGAGTTCTTTGGAGCTCTCTGTGATCCTCTTGAGTTGTTTCATGAGCTAACTTAAGAGTGTTTAGTTCCTTAGTTAGACGTTCAAGCTCATTCTTAACATTGTAATTCATTTCATCTTGATTATCATGATTACTAGCAAGTTCATTATAGCACACATCACTAGTTTTGTCAACAAGAAAATCATCATCACCTAGCAAATCATCTTCATCACTATTGAAATCAAGATACTCGGGGTGTGATACCTTGGGGACTTTAGCCATGAAGGATCTTCCAATTCCTTCATTTGGTGAATCAAATATGTCATGGTAGTTGGTTGACACTAGAGCAAGACCGGCAGCACCTTCATCGGAGTGATAGCTTATCTCAGAGTGAGTGTCAGAGTCGGAGCCGAAAATCAATTCACCAACATGAGCTTGATGTCTTCGTCTTATGTTGCTCTTTGATGACTTGTCTTTCCTTTTAGAATCCTTGCTTCTTCGAGAGGGTTTTTGTTCATAACGATCATCTCTACTCCTTCTCTCTCTATGATATGATTCATCTCTTCTACTTCTCCATTTAGGTGAGTCTTCTCTTTTCTTGTAAGGTGGCATACACTCATTAGAGTCAATTATACCAATTACGATCACGACTAGAAGATCTTTTCTCATTGTAGAACCTTAACTTGGAGCTTCTATGTTTGCTTCGGCTCTTGTGGAATTTGTTGAAGTTTTTCACCATTAGACTTAATTCCTCATTGGAGACTAGCTTGTCACTTGATGTTGTAGGAGCATCCCTTGAAACTTTGTATGCACCACTAGACTTGTTATGGAGCTCCTCCTTATCCTTGAGTGACATTTCATGAGCAAAAATTCTTCCAATGACTTCCATGGGCTTGAGATCTTTGTAATTGGGCATCACTTGGATCAATGTGCAGACGGTATCCTATTTACCATCCAAGGCTCTAAGGATCTTCTTGATGATGAACTTGTCGGTCATTGATACGTCTCCATCGTATCTACTTTTCCAAACTCTTTTGCCCTTGTTTTGGACTCTAACTTGCATGATTTGAATGGAACTAACCCGGACTGACATTGTTTTCAGCCGAATTGCCATGGTGATATTTTTGTGTAGAAATAAAAGTTCTCGGAATGACCTGAAAATTCACGGAGATGATTTTTGGAATTAATAAAAAATATTGACGAAAGAATCAACCGAAGGGGGGCCACACCCTGGCCACAAGGGTGGGGGGCACGCCCTCCGTCCTTGTGGGCCCCCTGGACCTCCACCGACCTGAACTCCCACTCCATATATTCACGTTCGGGGAGAAAAAACGGAGAGCAGGATTCATCGCATTTTACGATACGGAGCCGCCACCAAGCCCTATACTTCCTCGGGAGGGCAGATTTGGAGTCCGTTTTGGGCTCCGGAGAGGGGAATCCATCGCCATCGTCATCATCAACCATCCTCCATCACCAATTTCATTATCACCACCGTGATGAGGAATTCCATCGTAGGCTTGCTGGACGGTGATGGGTTGTATGAGTACCGTGAAATCGAGTTAGTTTTGTTAGGGTTTGATCCCCAGTATCCATTATGTTCTAAGTTTGATGTTGCTATGACTTTGCTATGCCTAATGCTTGTCACTAGGGCCCGAGTGCCATGATTCATATACGAACGTATTATGTTTTCATGAATATATTTGTGTCCTTGATCCGATATTGCAAGTTATAGTCACCTACTACGTGTTATGATCCGGCAACCCCAGAGTGACAATAGTCGGGACACTTCTCGGTGATGACCGTAGTTTGAGGAGTTCATGTATTCACTAAGTGCTAATGGTTTGGTCTGGTACTATATTTAAGGGAGGCCTTAATACCCCTTAGTTTCCAATAGGGCCCCGCTGCTGCCACGGGATGGTAGGACAACAGATGTCATGCAAGTTCTTTTCCATAAGCACGTATGACTATATACAAAATACATGACTACATTATATTGATGAATTGGGGCTAGTTTTGTGTCACCCTATGTTATAAATGTTGCATGATGAATGCCATCTGACATAATTATCCATCATTGATCCATTTCCTATGAGCTTGTTTCATATTGATCTTTGCTCCATTACTTTTTTGTTGCCACTGTTACGATTGCTACAAAACTGGTACTGTTACCGTTACTTCCATATTACTTTGCTACTAAATACTCTACTGCTGATATTAAGTCTTTCAGGTGTGGTTGAATTGACAACTCAGCTGCTATACTTGGGAATATTCTTTGTCTCCCCTTGCATCGAATCAATAAATTTGGGTTGAATACTCTACCCTCGAAAAAATGTTGCGATCCCCTGTACTTATGGGTTATCAAGACCTTTTTCTGGTGCCGTTGCCGGGGAGCATAACTCTATACTTTGAGTCACTTGGGATTTATATCTGTTGGTCATTATGAGGAATCTAAAAGACAACAAAACCAAGATCTATCCCTCAACTACTAGGGGATATAAGGAACTGCCATCTAGCTCTACACTTGATTCTCCTTCTGTTTTGAGTAAACTTGCGACACCTACACCTGTTATTGATTTTGATATGTCACATGTTATTGATGATGCCACTTCTGCTATGCATGATGCTTATGATGAAACTACTTCTCTACTTGATAATATTGTGCCACTAGGTGAATTCCTTGATGAACAACTTGCTAGGGTTAGAGAGAATGAAATTATTGAAACCGATGATATTAAAACTGAAGATTATGATTCTCTCCCTAGATGTGAATTGCATGTTGTACCTAAGGGTTAAACAAACTGCTAGGGACTTCTTTGCTTGCAATGATAGAGAGGATCTTGAGAAACTGTTAGCTAAGCTGAAAGAAAAATCCTTGAATGCTAGAATGAAATATGATCCTAATTTTGCTACTTCACCTATCTTTGTTACTGATAAGGATTATGAATTCTCTGTCGATCCTGAGTTAATTACTTTGGTTGAATTTGATCCTTTCTCTGGTTATGAATCTGAAATTGTTGTGGCACATCTTACTAAATTGAATGATATAGCCACCCTATTTTCTGATGAGGAAAAATTGTTATTACTATATCCCTAAGTTGTTTCCTTTCTCATTACATGGTGATGCTAAGTTGTGGTTTAATTCTCTTACTCCTGGTTGTGTGCCTAGTCCCCAGGATATGATTTACTACTTATTTGCAAAATATTTCCCCGCTCATAAGAAACAAGCTGTCTTATGGGAAATATTTAACTTTGTGCAAATTGAAGAAGAGAGTCTCCCACAAGCTTGGGGGAGGCTTCTCCAATTACTTAATGCTTTGCCTGATCGTCCTCTCAAGAGAAATGAAATACTTGATATCTTTTATAATGGACTAACCGATGCTTCTAGAGACTACCTGGATAGTTGTGTTGGTTGTGTTTTCAGGGGAAGAACTGTTGAGCAAGTTGAATTGCTATTGAATAACATATTAAGTAATGATAATGATTAGACACTTCCTAAACCAACTCCAAAGCCAACTCCGAAGAAAAGGGGTATTCTATTTCTCCGTCTTAAAGATATGAAAGAGGCAAAGAAATCTATGAAAGAAAAGGTATTAAAGTTGCTGATGTTAAGAATTTACCGCCTATTGAAGAAATACATGGTCTTGATAACCCGACACAGGTAGTAGAGGTAAAATCTCTCCATAGATTTGATGAAGGTTGTCGGATTTCGGGTTCCAGCAAAACCCTTGAGGTTCGAACACTAGGGTGCACACGAAGATCTCTCCCCCACTAGCTCGCACACATCATGATCTCACGGCCTAGCTCTATGAACCCAAAGAACAAGAGACACAAGAGTTTATACTGGTTCGGGCCACCGTTGCGGTGTAATACCCTACTCTAGTGTGGTGTGGTGGATCGCCTTATAGGCTGGGGATGAACAAGTACAAAGGAAGAACAGCCTCTCGAGGAGAGGTGTTCTTGTGCTTGGTGAACTTGTGTGGTTGGGGATGATATGGATGATCCGTCATCTGCTATGGTGGTGGCTAGTCCTATTTATAGAGGCCCTGGTCCTCTTCCCAAATATTGAGCGGGAAGGGATCCCATAACGGCCAAATTCGAAGGGAGACAACTAGTACAAGTTATCCTGACTAAAGGTGGTCTTCGCCTGCCAAAGGCTCTGGTGGTGATGCCGTCTTGGGCTCCACGGTGACCTCTGTCTTGCCGTCCTGATGGTCTTGGTCCTGTTGCATCGATATGGAAACCTTTGCCTGATGCCTCGGGACTCCTCGCCTGTGCTTGCCTCTTTAGCACCAAAGAGGAAACGAGGACACTGCGCGCGCTGGCGCCCACCTGGCTCCATTCGTCATGGCTTGCGTCACAGAAACCTCGCGAGGTGTCCCTTGCCTTGATCTCTCCACCCCCACGTGAGCCTGCCTCGTGAAGCTGCCCCCGAGGAGGTCTTGTGTCATCCGCCATGCAAGGCTTGGCCCCTCATGAGGGTTTTGAGTGTTTGCTGGTGAAGATGGGTTGTACAGGGCCGCTGGTGGAGCCACGTTGTGGGCCGCAGGCACGCAAGTCTGGGGACCCCCGTTCCCAGGACGCCAATAGTAGCCCCCGGCCCAAGGCGCGCTCGGGCTTGGCTTCGAGGCGAAGCCAAGGGGCAAGTGCGGAGCGCCACGGGCCCCAACAGCCTATGGCTCTGCTTGACACGTGGCGATTGATTGAACGTGGGCGTCTCCGCTTCCCCATACTGCCTCGGCAACTGCCCGACTTGACGAGTCCTTGCCGCATACAGAAAAAGATCATTATTATCTTAGATCATGGAGGCTGGCCGTTGGCCTGCCCCTTGGCTATAAATGGGAAGAGGGGGCGGAGCCCCTATCACCTATCTCTTCCTTCGCTTCTCCCTCTCCTTCTTCTTCCTCGCTTCACTATCGGCAGCGACACCCATGGCGCCTGCGAAGAGGCTCTTGGCCGCAGAGAAGGGGAAGGCTCACCAGGAGGGCCCTGGCTCACCGTTGCCCAAGAGGGGGCGCGGCCGTCCCCACAAGCACACCACGACCCCCGTCGCGGCCCCTCATGGTCGCGGTCACGCCTCTTCGCGTGGTGGGAGTCGCCCAGGTCGTGGCAGCCCCGTCAATGAAGGGAGGCGCGCCATGGTTGAGGACATGCTTCCACTCGGCGGAAGTGCTGCCGGAGTTCATTGTGTGGTCATAGAACCTGGCCGGTACTTGGCTTCAGCTCCCACGCTTCTTTGCCGGCAAGCTGCCAGCCATGGGTCCAGGCGGTCTCTGGCTGCAGGCGAACGGCTGCTGCAGCAAGGCTTCGTGGGTCGTGGTCGAGGTCTCCGCCGCAGGCAACGCAGCCCTAGCACACGGCTGGCAGACGTTTGCCTGCGCACGCGTTCTGGGCCAACAGTGCTCCCTCCACTTCAAGTATGATGGCAACGCGTCCCTCTATGTGAGGGTGTTCGGGGAAGATGGCCGTCCCCTCGGGTGTTGCCCTGAGGACTACGACGGTGGTGAGGTGCCCAGCCTCGGCGACGGCCGCGACGAGAGTGAAGGCGGGATCGCCCTCGGCGCCGGCCATGGCTCGTCCAGCTTCGGCGACTCTTCTTCCAACGATAGGTCCAGCAGCGGCGGCTACGACCAGCTGCCACACCGCTATGCCCGCTTCGAAGGTGGTAGCGGGTCGTCTCGTCATCGCGCTCCAGTGAAGCACGAGGAGGGGTTTGGCTGAGCTCAGGAGAGCGCCATGGGCCCATCCTCGCGAGCTGCCACGGGAGCATGTGCCGCTTTTGTTTCGTTCTTCCTTTCCTTCCTGCATTAAGAGACAGACAAGTATGGGGCCCCTGCTGGAGCGTGCAACAACTATGATTTCCAAATGGCTGTGCTATGTTTATCGCTCTTGTGTCGTGTTGCAGCATCAATGTTTTATGTAGGCGCGTAGGAATAACTTAGCTTGATGTGCCTGAAGTAGTTTCCACCTCGCGAGGAGCGCATTCCCTAGTGCCTGGCGAGGCCTCCTGTGCTCGGAAGGCGTCCGAGAGCTGCAAAAATTCGTTAGGAGATTCTTACTTTTCCAAATCCTAGTTGCGGGCGCCGTAGGCCACGAACCAGCGCGGAGCTAAGTGCTTCCACTAAGACGTGGGAGGGAGCCCCCGAGGCCCGTGGGCGGCACTCCCAAGACTCCGGGGCGTGTACAGCCCCACTCATTATTACGTGAGTGTGTCACGAGCGGAGATCTTCACAGGCACTGGGCCTTGCTTCACAGGCGGCGAGCCTTGCTTCATGGGTAGAACTTCCAGAGGTGTTGGATGTTCCAGGCGTTCTGGATGGGGATCCCGTCCGGTGACTCCAGGCGCACGGCGCCAGGCCTGGAGACATGGGCGACCCGAAACGGGCCCTCCCACATGGGTGAGAGCTTGTGCAGCCCTTCCCTGGAGAGCACCCGCCTCAGGACGAGATCACCCACCTCGAGCGCCCTGGAGCGGACGCTGCGGTAGTGGTACCACCGCAGCGCCTGCTGGTACCTCACAACTCAGAGCGAGGCTTCATGGCGGCATTCCTCCCCCAGCACGAGGTCCATCCCCCGCATGGCGTCCTGCTGCGTTTCATCAAACACCAGGACCCACGCGGAGCAATGCTTGACCTCATGTGGGAGAACCGCTTCTGCTCCATAGACGAGGAAGAACGGGGTCTCACCTGTCAGCCTGGTGGCGGTGGTGCGGATGGACCACATCACGGACTGGAGCTCGTCGTGCCAACCCTTGCCGCAGGCCTCGAGCTTCTTCTTGAAGGTCCTGGTCTTGAGACCCCTCAGGACTTCCACGTTGGCGCGTTCGGCCTGGCCGTTGCTCCTGGGGTGTGCCACGAAGGCATAGGAGATCTGCGTTCCAAGGATAGCACAATATGTTTTGAAGAGATTGCTAGTGAACTATGAGCCGTTGTTGGTGATGATGCGATTAGGGACCCCAAATCGGCTTACGAGGCGCTTGATGAACTTGACTGCTGACCCGGCTGAGATGGTGTGGACGACTTCCACTTCCGCCCACTTGGTGAATTTATCGATGGCGACGTAGAGGTAGCGGTAACCTCCAGGTGCTCGATGGAATGGGCCCAAGATATCCCGCCCCCAAACCGCGAACGGCCATGAGAGCGGGATAGTCTGGAGGCCCTGAGCCGGCTGGTGGATCTGCTTGGCGTGGAATTGGCAGGCCTCGCAGGATTTCACCAGTTCGGCCGCGTCGTTGAGTGTCATGGGCCAGTAGAACCCGCTGCGGAAAGCCTTGCCGACTAGGGTGCACGACGACGAGTGGTGCCCGCAGTCTCCGCCATGTATGTCAGCCAGTAGCTCATTCCCCTGTTCCCTGGAAATGCATCATAGAGAAACATCATTTGGCCGCTTCTTGTATAGCTCACCGTCATGAATGCAGTACACCATAGTCTGCCGGGCCACACGCTCCGCGTCTTCTTCCTTCTCTGGCAACATGCCTTGCGTCAGGTACGCCCTGAACTCCTCGATCCGGCACCCCTCCTGAGGCTCGAGCGCTAAGAGGAGGCGCGCTCCTGAGGTCGGGCCGCAGGCGGGGACTCCCGAGGCTGGTGGCTAGGGGAGCTCCTCCTGAGGTTGCGCCGGCTCCTCAGGCGGAGGTGCCGCCGAAGGCTTGAAGAACCGCTCCTCGAAGATGCCAGGCTCTTGGGGTATCCGCTTGGATGCACTTTTGGCGATGTCATCGGCCTATTTGTTGGTGCCACGAGGCACATGCTGTAGCTCCAGGCCCAGGAAGTGCTTCTCCATTTTGCGTACTTCCGCGAGGTATGCCCCCATGTGCTCATCCTTTGGCTCGTACACCTTGTTGGAGAAGTTGACGAGGAGATGCGAGTCTCCCTTGATGGTGAGGCGTCTCACCCCCAGGGCCACCACAGCCTTAAGGCCGACGATGACGCCCTCGGACTCTGCGATGTTGTTGGAGACCTTCTCGCCCCACTGGAAGCAGAGCTGCACGGCGTAGCAAAGTTTGTCCTGAGTGGGCGAGATGAGCACGGCTCCAGCCCCCGCACCCTGGCGTGCAAACGCGCCATCGAAGTACATGACCCAGCCGTCCAGCGCTTCACTCCCTAGTGAGAAGGATTGGTTCTCACCTGCTTCGAGTTCCGAGGTGTCGGTCCATTCTGCCACAAAGTCGGCGAGTGCAGCTCCCTTGATGACCCTGGTTGTGCTGAACTCCAAGTCAAACGCTTGAAGCTCGATGTTCCATTCGGCGACCCTTCCCGCAACATTGGGGCTCCTGAGCACTCTCTCCAACGGATAAGCCAAGACGACCTTGATGGGGTGACCTTGGAAGTAGTGATGCAGCTTACGCGAGGTCACCAGGAGCGCGAGCAAGAGCTTCTGCGGCATGGGGTATCATGCTCTCGCATCTCGTAGCATTGTGCTGACGAAATATACTGGGTGCTCGACGAGGGCGGGAGAGCTGACGGAGTTTTTGGTTCCCGGGGGCTGAGGTGTTTCCTGTGGATCTCCAGCTTGATGACCAGACAGGGCAGCCGCTGCCTCAGGAGCATCGCCTTGGTGTTGTGCTTCCTCATCCGGCTTGGCGGCTCCATTTGGCAGGCCCTTGACCTGGCGCTCCTCCCCGAGGGCCACCAGCACCGCGCTGGCGGAGTGGGGTGTGGCAGATAGGTAGAGTACCAAGGGCTCGACAGGACGAGGCGCCACCATCACCGGCGGGCTGGTCAAGTATCTTTTGAGGTCTTGAAATGCCAGGTCGGCCTCGGGGGTCCACTCGAACGAACCCTTCTTCTTCAACAGCTTGAAGAACGGCAAGGCGCACTCCCCCAACTTTGAGATGAAGCGCCCCGGCGAAGTCACGCAGCGTGCAAGCTTCTGCATCTCCTTGAGGGTTTGTGGTGGGCTCATGTCTTCGATTGCCTTGACCTTCTCCGGGTTGGCCTCGACCCCCCCGTGGGACACGAGGAAGCCCAGCAGCTTGCTGGAAGGGACACCAAACACGCATTTCTCCGGGTTGAGCCGCAAGTCCACATAGCGCAGGCTCACGAAGGTCTCCTCCAGGTCCTGAATCAATGTTCTTGCCTTCTGAGACTTTACCACAATGTCATCGATGTAGGCCTCAGCGTTTCTCCCGAGCTGCCACCCCAAGGCGATGTGCATCAGCAGCTGGAAGGTCGCTCCTACGTTCTGCAGTCCAAACGGCATGCAAGTGTAGCAGTATACCACGCACGGGGTCAAGAAAGCCGTTTGCTCCACATCTTCCACCGCCATCTTGATCTGGTGGTAGCCTGAGAACGTATCCAGGAAACATAGCAGATCACACTCCATGGTGGAGTTGACAATTTGGTCGATGTGCGGTAGCGGGAATGGGTCTTGAGGGCAAGCCTTCTTGAGGTTGGTGAAATCGACACACATGTGTTCCTTCCCTCCTTTATTCGGCACGACGACCGGGTTTGCCATCCACTCTGGGTACCTGACCTCGCAATGACACCTGCTGCCTCTAGCTTGCGGTTTTCCTGAATGATGAAAGACTGTTTCTCTGTGGATTGTCGCCTCGCCCTCGGCTTCACAGGGCACACATTGGGGCACACCCTCAGATGATGCTCAATCACTCCTCTTGGGACCCCAACTAGCTGCTTGGGCTCCCAGGCGAACACTTCCTTGTTCGCCCACAGGAAGTCCATTAACTCCCTTTCTTGATCTGGGACGAGGTCGGCGCCTATAGTAAAGGTGGCGCCCAAGGCCCCGTCCTCGTTGACCGGTATCTGATTTGTCTTGGCTTGACCTTGAGTGAATAGCTGCTTCTTCTTGGTCGGCGCTGCCCCCTTGGCCCTGGGTACGACCTTGTCGGCCGGGCAAGCTGCCGCCGTGGCCCTGAAGGCGAGTTTCCGGGCCGCCAAGGCTTCCTTGGTGTCTCCGGCCATGGTGAGGACGCCCCTGCTCCCTGGCATCTTCATGAGGTTGTAGGCAGGATGAGTAGTTGCCACGAATTGGGCCAGCGCCAGGGACCCGAGGATGGTGTTGTATGGTAAGCCGATGCGGGCGATGTCGAAGTCGATTAGCTCGGTGCGGTAGTTGTCACTGAAGGAAATATGCCGTAGAGGCAATAATAAAGTTGTTATTTATATTTCCTTATATCATGATAAATGTTTATTATTCATGCTAGAATTGTATTAACCGGAAACTTAGTGCATGTGTGAATACATAGACAAACAGAGTGTCACTAGTTTGCCTCTACTTGACTAGCTCGTTGAATCAAAGATGGTTAAGTTTCCTAGCCATAGACATGAGTTGTCATTTGATTAACATGATCACATCATTAGAGAATGATGTGATTGACTTGACCCATTCCGTTAGCTTAGCACGATGATTGTTTAGTTTGTTGCTACTACTTTCTACATGACTTATACATGTGTCCTCTGACTATGAGATTATGCAACTCCCGAATACCACAGGAACACTTTGAGTGCTACCAAATGTCACAATGTAACTGGGTGATTATAAAGGTGCTCTACAGGTGTCTCCGATGGTACTTGTTGAGTTGGCATAGATCGAGATTAGGATTTGTCACTCCGATTGTCGGAGAGGTATCTCTGGGCCCTCTCGATAATGCACATCACTATAAGCCTTGCAAGCAATGTGACTAATGAGTTAGTTGCAGGATGATGCATTACGGAACGAGTAAAGAGACTTGCCGGTAACGAGATTGAACTAGGTATTGAGATACCGACGATCGAATCTCGGGCAAGTAACATACCGATGACAAAGGGAACAACGTATGTTGTTATGCGGTTTGACCATTAAAGATCTTCGTAGAATATTTAGGAGCCAATATGAGCATCCAGGTTCCGCTATTGGTTACTGACCGGAAATGATTCTCGGTCATGTCTACATAGTTCTCGAACCCATAGGGTCCGCACGCTTAACATTCGGTGACGATCGGTATTATGAGTTTATGTGTTTTGATGTACCGAAGGTTGTTTGGAGTCCCGGATGAGATCAAGGACATGACGAGGAGTCTTGAAATGATTGAGCCGTAAAGATCGATATATTGGAAGGCTATATTCGGATATCAGAAAGATTCCGAGTGATCCGGGTATTTTTTAGGAGTACCGGGGGAGTTACGGGAATACGGGAATGCATATGGGCCTTAGTGGGCTTTAAGGGAAAAAGAGGATAAGCCACGAGGGCTGGCCGCGCGCCCCCCATGGGCCTAGTCCGAATTGGACTAGGGGAGGGGTTGCGCCCCCTCTTTCCTTCTCCTTCCTTCCCCCTCCTAGTAGGACTAGGAAAGGAGGAATCCTACTCCTACTAGGAGGGGGATTCCTCCCCCCTTTGGCGCGCCTAGAGAGGCCGGCCGGCCTCCCCTCCCTCCTTTATATACATGGGGAAGGGGCACCCTAGAGGACACACAAGTTCACCAGTTGATCTTTTAGCCGTGTGTGGTGCCCCCCTCCACCATAATCCACCTCGGTCATATCGTAGCGGTGCTTAGGCGAAGCCCTGCGTCGGTAGCATCATCATCACCGTCATCACGCCGTCGTGCTGACGGAACTCTCCCTCGAAGCTCTGCTAGATCGGAGTTCATGGGACGTCACCGAGCTGAACATGTGCTAAACTCGGAGGTACCATATGTTCTGTACTTGGATTGGTCGGATCGTGAAGACGTACGACTACTATCGGTGTCAAAACTGGCGGATCTCGAGTAGGGGGTCCTGAACTGTGCGTCTAAGGCGGATGGTAACAGGAGGCAGGGGACACGATGTTTTACACAGGTTCGGGCCCTCTTGATGGAGGTAAAACCCTATGTCCTGCTTGATTATTCTTTATAATATGGGTAGTACAAGAGTTGATCTACCACGAGATCAGAGAGGCTAAACCCTAAAAGCGAGCCTATGGTATGATTGTCTATTGTCCTACGGACTAAAACTCTCCGGTTTATATAGACACCGGAGGGGGCTAGGGTTACACAAGGTCGGTTACAAAGGTGGAGATATACATATCCGTATTGCCTAGCTTGCCTTCCACGCCAAGTAGAGTCCCATCCGGACACGGGACGAAGTCTTCAATCTTGTATCTTCATAGTCCAACAGTCCGGCCAAAGGATATAGTCCGGCTATCCGGAGACCCCCTCATCCAGGACTCCCTCAGTAGCCCCTGAACTAGGCTTCAATGACGATGAGTCCGGCGCGCAGTGTTGTCTTCGGCATTGCAAGGCGGGTTCCTCCTCCGAATACACCACAAAAGAGTTTGAATATAAGGATAGTGTCCGACCCTGCAAAATAAGTTCCACATACCACCATAGAGAGAATAATATTCCCACAAATCCAATCTGCTGACATGTTTTGGCAGCATGACATCATGCCACGGCCCGGTAATTATTCGAACCGTTTTTCCTTAACCAGCCCCGCACATAACGCGAGGCGGTTTCTTGACACGTCTTGTCGAATCAGAGATCGTGTTCCCCTTATTACGGGATTCTCATCAATACGGACGTGGGTAACCCAACTGTGCCTAGGACTCCTAGATTTTAGGCAAGTCCCAAACGACCACGAGGAGGACGCTTGATATTCACCCTCTTTATAAAGGTACAAGGCCTTTACTTCTTCCCTCCCGTGCTCAATCGAATCCTTCCCCCGCCTCGAGTTCTAACACCCAAAGCCCAGGTCAGGTGCTTCAGACCTTCAATCATGTCCGGATCCAGCCTTCAAGGCCGGTGGATGCCTTCCTCCGTCACGGAGGAGGACATCAAGAAATTGAGGGAAGCCAAATATCTGACCGCCGAAATTTCGCATAGGCTGACCACCCGAGGGTAGGTCATCCCTACTCCCGAACCCCACGAGAGCATTGTGTTCATCTCCCACTTCCTCCGAGGACTAGGCCTCACTCTGGATCCCTTTGTCAGGGGTCTTATGTTCTATTACGGGCTGGATTTTCACGATCTGGCCCCGGACTCCCTTCTCCACATCTCGTCATTTATTGTCTTCTGTGAGGCCTTCCTCCGCATTACCCCTCACTTCGGCTTGTGGCTCAAGACCTTCGATGTGAAGCCGAAGACAGTCGAGGGACTGTACGCAGCATGCGGAGGTGCTTTAATAAGAAAAATTGCGGATGCTCCGTGGCCAAAGGGTTCCTTTATAGAGGTGTCCGGATTGTGGCAACGGGAGTGGTTTTACGTCACTGTTCCCCGAAGTGCCAAGTGGGTAGCTGCCCCCACCTTTCGCTCGGGCCCTCCACCACAACAGATGTCATGGATCAGTAGGGGACAGAGCTGGGGTCCAGCCAAGGACGTGCCAATACTGCAGAGCCATATCCGAGATCTCTTCGAGGGAGATTTCAGTCTAGTTATGGTAATGCAAGTCATGCTGGTTTGTCGAGTCCAGCCTTTCAAACGCCGGCCCCTCTGTATGTGGGAATTCAACCCAAAAGGACCGCGCACTATTTAGAATTTTCTCGGCCTGACGCACGAGGAGATGTACAAATCATTCTTCGGACCCCAAATAGAGTGTCTGGATACCACCGAGGATGTGGGCCTAAGCAGCAACCGCACTGCTGCCCAAGTAAGTAATCCTATGTCCAAACACACTGTCCTTTTATTTATCATGACATTATCCTGAAGAATTGCTCTTTGACCAGGACTAGTTAACAACGGCGAAGATGATCCGGTGTTCGGCCCCCCTTCCTGAAGGCTTGGACAATCCGGTGTTGGAAAAAATGCTCGAGCCAGCGCCTTGTCTGGTGCCCTCGAAGGAAGATGAAGGGGGGAATAAAGAGGGCGAAAGCTGGCCTCCATCGCTACCTATTCCAACCGAGGGAACGAGCACCTCCGCGAGGGAGGATAACCAAGGGGAAGAATCTGACACTCTCTCTCCTTGGGGAAGGAAGAGGACTACCTCCGAAGTTCCGGAAATCAAGGTTTCCAAGCGGGAGAAGAAATTTCTGCCAGAGGGTCCTGCCTCGGAGGGTGTTCTTGCTGCACAACGCCCGCGCGGGGATCAGCCCTCTAACGAGCTGTAAGTAATAAAAAGGTATTTAATAGTGAAGATATCCTACCTTACTTCTGAGGAAAATGACCGAAGTATTTATGTGGCAGTTCGGATCTTAGCCCTTCTCAGCTGAGCTCGTCTTCGGGGGATCTTCTTCCGGAGATGATGGAGAGCGAAAGCCTCCCCCTGCCACACCACCTTATGAAGCGGGCGACCTTGAGGTGTCGTCGCGGAGGGCTTCACCTGATCCGGCAAGGCCAGAAGGTAATCCTATGGCCATCCAAAGTCCTCAGTATCCGGCTCTCGAGGAGAGCAGTCAACAGAGTCCGGCACCGTCTGGTGCGCGGTCGGTTGTACGGAGGGATCGGCTGGAGAAGGAGGTTATCTCAAAAGAGCATCACACATTGATGGGTACACTGATTGAAAGGATTTCGTCCACCGAAAGTGGGCTGCATGAAGCCTTTATGAGTTTACTGACGGGTTTTGAGGTACGTGAAATGATGTATATTTTTTAAAGTACCGCACATTTTTAGATGTGCCCTGTGTAGATAGTAGCCCCTGAGACTCTGGTTGTCGTCGAAAACGGCGACAAACATAGGATCATAGTCCCAGGTAACAACCAAACTGCCTTTATGGTGCAGGTGATGGAGGCTCCGGTGGCTAGTCGGACTATTGGGTATGCGGAAATAAAGCGGCAGCTGGATGCGGCAGATGCCGACATCGTGCTTGTCAACGAGCGGCTTGACAAGGCACAGGGTGAGTGGCCTTTCTGGTGATCGTCACATAATAAGAGCAGCATGATGCCGGTATCTTTAATATGTTGTGACTGCAGATGGAGCGGCCAGCGTGGAGACCCTTTGGGCGGAGCTTGCCCGAGCCAAGGAGTAAGCAAGAAGTAGCAATGCGGGCGCTTTAAAGGCGGCCGAAGAGTTAAGAGCCGAAAAGGCCGCGCATTGCGAGAGCAAATAGAAAATGGCCAAGATGGCTCTAAAGTTAAAAGACACTGCCGACCATTGCCAGCTTCTTGAAAAAGAAAACCAGGCCAAGGCGATGGACCTGGAAAAGGCCATGATAGCGGCCAAAGACACCCGCTCTGCGATGAGATCAAAGAAGGAGGAGCTGCGTGAAGCTGGGGATATCGCGGTTGGGAAACCCTTCATGTTGCGGAGGAAGTTTGGAGATCCTCAGTATGCCCCTCTAGACCGGCTGTGGAGTTCGGCGGGCGCATATCTGGACTTGGCGGCGAGTGCTGTTGATGCGGCCGAATACTTCTGAGATCAAACAGACCGTGAAGTGGACAAGCTATTCTGGTCACAATTTAATGTTCCAGAGCGTCCGCTTCCATTGACTGATCGGCTTGCCGAATGGGCCGAGCTGAATAGATTGTCCGGAATCGCCATGAGGTCTGTTGTGGATCATCTGTGGCCGGAAAGGCCAAAGTCGAACATCTATTTTAGTTTGGTGCAGCAGTTCCTTGGTGTGGTGTCGCGCATTAATGCCATGAAGAGGTCGGTGTGCATAGAAGGCTCGCGGATGGCCCTTGCCTGTGTCAAAACATACTGGGTGGAGATGGATGCCACCACTGTCGTGGTGGAGGGTTCGGCCATAGGCCGAGTGGCTGCCGAGCACTATTTTGAAGAAGTTCTTGAAGGCACTCGTTCGATAGAGGCCCAGTGCTCGAAGAATATTATGTTTGAATGACATGTATTCCCATTGTAAAAACAATGTTTTATTAAGTTTATCAAGGCTTTATTTATACTTTTGCCCAAAAGTATTATGATGCCTCCTGTGCGGCCGTTTATCTATATATGTATATAACCTGAAAGATTGCAGTCGTCGGCTTCAGCCCCCATGCATATAATGAGGGGGTGTTCGCAGAAGACGCATGTTCACACTTGACCAACGTCTTGGTCCATTAAGGAGGTGATAGCGCAGCGAACTAGGCAACCAGACTATAATGCTTTAACACTTTCACTTAGCCAGAGGAGTTTGACAGTGGGGCTACTATATAGCCCCTGGTGGCTCCGCACTCATCCGAATTCGGGGTGCGTACATGCCTGGCCGGGAAACGGCCCTTCGTTAAGGGGGAGGAATCCCGAAGATTCCAGTAGGTCATCGAGTGGTTGACCAGTCTCACGCTATATCATGACAGTCAGTTTTCGGCTTTCTCTACTGAGGTGCTCGTCCGGATGAACCAGGGCACAATCGCAGTAGTTCTCCTGGTGCCGCCTTAGCCAATAGAGCGGAACGTAAGGCAGCAAAACACAGGAGCCAGGCAAACGCAACATTTGACCAAAGACATGATTCGGAGCTGGTGCATATAAGGTCAAACTCGCGACGCCGAACACTCCCTAAGGTATTTGGTCTTTATGGTGTAAACCGGGCCTAAACAGTGCCCTTTGTAATAAGCCCCTGGTGTCCAAGTACGTGCATTATTCTGACGTGGCCACATGCCAATACGCCAGCATCCTTATCAATTGTATTGAGAATATGAGCGATGTGTATCAACAAGAGACAGTAAAAAAGGTTTACGCAGGGTCTTAATCTAAAAAGAATCCTTGGAACAGGTCCCTGCTGCACGTCTGCGCCTGTGTCTCCGTTGTGCCGTATTCTGGACGGGTGTAGCATGATGGTCATCTGAAAAAGAGAGGAACTTAATTGAACAGTTGTCGTGCAAAAGGTAAGTTATACTAAATAAACAATATGAGTAAAGTTGAGCCTGATTGTCGCCTGTGCGCACGCGTTGAGCCCCTTGTATTGTAATAGGGGTATAGCCATCAAACCTGTATCAATTACATATAGCAGTACCTGACTCGTCCAACCGTGTCCGTGGTCTTAACGACCCGTTAGATGCTTTAGTTGGCGAGGCCGTTTAGTGTGCGGCTGCCAAGGCAGCCGCACGGTCTTTCGCGCGCAAGGAGCGCTCAATATTTCCATCTACTGTAATGATGCCGCATGGACCAGGCATCTTAAGGATGAGGGATGCGTAATGCGGTA
This sequence comes from Triticum urartu, assembly GCF_056163025.1. Taxonomy (NCBI): domain Eukaryota; kingdom Viridiplantae; phylum Streptophyta; class Magnoliopsida; order Poales; family Poaceae; genus Triticum; species Triticum urartu. Next base: position 380,337,376 of record NC_141878.1, read on the forward strand.
TTGCGTTAAAGCGAGCGAAAGCTTCGCGTCCGAGTAGTGCTTGATAGCCGCTTTGGAACGGAGCGATATGGAAGGTTAATTTTTCTTCGTCATCCGCACCCCAATCCTGCCGGACATAGTTCGGCCAGGACTCTCCTGACAAGGAGAGAGACCTTAATGAGTTCAGTATGTCGCCGAAGGGCGAGTGCTAAAAGATATCCGCGGAGGTAAACTCCATGATCGGCGCCCAATCGGATTCGATAGGCACGGGCGCAGGCGGTTCGGAGTCCGCGGCCGGGGAAGGATCCGACAGTGTGGCATTACGGCTCTCGTGAAGGGTAAGGTCGATATTCGGCTCGATCGCCGCTGAGGATATGACCTCCATGGCGGGGTCTATCCACCCGCCCATGGATAGCGCAGCTGGCTCCGAATTGAGGGTCGGAGCGGTTGTCGGCGCGATCTCCTGGACACTGTCCGATGGCAGAGCTAAATCATGCTCATCGTGACCATGTGGCGCACTAGGCAGGGGCTCGAATCCGTCGAAGATCAAGTCTGCACGGATATCTGCCATGTAGTTTAAGCTTCCAAAGCTGACCTGATGGCCAGGGGCGTAACTCTTGATCTGCTCGAGATGGCCAAGCGAGTTGGCCCGCAGTGTGAAGCCGCCGAATACAAAGATCTGTCCGGGGAGAAAAGTCTCACCCTGGACCGCATCGCTATCGATGATTGAAGGAGCCATCAAGCCTAACAGCGACGACACAGAGGAACTCTCAATGAAAGCACCAATGTCGGTGTCAAAACCGGTGGATCTCGGGTAGGGGGTCCCGAACTGTGCATCTAAGGCGGATGGTAACAGGAGGCAGGGGACACGATGTTTTACCCAGGTTCAGGCCCTCTTGATGGAGGTAAAACCCTATGTCCTGCTTGATTATTCTTGATAATATGGGTAGTACAAGAGTTGATCTACCACGAGATCGGAGAGGCTAAACCCTAAAAGCTAGCCTATGGTATGATTGTTTGTTGTCCTACGGACTAAAAACCTCTGGTTTATATAGACACCGGAGGGGGCTAGGGTTACACAAGGTCGGTTACAAAGAAGGAGATATACATATCCGTATTGCCTAGCTTGCCTTCCACGCCAAGTAGAGTCCCATCCGGACACGGGACGAAGTCTTCAATGTTGTATCTTCATAGTCCAACAGTCCGGCCAAAGGATATAGTCCGGCTGTCCGGAGACCCCCTAATCCTGGACTCCCTCAACTACATCAACCGTGTTCTCATAACGCTTCCGCTTACGGTCTACGAGGGTACGTGGATGACACTCTCCCCTCTCGTTGCTATGCATCACCATGATCTTGTGTGTGCGTAGATTTGTTTTTGAAATTACTACGTTCCCCAATAGTGGTATCAGAGCCAGGTTTATGCGTAGATGTTATATGCACGAGTAGAACACAAAGGAGTTGTGGGCGTGGTATATACATATTGCTTGCCGTCACTAGTTGATTCTTGATTCAGCGGCATTGTTGGATGAAGCGGCTCAGACCGACATTATGCGTACGCTTACGCGAGACTGGTTCTACCGACGTGCTTTGCACACAGGTGGCTAGTGGGTGTCTGTTTCTCCTACTTTAGTTGAATCAGATTCAATGAACAAGGTTCTTTCTGAAGATCAAAAAGCAATCACTATACCGCATTGTGGTTTTTGATGCATAGGTAAGAACGGTTCTTTGCTCAGCCCGTAGCAGCCACGTAAAACTTGAAACAACAAAGTAGAGGACGTCTAACTTGTTTTTGCAGGGCATGTTGTGATGTGATATGGTCAAGACGTGATGAGATATAAATTTTTGTATGAGATGATCATGTTTTGTTGAAGTTATCGGCAACTGGCAGTAGCCTTATGGTTGTCTCTTTATTGCATAAGATGCAAGCGCCAAATAATTGCTTTACTTTATTGCTACGCGATAGCAATAGTTGCAAGAGCAATAGTTGGTGAGACGACCATGTGATGACACGTTGATAGAGATCAATATGATGGAGATCATGGTGTCATGCCGGTGACGATAGAGATCTTGATGTTTTTTTGGAGATGGAGATCAAAGGCACAAGATGATGATGGCCACATCATGTCACATATTTTGATTACCTGTGATGTTTATCCTTTATGTATCTTATTTTGCTTAGTTCGGCGGTAGCATTATAGGATGATCTCTCACTAAATTTCAAGGTATAAGTGTTCTCCCTGAGTATGCACCATTGCGACAGTTCGTCATGCTGAGACACCGCGTGATGATCGGGTGTGATAAGCTCTACGTTCACATACAACGAGTGCAAGCCAGTTTTGCACACGCGGAATACTCGGGTTAAACTTGACGAGCCTAGCATATGCAGATATGGCCTCGGAACACTGGAGACCGAAAGGTCGAGCGTGAATCATATAGTAGGTGTGATCAACATAGTGATGTTCACCATTGAAAACTACTCCATCTCACGTGATGATCGGACATGGTTTAGTTGATATGGATCACGTGATCACTTATATGATGAGAGGGATGTCTATCTAAGTGGGAGTTCTTAAGTAATATGATTAATTGAACTTTAAATTTATCATGAACTTAGTCCTGGTAGTATTAGCATATCTAGGTTGTAGATCAATGGCTCGTGTTTAGCTCCCCTATTTTATTTTCGATATGTTCCTAGAGAAAACTAAGTTGAAAGATGTTAGTAGCAATGATGCAGATTGGATCCTTGATCTGAGGATTATCCTCATTGTTGCACAGAAGAATTATGTCCTTGATCCACCACTAGGTGACAGACCGATTGCAGGAGTGGATGCAGACATTATGAACGTTTGGCAAGCTCGATATGATGACTACTTGATAATTTAGTGCACCATGCTTTACGGCTTAGAATCGGGGCTTCAAAGACGTTTTGAACGCCACGAAGCATATGAGATGTTCCAAGAGTTGAAATTAGTATTTTAGACTCATGCCCATGTCGAAAGGTATGAGACCTTTGACAAGCACTTTGCCTATAAGATGGAGGAGAATTTCTCAGCTAGTGAGCATGTTCTCAGAATGTTTGAGTACTACAATCACTTGAATCAAGTGGGAGTTAATCTTCTAGATAAGACAGTGTTTGACAGAATTCTCTAGTCACTATCACCAAGTTACTAGAACTTCGTGATGAACTATAATATGCAAGGGATAACGGAAACGATTCCCAAGCTCTTCGTGATGCTGAAATCGATGAAGGTAGAAATCAAGAAAAGCATGAAGTGTTGATGGTTGACAAGAACACTAGTTTCAAGAAAAGGGCAAAGGGAAGAACGGGAACTTCAAGAAGAACGGCAAGCAAGTTGCTGCTCAATTGAAGAAGCCCAAGTCTAGACCTAAGCCTGATACTAAGTGCTTCTACTACAAAGGGACTGGTCACTGGAAGCAGAACTGCCCCAAGTATTTGGCGGATAAGAAGGATGGCAAAGTGAACAAAGGTATATTTGATATACATGTTATTGATGTGTAGTTTACTAGTGTTTATAGCAACCCCTCAGTATTTGATACTAGTTCAGTTGCTAAGATTAGTAACTCGAAATGGGAGTTGCAGAATGAACAGATACTAGTTAAGAGTGAAGTGACGATGTGTGTTGGAAGTGGTTCCAAGATTGATATGACCATCACCGCACACTCCCTATACTTTCGGGATTAGTGTTGAACCTAAATAAATGTTATTTGGTGTTTGCGTTAAGCATGAATATGATTTGATCATGTTTATTGCAATACGGTTATTCATTTAAAGTCAGAGAATAATTGTTATTCTATTTACATGAATAAAACCTTCAAATGGTCATACACCCAAGGTGAATGGTTTATTGAATCTCTATCATAGTGATACACATATTCATAATATTGAAGCCAAAAGATGCAAAGTTAATAATGATAGTGCAACTTATTTGTGGCACTGCCGTTTAGGTCATATTGGTGTAAAGTGCATGAAGAAAATCCATGCTAATGTACTTTTGGAATCACTTGATTATGAATCAGTTGATGCTTGCGAACCATGCCTCATGGGCAAGCTGACTAAGACTCCGTTCTCCGGAACAATGGATCGAGCAACAGACTTGTTGGAAATAATACATACTGATGTATGCAGTTCGATGAGTGTTGAGGCTCGCGGCAGGTATCATTATTTTCTGACCTTCACATATGATTTGAGCATATATGGGTATATCTACTTGATCAAAGATAAGTCTGAAACATTTGAAAAGTTCAAAGAATTTCAGACTGAAGTGGAAAATCGTCGTAATAAGAAAATAAAGTTTTTGCGATCTGATCGTGTAGGAGAATATTTGAGTTACGAGTTTAGTCTTCATTTGAAACAATGCAGAATAGTTTCGCAACTCACGCCACCTGGAACACCACAGCGTAATGGTGTGTTCGAACATCGTAGCCGTACTTTATTAGATATGGTGCAATCTATGATGTCTCTTACCGATTTACCACTATCGTTTTGGGGTTATGCATTAGAGACAGCTGCATTCACGTTAAATAGGGCACCATCTAAATCCATTGAGATGACACCGCATGAACTATGGTTTGGCAAGAAACCAAAGCTGTCATTTCTTAAAATTTGGGGTTGCGATGCTTATGTGAAAAAGTTTCATCCTGGTAAGCTCAAACCCAAATCAGAGAAATGTGTCTTCATAGGATACCCAAAAGGAGACAGTTGGGTACACCTTCTATCATAGATTCGAAGGAAAGACATTCGTTGCTAAGAATGGATACTTTCTAGAGAAGGAGTTTCTCTCAAAGAAGTGAGTGGGAGGAAAGTAGAACTTGACGAGGTAATTGTACCTTCTCCCTTATTGGAAAGTAGTTCATCACTGAAATCAGTTCCAGTGATTCCTACACCAGTAAGTGAGGAAGCTAATGTTGATGATCATGAAACTTCTGATCAAGTTACTACAGAACCTCGTAGGTCAACTAGAGTAAGATTCGCGCCAGAGTGGTACGGCAATCCTATTCTGGAAGTCATGTTACTTGACCATGAGGAACCTACGAACTATGAGGAAGCGATGATGAGCCCAGATTCCACAAAATGGCTTGAGGCCATGAAATCTGAGATGGGATCCATGTATGAGAACAAAGTATGGACTTTGATTGACTTGCCCGATGATCGGTGAGTCATTGAGAATAAATGGATCTTCAAGACGAAGACGGACGCTGATAGTAGTGTTACTATCTACAAAGCTCGAATTCTCGCAAAAATGTTTTCGACAAGTTCAAGGTGTTAACTATGATGAGAGTTTCTCACTCGTATCGATGCTTAAAAGTCTGTTCGAGTCATGTTAGTAGTTGCCGTATTTTATGAAATCTGGCAAATGGATGTCAAAACTACATTCCTTAGTGGATTTCTTAAAGAAGAGTTGTATATGATGCAACTAGAAGGTTTTCTCGATTCTAAAGGTGCTAACAAAGTGAGCAAGCTCCAGCGATCCATCTATGGACTGGTGCAAGCATCTCAGAGTTGGAATATATGCTTTGATAAAGTGATCAAAGCATATGGTTTTATACAGACTTGCAGTGAAGCCTGTATTTACAAAGAAAGTGAGTGGGAGCACTACAACATTTCTAATAAGTATATGTGAATGACATATTGTTGATCGGAAATAATGTAGAATTTTCTGGAAAGCATAAAGGAATGTTTGAAAGGAGTTTTTTTTTCAAAGAAAGACCTCGGTGAAGCTACTTACATATTGAGCATCAAGATCTATAGAGATAGATCAAGACGCTTGATATATTTTCAATGAGTACATACCTTGACAAGATTTTGAAGTAGCTCAAAATGGAACAACCAAAGAAGAAGTTCTTGCCTGTGTTGCAAGGTGTGAAGTTGATTAAAGACTCAAAACCCGACCACGGCAGAAAATAGAAAGAGAATGAAAAGTCATTCCCTATGCCTCGGACGTAGGTTCTCTAAAGTATGTTCTGCTGTGTACCAGACCTATTGTGTACCTCACCATAAGTTTGGCAAGAGGGTACAATAGTGATCCAAGAGTGGATCACTGGACAGCGGTCAAAAATATCCTTAGTGGAATAAGGAAATGTTTCTCGGTTATGGAGGTGACAAAGAGTTCGTCCTAAAGAGTTACATCGATGCAAGCTTTGACACCGATCTGGATGACTCTAAGTCTCAATCTAGATACATATTGAAAGTGGGAGCAACTAGCTACAGTAGCTCCGTGCAAAGCATTGTAGACATTGAAAATTTTCAAAATACATACGGCTCAGAAAGTGGCAGACCCGTTGACTAAATTTCTCTTACAAGAAAAACATGATCACTCTTTGGGTGTTAATCACATAGAGATGTGAACTAGATTATTGACTCTAGTAAACCCTTTGGGTGTTAGTCACATGGAGATGTGAACTAATCACATAAAGATGTGAACTATTGGTGTTAAATCACATGACGATGTGAACTAGATTATTGAGTCTAGAGCAAGTGGGAGACTGAAGGAAATATGCCCTAGAGGCAATAATAAAGTTGTTATTTATATTTCCTTATATCATGATAAATGTTTATTATTCATGCTAGAATTGTATTAACCGGAAACTTAGTACATGTGTGAATACATAGACAAACAGAGTGTCACTAGTTTGCCTCTAATTGACTAGCTCGTTGAATCAAAGATGGTTAAGTTTCCTAGCCATAGACATGAGTTGTCATTTGATTAACGGGATCACATCATTACAGAATGATGTGATTGAGTTGACCCATTCCGTTATCTTAGCACGATGATCGTTTAGTTTGTTGCTACTGCTTTCTTCATGACTTATACATGTTCCTCTGACTATGAGATTATGCAACTCCCGAATACTGGAGGAACACTTTGTGTGCTACCAAACGTCACAACATAACCGGGTGATTATAAAGGTGCTCTACAGGTGTCTCCGATGGTACTTGTTGAGTTGGCATAGATCAAGATTTGGATTTGTCACTCCGATTGTCGGAGAGGTATCTCTTGGCCCTCTCGGTAATGCACATCACTACAAGCCTTGCAAGCAATGTGACTAATGAGTTAGTTGCAGGATGATGCATTACGGAACGAGTAAAGAGACTTGCCGGTAACGATATTGAACTAGGTATTGAGATACCGACGATCGAATCTCGGGCAAGTAACATACCGATGACAAATGGAACAACGTATGTTGTTATGCAGTTTGACCGTTAAAGATCTTCGTAGAATATGTAGGAGCCAATATGAGCATACGGGTTCGCTATTGGTTATTGACCGGAAATGAGTCTCGGTCATGTCTACATAGTTCTCGAACCCGTAGGGTCCGCATGCTTAACGTTCGGTGACGTATGAGTTTATGTGTTTTGATGTACCAAAGATTGTTTGGAGTCCCGGATGAGATCAGGGACATGACGAGGAGTCTTGAAATGATTGAGCCGTAAAGATCGATATATTGGGAGGCTATATTCGGATATCGGAAAGATTCCGAGTGATCCGGGTATTTTTAGTTGTATCGGGGGAGTTACGGGAATACGTGAGTACAGATGGGCCTTAGTGGGCTTTAAGGGAAAAAGAGGAGAAGCCACGAGGGCTGGCCGCGCGCCCCCCATGGGCCTAGTCCGAATTGGACTAGGGATGGTTGCGCCCCCTCTTTCCTTCTCCTCCCCCTCTCCTTCCTTCCCCCTCCTAGTAGGACTAGGAAAGGAGGAATCCTACTCCTACTAGGAGGAGGATTCCTCCCCCCTTTGGCGCGCCTAGAGAGGCTGACCGGCCTCTCCTCCCTCCTTTATATACATGGGGAAGGGGGCACCCTAGAGGACGCACAAGTTCTTCAGTTGATCTTTTAGCCATGTGCGGTGCCCCCCTCCACCATAATCCACCTCGGTCATATCGTAGCGGTGCTTAGGCGAAGCCCTACGTTGGTAGCATCATCATCACCGTCATCACGCCGTCGTGCTGACGGAACTCTCCCTCGAAGCTCTGCTGGATCGGAGTTCATGGGACGTCACCGAGCTGAACATGTGCTGAACTCGGAGGTGCCATACGTTCGGTACTTGGATCGGTCGGATCGTGAACACGTACGACTACATCAACCGTGTTCTCATAACGCTTCCGCTTACGGTCTACGAGGGTACGTGGATGACACTCTCCCCTCTCGTTGCTATGCATCACCATGATCTTGTGTGTGCGTAGGAAATTTTTGGAAATTACTACGTTCCCCAACAGTCGCACGTGCCAAAGGTCACGAGGAGACGGATCTATCCTAGGGGGTTGGAGGAGCCGCCGCCGACTCAAGAGAAGGGCTTGCTGGGGCGGAGCCGCTCATGCGGTATGTGAAGGAGGCTAAAATCCTCCATGGAGAGTACGTTGAGGCCGGTGCCACCGTCGATGATGGTCTTGGTAATGGCTACGCTGCAGATGGTGGGCGTGCAAAGCATTGGGAGCACGCCTGAACCGACGGTGGTGACTGGGTGATCCCCCGAGTCGAAGGTCAGGTCGGCCTTGGGCGCCGCCCAACCCGTGGGAGCCCCCTGTAGTGTGGAGGCAGCGCCGATCCGGCGAAGAAACATCTTGTTGTGACGGTTCGAGGGCGGTGCCTGCGAGCCACCGAGGAGAGCCGCGATGACGGGGGGTGCTGGTCCCCCGAAGCACGCGATGAAGAGGTCGCGCAGCTCCCCCACGAGGCCACAGAAGATCCCGGCAGATGGTGGAGCCAGGCGCGTGGCACGCCAGCGACGGCCATTGGGAGCCAGTTGGCCATGGCCTTATCGTCACCCCCGGCCTCTAGAACGGCCTCCTCGTACGCCGACAGGAAGGCCGCCGGATCCGCCGCACCATCGTAACGGGGTGGCATCTCCGGCTTGAACTTGTGCAGCCACCGCACCCGCCGCAAGGCGGGGGTGAAGGCCCGGAGCCCCACGGCGCTGTGGAGGGCGCCCGTCGATCCAGTCGAAGAAGCGGCGGCATCCATGAGAGCTTTCGAGGGCAAGCTTCGGTGCACCCCTACCTGGCGCACCAAATGTCCGATTTCGGGTTCCGGCAAAACCCTTGAGGTTCGAACACTGGGGTGCGCACGAAGATCTCTCCCCCCACTAGCTCGCACACATCATGATCTCACAGCCTAGCTCGATGAACCCAAAGAACAAGAGACACAAGAGTTTATACTGGTTCGGGCCACCGTTGCGGTGTAATACCCTACTCCAGTATGGTGTGGTGGATTGCCTTGTAGGCTGGGGATGAACAAGTACAAATGAAGAATAGCCTCCCGAGCAGAGGTGTTCTTGTGCTTGGTGAACTTGTGTGGTTGGGGATGATCTGGATGATCCGTCCTCTGCTATGGTGGTGGTTAGTCCTGGTCCTCTTCCCAAATATTGAGCGAGAAGGGATCCCACGACGGTCAAATTTGAAGGGAGACAACTTGTACAAGTTATCCTGATTAAAGGTGGTCTTCGCCTGCCAAAGGCTCTGGTGGTGACGCCGTCTTGGGCTCCACGGTGACCTCCGTCCTACCGTCCTGCTGGTCTTGGTCTTGTTGCATCGATATGGAAACCTTTGCCTGATGCCTCGGGACTCCTCACCTGTGGTTGCCTCTTTAGCACCAAAGAGGAAACGAGGACACTGCGTGCTGGCCCCTGCCTGGCTCCAGTCGTCATGGCTTGCATCACAGAAACCTCGCGAGGTGTCCCTTGCCTTGATCTCTCCGCCCCCTCACGAGCCTTCCTGGTGAAGCTGCCCCCAAGGAGGTCTTGTGTCGTCCGCCTCACGAGGCTTGGCCCCTCGCGAGGGTCTTGAGTGTTTGCTGGTGAAGATGGGCCATACAGGACCGCTGGTGGAGCCATGCTGTGGGCCGCAGGCAGGCAAGTCTGGGGACCCCCGTTCCCAGGACGCCGACAAAGGTGATGTTCCGCATAATAAGTCTGCTAGTCAATGCTTGGATGAGTTTTATAATTTTATTGTTAAACAAGAAAATTTCAATGCTTATGTTAGTAGACAATTGAAATGTAATGCTTACATGCTTGACCACTTGGGTGATTATATGAGTAGAACTGTGAATGATCTTAAGCTTATTAGTAAACATGCTTCCATGGTTACAACTCAAATAGAACAAGTACTTAAGGCACGTGATGATTTGCTTAATGAGTTTAATAGTAAGAATAATGATAATGATGTTAGGGTTATGACTAGAGGTAGTAGAATGACCCAGGAACCTTTGTATCCTGAGGGTCATCCTAAGAGGGTTGAGAAAGATTCTCAGAGAATTAATACTGATGCACCTAGTCCTAGTAACAAAAAGAAAAAGAAAACTAATAGGACTTTGCATGCTTCTAGTGAACCTGTTTTAGACACACCTGAGAATCCCAATGATATTTCTATTTCTGATGCTGAGACATAGTCTGGTAATGAACGTGAACCTAGTGATAATATAAATGATGATGTTCATGTTGATGCTCAACCTAGTAATGATAATGATGTAGAGATTGAACATGTTGTTGATCTTGATAACCCACAATCAAAGAATCAACGTTATGATAAGAGAGACTTCGTTGCTAGAAAACATGGTAAAGAAAGAGAACCATGGGTATAGAAACCCATGCCCTTTCCTTCTAAGCAATCCAAGAAAAAGGATGATGAGGATTTTGAGCGCTTTGCTGAAATGATTAGACCTATCTTTTTGTGTCTGTGGGATATGCTTAAAATGCCTCCTTATGCTAAGTATATGAAAGATATTGTTACAAATACAAGAAAGATATTGGAAGCTGAAATTTCCACCAAGCTTGCTAATTATACTTTTAATGGTAGAATACCAAAGAAACTTGGAGATCCAGGAGTACCAACTATACCATGCTCTATTAAAAGAAACTATGTTAAAATTGCTTTATGTGATCTTGGAGCCGGTGTTAGTGTTATGCCTTTCTCTTTATATCGTAGTCTTGAATTGAATTAGTTGACACCTACTGAAATTTCTTTGCAAATGGCTGATAAATCAACTGCTATACCCATCGGTATTTGTGAGGATGTGCCTGTTGTAGTTGCAAACTTTACTATCTTAACGGACATTCTTATTCTTGATATTCCCGAGGACGACAATATGCCGATCGTCCTTGGTAGACCCTTTTTGAATACTACAGGGGCTGTTATTGATTGCAACAAAGGCAATGTCACTTTTCATGTTAATGGTAATGAGCATACGATACACTTCCCTAAGAAACAACCTCAAGTTCATAGTATCAATTCTATTGGAATTTTTTTAACTATTACTATTGGAGGTTTTGAATTCCCACTTCCTACTGTCAAAAAGAAATATGATATTCTTATTGTTGGGGAAATGCATATCCCCATTGAGCTAACCTAGTGTTATTCGAAAATTCTCTAGTTTCATGTCATTCGGAAGAAGTTTGTTAATAAGACTTGATCAACCTTGTTAATGGATTCCTTTTGATGGGCATGAGATGGATGAATCTAGAAGGCACAACTCTCTATACCTATCTTTTACTTTCTGTTATTTAGATTAAATAAAGCAAAATACTATTTTCTATCTGTTTTCTGAATTATCCACGCAATAAAAAATGTCCCAAAAATAAAAGTTCTCTAAATGCCCTAAAAATTTAGTATGATTTTTATATAATATTTCAGAATTTCTGGCACTTAGGACACACCAGGGGGCCTCACTATCTGGCCACAAGGGTGGAGGGCGCGCCCTACCCCCTGGGCACGCCCCTGTCCTTGTGGGCCCCACGTGCCCCCCTCCACTTATTCAAGCACCCATCCACTCCTTCTTCCTCCAGAAGAAATCACTCCATAGCTCAAACTCGTGTTCTTGCTCGTTTTGCTGCCATTTTCGATCTCCTTACTCAACGCTCCATTCACAAAACTGCTTTGGGGGATTGTTCTTTGGTATGTGACTCCTCCAATGGTCCAATTAGTTTTTGTTCTAGTGCTTTATTTATTGCAAATTTTTGCCGCTGTGGTGACCTTGTTCTTGAGCTTGCATGTCAAACTTATATGGTCAAAAGTAGTTTTGGTGCATGATATAGCCTCTACGCACTTGTAGGAGTAGTTGCTATCAATCTTGTTCAGTTAGGTTCACTTTTATTTTGAGTCACTAAAAATTTCGGAAAATTTTCAGAGGAAGAAAATGATGAGGAGATTGCTGAGAGGCTCCTCGAGCCGGGGTTCGTAGGAAAAGGAAAATGAGGAGAAGGAGAAGCCCAAGTATAATCTTCCTCATGCCGCATAGATTCGGCCCTATGAATGGCCATGCGATGCATTCTTGCAAGAGGACGGAATATATGATGATTTCTATTATTTGGCTGAGAATGCAGGCATCACCGACTTCCTCCTCGACCAGTGTGATTAGTATCTCCTACTCGCTAATACTTTCATGCAAAATTTTCATTTTCATGCTAGGAGATCACCACCCATGGTAGACTTTTACTTATATGATGAGTACAAGGAAATGACGCTTTATGACTTTTATGAGGTTTGTAAATTACCTTATGAGGGTAGCGTCGAGGAACCACGTCCTAGTGATGTGGAAGATTTCATTAATGAAGTCATCGTAGGGGAAAGGAGAAGGGTGTCGGAGGCGAGAGTGGCTAGTTTACCTTTTCCTGTTTTGCGCTACTACTCATTATTTGCTGGGAGATGTCTAATTGGTCGCGGGGAGAGTGGAGGCCTTAGTGCTCCTGACCTTGCCATTTTGCGCCATGCTTTACTTCGTGATAGAACTTCCAGTTTAGGCACTATGGTTGCTAAAAGGTTGAATTTAAACCGTACAAAGGGTCCTATTTTCGGAGGTATCTTCGCCTCCCGCCTTGCTAAACGCTTAGAGATACCCATTAGGCATTGTGAGAAAGAGGATCAATTCACTACAAAAAAAACACACTTCCGTGATGATACGTGTTTGTCACAGTAGGTCGCTTTTTTTGTCATGCATGTACATCCATGACAAATTTATGACAAAATCAAGATAGTCATACCTGTGTTGTCGTAGAAGTGTTCCATGACATTACCAAAATTATCATCACGGAAGTGTCCACTTCCATGACAATAAATCACGCGTCACAGAAGTGCTTTCGTCAAGGGTGACGAACACGTGGCATCCACCATAACGGAACATCGTTAAGCTATCAGGTCGGGTTTTGGATCCGATAACCCGTTAACAGCCCCGACCAATCGGGATTTTCCACGTGTAAAATCATCATTGGCTAGAGGAAACACGTGTCGGCTCATCGTTGGGACAGATCTCATCCACTAATTGGACAGAAGGCGCCTATGACACTACTAGGAAAAGGGCTATAGATGGAATTGACACTAATGGCGCACCTGACATGTGGTGCGCCACTACAATATAGCAGTGGCGCACCATGTGTAGGTGCGCCATTAGTGTGGAAGACACTAATGGCGCACCAGATACATGGTGCGCCACTATTAACAATTTTTTTTCATTTTTCCAAACATACTAATGCCGCATCATGTAGACAGTGCGCCATTACTAGTTAAAACTAGTAATGGCGCATCATGTAGACAGTGCGCCATTACTAGTTAAAACTAGTAATGGCACACTGTCCACATGTGCGCCATTACTAAGTTTTCCCCCCTAGCTAATGGCGCACCGCCAGTGGGTGCGCCATTAGTAATCTTCCCCCCTAATTCGCCCGATCCCTTCGCCCTTCCCTCCACTTCCCCCCTCGCTCCACACCCGGCCGCTCCGACGACCCCCGCGCCCCGCCTCGCCGTCTCGGGCCTCGCCACCGACCCACTGCCTCGCCGCCGACCCACTGCGCCGCAAACCCACCCACTGCGCCGCCGCCCCACCCACTGCGCCGCCGCCCGGTCTCCTCTGCCCGTAAGCCCCCCTCCTCCTCCGCCCGTCCATCGCCTTCGGCCTCGTGCCTCACCCGCCGCCGCCCCACCCACCGCCGCCCCCACCAGACCGCCGCCGCCGCCAAATCTCTCTATCGCTCCCGGCCGCCGCCTTCTTCCTCCCCACCCCCCAATCTAGCCCCGCCGCCACCGCCTTCCTCCTCCCCCACCCCCCAATTCAGCCCCGCCGCCGATGACTCTGCCTGCCGCCGGCTCCCCGCACCATCTCTTCCTCCATCAACAACCCCGAGTTCAGGGACGTGCCGACCATCTCCTCTGCCTCCGGACGCCGCCCCCTCCCCCGTCGTGCAGATCATCCAGGCGAGACATCGACGCCCCCCTCTTCACCTCCCTCCTCGACGAGCCCCCCTCTTCAACGCCGGCCGCTGCCGACCTGCCTCTACCTTGTCACCGGACGGTGAGCTCCCCCTCTTCGCCCTCTTGATTTCCTTCTGATGTGTTCTAGGGTTGGGGGTTGGATAATTTTGGACAAGGAAAGGGGGTTGGAGAATTAAGTAGCTAGGGTTGGGGGTTTGCAAGAGAAGAATTTGTAGTGTTTGTGCAGCCCACTAGGCAGTGTTCAATTTACTCTTTTTGTTATGGCTTCGGAGCACTAATCGGCTATAGTTGGTGCAGCAAAAGCTTTGATCATCGAAACTGCTTAGATGGATGCTGTCTTTTTCTATAGATGGATCCTCGATCGGTCTTAGTTTGGTCTTTCCAAAGTAAGTGCAAGCAGATTTAAGGTGACTGTAGTTTGGCATCTTCAGAATTTCACAAAGGTGGATAACCTTCTAATGGCCATAATGTGCCCTACTGTCAAAAAATCCAGTTAGGTACAGTTAGCATCATGTAAGAAAATGGCCATAATGTGCCCTGATAATGATGTATTTTGTCATAAAAATATATAGTGGACTGCCATGATAATGACATGCTGCTACTAGTTACTTCCATGAGTTGTTTTATTGACATGGCACATTTGCAATGTTGTTTTATATATCTTTAGCCACTGTTCATTAACAACAAGTCAGTTTTGTTTATAGTTGAAAGTAAGTGTGTGGTTTGAAATTTTGATCTGATTATGACATCTAGAATTATGTCAGTTTTGTTTTGTAACTAGAAGACCAAAGTGTGTTACTCACCTGGGATCTTAACTGTCGAGGGTAGTATTGTAACTAGAAGACCATGTATTTTCAGAATTGAGCTAAAGATTTGGGAGTAGTATTTCTGATTTTAGAGCACCTTTGCTGGATGTATTTTACAGTAGCTGTTGGAATCAAAACAATGCTTGTGGTTGTCCTCTTAAGTTGAGTGAGTCATTAGAGGGCAGATAGAGTCACCCACACCAATTAATGTTTATGAAGAAGAAGAATAAACATGCTATTGTTGCTGTTATGCCTGTGTTCACTACTGCTGCTGTTGTACTTGTGATGATGCTACTTGTGATCTTCTGAAATGACCCATTGGCGACTTCATTACGCGGGGATAATGATTTTGCAGGTACCCCAAGAGGCCCTTGAGTTTGCCGGA
This sequence comes from Triticum urartu, assembly GCF_056163025.1. Classification (NCBI taxonomy): domain Eukaryota; kingdom Viridiplantae; phylum Streptophyta; class Magnoliopsida; order Poales; family Poaceae; genus Triticum; species Triticum urartu. The sequence goes on from NC_141878.1 coordinate 380,352,764, forward strand.
ATGTCGATTAATTTCCGTTCCGGCAAATTCGGGTACTCCATATGTCCTATTTTCAGCAAAGGTCATGCTGAAATTTTCCGTGAATTTTAGCATGACTTTGCTAAAAATAGGACATATGGGGTACTTGCGACTAATGCATGGGCTGGGGTATCTTAGTACTTAATTAAGTAGGATCAACTTCCCCTTTATTCTTGTTGCATTAAACCATAGGTTTTAGGGTGCATCAGTGTCGATAAGGACCTAAATGATGAAAGCTTAGGCTTTTAGGGTGCCTCGGCGTCGACAAACCCTAAATGATAAAACCTTGTATTTTAGGGTGCCTCGGTGTCGATAAGAACCTAAATGATGAAAGCTTAGGCTTTTAGGGTGCCTCGGCGTCGACAGACCCTAAATGATAAAAGCTTAAATTTTAGGATGCCTCGGTGTCGACAAACACTAAATGATGTAGTTTTGAATTATGAACGTAGGATATGTCGTCATCGGACGATGAAAGTCTCCCGGGGGAGTGCGACTGGTGCCACAACGATCGAGATCTATGCGACATGCCTCACCTGGACGATGATCGGCGCTTCAACATTAAGCTTGAGGAGACCTTCAAAGTTGAAACGGTACACAACAACGACAAGTGTTATTTTCATAATTAAGCATGACTTCAACTATTTCAAAGTGTAATTTTCATATTTTACGATTCGAGTATAGCTTATCCCATGCCATGCAAGACGCTATGTCTTGGAGAGGATGGATTTTGAAGACCATGAAATTTCAAAAACAAACAAAATTCACCTAAGGACTCATCACGATGTTGACTTTGAAGTAAATCTGTATAATTCTGTGATCGTAACCCATTTTGGTTGCAAAAATTGGGAAGCATTTTGCAAGATGTATGGTTTTGATGAGGGTATGCTTATCACCATGGATCTTGGTAATCCTGACATCAACCAAGACAATATGGACATTTGGGTCCTTGTTGATACGCCTCCAGTTCTACCGCTATGTGAGTTTCTCAAACATAGTTATTACCTAATTTATATTGTTTATTTAAAAATAGTTGACAGCTTATTTCCATTGACAGCTTATTTTTATTCTTCAAAGAATGTGCGGGAGATGGTAGACAAAACCCACTACACCGATGGCTCCAAATTAACAACTTACAAGGAGAAAAATCATCTGGTCGGATTTTGTACTGACATTGAGAATTACAATATCCACAATCAAACTCCTCAACATTATGGTAAATACGTGCCACTAGTGCATGTGTTCAACTACGGTAACTACCATGGAGATACCCTGGTAAGATTTTTACTATTACGACATCCGTGCATCTTTTGCATACTTCTAAAACTAGTACATCATTGCTAACTATGAAGTTATTACTATGTTTTTCAACAGATAATCCCAGAGAATTGTGTGCCTCATTTGATGTATCAGAAAGGTAGTCTTACTGTTTTGAACATACAGCCAGGTCATCCTACGAATCTCAACTGTCCATACGAGATTTCTAAAAGAAGTGGAGACATGAAAATCAAAGGATGGAAAAAAATGTATGGACAGTCGTAAGGAGGTTCTTGGAAGCAAAACGAAGCGAAGCGCAAGAATTGGAGACAGGATGTTCTCCATTCTCCATAATGGAGAGTCAGGTTCTATATTGTTTTATGCTATTTTAGCTTAAATAGGGTATTTAGGTCCTGCCTAATACTGATGATCATGTGCTAAGAACAATTAAGTAGGGTTGGTTCGATGACTATCAAGATGATGATCGTATGACTTGTTATTAATAACGAGTAGAAGTTGTATGATGATGATTAGTAGGACTTGTTAGGACTAGTATTACTTCCAACAAACTCGCTACTCGCGGTCTCGAGACTTGTAATGTTCTATCTTTGTTCGGTCTTTTGAATTCGGAGACTATTATGATGAATTGTATTCGGAGACTAATCTTCTATTGTATTCGATGAATCTGCTCTTGCTGTGGGGTGCTGTCTATATTTTGTCCAATAATATATTTTTAACCTGTGCAAAATTCAGAAAAGTAAAAAAATCTAACATTCATACTAATGGCGCATCACCCCAAAGTGTGCCATTAGTATGCCAGATACTAATGGCGCATGGTGGTCTATACTAATGGCGCATGGCGTGGTGTGCCATTAGTATACCAGATACTAATGGCACACCAGTGGTGCGCCATTAGTAAAAATACTAGTGGCGTGGTACTAGTGGCGCACCAGTAGTGCACCATTAATAGGCAAAACTGGTGCGCCACTAGTAAGCCTTTTCCTGGTAGTGTGATACGTCGACACGTGGCATGGCCCAATAGTGGCCCATTCCTATGAAAAGGCCGGCCCATTTGACTTGGTCAAAAGCTAGTGGGCCGGCCCATGGAAAGCCTGTTAACGGCCTGTTCGCATATAACCCATTTACAGCCCGCTAACCCAAGGCCCGTTACGCCCTATCCGAATTAGGCCCAATAGCGTCATCTGGGCCGTCCAATATGATTCCAGCCCGTTTTCACTTCTGGCCCATGTATAGCCCATGACGTCTTTCGGCCCATATGAGGCCCTTTGTAACTCTTGGCCCATTAGCGGCCCGTGCTAAAACTAGCCCATAATGAACAGTGTATCACTTTACACCCATTAACGGCCCGTGGTGAAACTGGCTCGTAATGAACAGTGTATCACTTTATACCCAATAACGGCCCGTTATTCCGTTGGGCCGTCTCCAGCCCATGTTATCTTTCGGCCTTCTCAGAGCCCATTTATTCTTGGGCTCATTTCCAGCATTCATTTACTTACGGCCCGTTACTATCATTTTCTGCTTGTGGGCCAAATTCAGCCCGTGGTTACAGTCGGCCCGTTTGTGGTCCCTTAATACATTGGGCCGTTTTCATAGAGTCATCAAATACGGCCTATTAACGATGGCCCGTTATGGTCGGCCCGTGAACGGACAATTCCAACTCTAGCCCGTTTACGGCCAGAATGCGGTCTGTTTGGCCCATGTTTGGCCAATCGATCATACGGCCCATATAAGGCCCATTGATGATACGGCCCGTAGAAGGCCCACTGATGATACGACCCGTAGAAGGCCCATTGTTTCTACGGCCCGTAGAAGGCCCACTGTTTCTATGGCCCGTAGAAGGCCCACTGTTTATACGACCCGTAGAAGGCCCACTGTTTCTACGGCCCGTAGGAGGCCCAGTGTCACTACAGTAAATATTAGCCCATGGTTATTGTGGCCTAGTTTTAAAAAATAGGTTATTGCAGCCACTAGCAAACTGCAGAAAAAGAACTGCACTGACTACAAGCAAACAAATAAATAAGACAACAAGGAAATAAATAAGCAAGCAACTTACACTAGGCTATCATGGCTATTACACATATTACATCCACTGGGCATCAAAGTTTGCCACCAGTGCAAATATAGGGAACACATCAGCATATAAATACCGCAGCAAAACAAGTCCATAACTGAAACCACTTCAGAAGAGCTCAAGAAACAATATCCTGGGTACCCATAATGCTGGCAAGACGCTTAGCAAGCTTATTAAGTTTCTCTTGTTTGGCGCTTAAGTCCTCCAGCGCTTGCTGTTGCACCAGAAAGTATGCATCTGAATTCTACAGGGACTTCCTCAGTCCATTGGCTTCCTGTCGCATAACATCTGATCGATGTCTTTCAACTTGAAGTTGAGACTCAAGAAGCCGAACTGATTCAGGCAATGAGTTTGAAGAGCTGGTGCCAGTACTGGTAGCCAGTAACTCGAACACTACATCAAGACAGGACTTTGGGGTTGTCTCAGTGTCTTCAATATAGTTTTATCAGCTTTCTTGGAGACCAACAGGGATGTCTCACTATCTTGAACCTTATCTGCATTACTTCCTTTACCATTGCATAACAGGGTACTCTTCTCCAATATTTTATCCGCGTTCTAAAAGAGAAACAAACAAACACATCTCAGGTTTACAATGTAGTATATGAAACTCATTTTGGTAAACCAGTTCAGTAGTAAGGTGGACAGGATAACATCATGAAAAAAACATATATCTATGTAGTATGGTCACTGTATGGTCTATATCATTCTAGTTTATGTTGCCAAATCAAGATAGATACAGTTCGAATCATATCTATTTAAGACAAAGCAGCATAGACAGAATATAAGTGTGGGAAACTACACAACAATAACAACACTTGTAATGTGCATGGCATGAGAACATAACTATTTATTCAATTAAAACTGAAATCAACATAGAGCAAGTTACAACAGCAAACAGCCAAACACGTTGAAGAAACAGGTTTAAAACATACCTGTTGCGCCATTGGAGTTTCAATTGCATCCTTCAAATTTGAAATTAGTTGGTATCAGTAAATACAGTGATGCAAGAGCAAAGTAGTATGAACCATAGCTACGGAACCTGACCTGGGAACAATTCTTCTTCTGCTTTAAGCGTTGACTTCGGGTTGGGAGTGGTGGTCCTTGTGATTTGGGCACTGTAGTTGCCTTACTAATTGCTCGTGTTTGGGTGCTATGTGGTGGAGACGGTGTTGTGTCAACGGGAACTAGGTGTCTATCTGCTGGGGTTGGGGTTAGAAGGGGTGTAGCTGGTTCTCTGTCTAACTGGGTAGGGGTACAATCTGCATGAGTGTGGGTTATGTGTGGTGGGGCTGGTTCTTGGGCAAGTACAACCGTGGTTCTATCTGCATCGACAGGTAGCACGACCTTTCTGAAGACCGTGTTTTTACTCCCACAGATACTGCCATCACTCCCTCCAATTGAAATGGCTGATAAACAAGAAAAGTAATTGAATGTACAGACATTGTAAGATAGACAGGTGCAATGGATAGTAGGGAAGAAAACAGGGCATGAAATAATTCACATTTATGTTGTCTAAGCAAACAGAATAGCAGGACATAATTTCACATATATGATGGCTAATTAAACAGGATAGCATGACACAATTTCACATGTATGATGTCTCACTAAACAGGATAGAATGACATACTTCAAAATATGATGACTATGTAAACATGATGACATGATATAACTATATGATGTGTCTATTAAAGTGGTTGGCATGCCATAAATCACAAACATGTCTTTGATGGAAACATGATGGCATGATATAATTCACGGATAGAATGACTTAATTTAAATATGATGACTATGTAAACAGGATGAGATGATATAACTATATTATGTCTTTAGAAAATGGCTTGGCATGCCATAATTCAGATACATGCTGTCTATGTAAACATCATGACATGACATAATTCAAATATATGATTTATATACTAAGGAAGTGAGCAGAGGGCAATCACATATATGATGTGTCAACTAAGGAGATGGCATTCAATATTGTGTATATGATGTAAAAACTAAGCATTGCAATACAACATATGCATTATATGAGTAATATAACCCTGCCAAGTTTGAGCATACACCTCAGGGGGATAATAGGACTGGTCATCTGCCTCTGAATCCTCCTCTGAAGAGCTATCTGTAACCAGCAAGATATCTGCTTCCGTAGGTAGCATTGTCTGCTCTAAAGACCTTGTTTTCACTCCAGATTTCTCCATCACCAATTCAAATGGCTGATGCACAGGAAGAGCAGTTGAATATACAAACATTGTCGACAAAAGCAATGAGAAATACAAAAAAAAGGACGGCATGATATAATTCACATATATGACGCTTGCCTAAACAACATGGCATTGCATAATTCACATACATAATGCCTTGCAACAAGATAACATTGCATAATTCACATATATAATGTCTTGCAACAAGATGGCATTGCATAATTCACATATATGGTAATTAGACACTAAACAGGTGGCATTCACACAAAGCATGTCTAAACTAAGCAAATGACATAGCAATGCAAGATACCATACGCACAATATGAGCAACATAACCATGCCAAGTTAGGGCATGCACCTCGGGGGGAAATATGATTGGTCATCTGTCTCTAGATCCTCCCCTGAGGAGCTATCGGTAACCAGCAAGACATGCGCTTCGTCAGATAGCATTGTCTGCTCTGAAGACCTTGTTTCCCTCCAGATTTTCCATGACCGTGCCAAATGGCTGATGCACAGGAAGAGTAATTGAATGTACTAAAATTGTTGACAAATTTAACACGTAATAAAAAATGATGGCATGATATAATTCACATATAAGATGACTGGCTAACCAGGGTGGCATTGCAAAATTCACATATATGATGCCTCGCTAGACAAGATGGCATTGCATGATTCACATATACGATAAAGAAACTAAACAGATGGCATTGACACAAAGCATGTCTAAACTAAGCACATGACATCTTTAATGTATACAGTAAGCAATGCAAGGCACCATATGCATGATATTATGAACATCAGCATGCCAAGTTAGAGCGAAGACCTCATGGGGTAAATAGGAGTGGTCTTCTCCTTCTGAATCCCCCTCATAACAGTTATCTTCCTCTTGATTACGATCCGAAATGGGTGGAGGGGTGCTGCCTTTGCGCCCACCATGGAACGACGTTTGCATGAAATTTTATTGCCATGCAAGGCTCATCTCTTTTGCTCTACATGATCAATTCCATTGTGTACAATAACTGTCATGCATAGGAATAAAACATAGTGAGATTATGTAAGGAGTGCATGCACAAATCCAGAGTGATGGTAGCAAACTATGGATAGACCCAAAACCAATGATAGCAGGCAGATAATAGCTTTAGTTAAAAATACAGATAATGGCTCCTTTAATGTTTGTTTGCACCCAACATGAAACTCATAGTAGACACCGGAGATTAACCAGATAGTACACAGATAGTACTGATTGCTGCCCCAATATGTACCCCACAACCATTTAAAAACTCAAGTTTCAGCATTAGTTTGGACCTGACTCGGAGTCTAATAGGTGAACACGACGATAATGTATCATGTCATCATATTAAGCGACGCATAACGTAAGCAGACACGGAAGAGTGCGACCTCTCTTGCGGACCCGTGTAGTCCTCAAGGTCATCTGCTCAGTTGATGATGGTAATGCAGTTGCCATGGCTGCCAGCGGCGGGGAAGAAGATCTGAGGCAGCGAAAGACAGTCTAGAGAGCGGATCCTTGCTGTGGTGAACCCTTCCGTCGTTGGAGCAGCTGAGCTGGGGTGGAACACAGCACCGCAGGAGCAGGACAAACCACACAAGGTTTTCTTTGACACATATCTGTAACAGAAGTAATTGAGTAAGGGCTTGTTTGAATTTGAGGATTCTAACAATTCAGGGATAGGAAATAGACAGGAATAGGATAGGAATGCACGTGCAAAACAGAGAATTTAAAAACACAGGATTTCTGCCAATCTGGGTGTTTGATTCACAACAATTGGAAGATCACAGGATGCAAAAAAGCATGGTGAGATTAAGTTAAACCAAAAGAAAATTTACGGTTATAATGCTATTATGCTACTATCTCTTAGTCTTGTGCTTGATGAATAGGAATATGAAAAGGAGGAGAAGTGGAAATTAGAATTCCTACGGTTTTTCTTTCAAGGAGACACTAAAGGAAGAAATCCTACAGTTTTCCTTTGCTCCATTCCTTTGCACCAAATTCATGAAAAGTGGTACCATAGGAAACTTTCCAATTCCGATGTTTTTCATTCACTTTTCCTTTCAAGCACTGGCGATTCTAGTAGGCAGGCTTGAGCAAGGAAAATCCTACACTAAAAAAATGTTTTTGTGCTACTTCTATTACTTTGGACCCAGGCCACTGCCATACTAGCTCAACTCCCAGGCCCATCGACAAATGCACAGCTCAAACGCGCAGAGATAAATAATGATGGCGTTCAAGAGAGTCCATCACGGATAGCTAAGTTACCTGGTACCTCACTGCTTGTCATATAGTAGGATAAAATAATCGTATCTCCTATTACTACGAGTGCTTAGTGGATAATATATATAACATGTAGAGTAAAAAGGAGATGCAACAAGTGTACAACCTCTTTGGCGAAGCCATGTCGATCTCAGTGTGATTGGGTTGGCCGGTGAGGATGCTCCGGCTGACTTGGCTGTCGCAGGAGGGGAAGAAGATTTTAGGTGTCTGGAGATGGAGCCCGAGGTACTGCTCCACTATGATGGAGGGTTTCGTCGTTGGAGCAGCTCCGGTCAGTTGTACGACGCCGAGGCTGAAGTAGGACAAGAGAGACAACGAACAATGTTAACCTGAGTGGAATTCTAATAGCATATCCAATGCATGACATAAAATACATAAACACAAAGTGCTAGATGTAAAATACATCAGCCGCTCATCTCTGAACTTAACTGTCAAAACTGAACTTAACTGTCGAAACTGAACTTAACTGCCGAAACTGAACTTAACTGTCGAAACTGAACTTAACTGTCGAAACTGAATTTTGCTGTCAAAACTGAATTTTGTTGTCGAAACTGAACGCACTAGCAAGGTGAGGCTACACGTCGGTCGACTGACTTTTTCATCTCTGGTCAGTCGATTTTGCAGCCGTTGGATACAAAATCAAGGGCCTGCGGTCATCTTCAACCTCCACCCCCTGAGTCGGCCAAACAGCAGCCCCCCGCCGCCCGCACCGGTGGTGCGCTTCCCCACCCGCCCCGAAAACACTCCCCACCGCCAGTCCCCCGCCGCCCCGGCCATCCCTCTAGGCCCCCCCTGCCGAGAGTTTTCTCCGGCGATCCCCACGCCACCGCCCCGCCAACGCCTCGCCACCGCCGGCGACCACCGCCTCCATCCTGAACCCTAAGATAGATAGTGGGGTACCTCTCCGGCGAGCCGCCCTCCCTGCTGCGGCTAGTTCTTCCTTCACCCTGGCGGCATCGGAGTGAAGTATAGCTAAATCGGAGAAGCATCACAAGCAAGAGCAAGAGCGGGAGCAGCTGCGCAAGCAAGAGCAATAGCAAGAGCAGACCAGGTAGGGGGCCGAGAGCAAGAGCAGAGCAGTAGTGCGAGAGAGAGCTAAAGCAGCAGCAGGTCCTACTGATGTGGACGTCGCCGCCGAGGGAGCGACGCCGTGGAGGAAGTGGCCGGTGACGCCGCCGTGGATGGAGCCGCGCCGTGTCGGCTCGGGACCGAGCGCCGGCAACACCATGAGATCGAATCAAGAAGAAAATGCGGCAATTAGTGTACAACCTCTTTGGTGGCGCCGATTAGGCTACAGCTTCATCCGATGAAACGGTGGTGATGATGATGCTCTTCCGGTGGTGCAAGTGAAGACGGCGGTGTGGGAATGGAGGTGGCGCAAAATACGAGGGGAACATCGGGGCAGCTCCTTGGAGGTGGAGGACGGTGTGGCTGAACCGGCGGGACGATGAGATCGACGATGGATCCTCATCCAGTACAGTGGATGAGGGACGTCGAGGTGTTGTTGTGGACGACGTCATCGGGGAAGAGGCACCAGCTGGGTGGCGGATGGAGCAGGGTGTGGGGTTTCATCGCGGGTTTTCGCGGCCTCGGTGTACGAATGAGTGGGTGGATCGGATGGCAGTGGGGAACCATGGCTTAGAGACGCACTTGTCCGAAATGTGGGGTAAGTTACGAAAGTACCCCCACCGATTTGAGGCGGTTCTTTCAGTTCAGGGGTACCACGGGCATTTCACGTGTCGGGATTTCACAGGAGGTGGGAGTTTTCGCGCGCGTTGTAATTTCGGAATAGCAAGGCGCGGATTGAGATGGAGGTATTTGTTGGAGCACAACGAGAAAAAGATATATCTTAAATATTTCGGGCTAACAAGATGCGGGTTGAAGAGGCGGGAGTTTCGCAACACGATAGACAGAGACGCTAGCTTGAATTTTCGGCATAACAAGGTGCGGCTTGAAATTTCGGAAGAACAAGCTTAAGGTGTACCCAAAAAAAAGACAATTTGCACCTCAACACGCACAACACACACAAACACCATTTAGACTAGAGTAAGGTACACGTGCATTCCACGCATGAGATTTGGCAACCAAATTATAGCATGCAAGATTTGAGTCATATATGCATGATGTAGATGTTCGTTTAATTCTTATAGTTCATTTCATTCAAAATCATCTAGTTTTTTATAAGAAAGCTAATCTATTTTAAGATTCATGGAATTGTGCGTCGTAAGACATAAAGTAAAAAACAAATAATGGCAAATCATGTAGAAAACATTTGGGCAATTCTGATACGGAAGACTCTAGAACAAATAAGAAGTGCTTGTGTTTTGATATTTGTGCATTATGCTTAAGTTCAACCATGGAGTCTTCTAGATTATACATGAGGCTAAATCTGGTGGAATCTAGATGATATCCAACGGCTAGTAGTGCTCAAATTGGCCATCTTTGGACCATCGGATTCGCCTTATCCAACGACCATCTTTCAAAGTTAAAGTTACCCGCACACAATATAAAAAATATATATAATATAATATATATATATAGGGGTATAGATATAGATATGTGATGCAAAACCCCATCATCTCCAATTAGAATAGTGTGTCCATGCACGGATGCGACGTGGCCAAATGATGTCTGCCATCGGTATCTCAAATTCAAATCAGTCTGACCTTGTTCAATGTGTATACATTACAACATGCTTGTTTCCAAACCACACCGCACAGATCTCTGTTATATTCATGCATGCATGGGTTTCAAACATCTGGATCTCTTATTCAAATATTTGAATTCAACTTTACATTGATTGTGACCTCACCTATTCAGCTATTCTTTTACACCCACACAGTAGTCTTCTCTTTATAATTGTACCACTAACTTTCTCTCGTGCATGCATGCACACACACTACCAGTCGGCATTATCCATCACACGCATGCAATCTTTTTCTTCAGGTCGGTCTCCCATGAAGGCACACACCAACACACATCCCCCTCTCCATCATATCAGGCATTCTTTATCTCTCACGCGTGCATGCGCAACGATCGATGTTCCTCTATGTATGTGTGTATATAGCTAGGTCATTCATAGTTTTCCACACAAACCGATCAATCGATATATCCAGTGAGGTCTCACCCTCTTTCCCACGTCCACATCGATCAATCTATACCTCTCTATATAGGATTAACATATATAGCTAATACACCCACATTAATTATGTATCCAATGTCCCCCTCTCATCATCCATGCCTTCCGCTTCATCTCTCATACACGTTCACAATGGAGAAGACAAGGGGCAGTAAGGGCCCTGCCCCCTCCCCCCTAACATCACTATATATCAAAGCTAATATGAATGTGATCATTAGACAATTGCTGCTAAAATGGTTTAAGTTCATGAATTGACCCTCCTCGTAAAGGATTAGCAATGCTTGGCCCCTAGCTCATTTATTTTTCATGGCTCCGCCACTGCGCGCATCAGCGCACGTGTTCGCCCTCTCTCTCTCTCTAAATATCGATCTCACACTTGTGCATTCCTTCATAGTCTCCCTCCACTCGGACCCTCGCACCATCTTCTAGCCCCCCACCGGATTTTGCCACATGTACAATCTAGCAGACTCCATGGTTGAACTTAAGCATAATGCACAAACCTCAAAACAACAGTGGTTCTCTTTTGTTCTAGAATCTTCCGTATTATAACTGACCAAACTTTTTTCTAGTTAAATTGCCATTATTTGTTTTTACTTTATGCTTTACAACACACAATTCCATGAATCATAAAATAGATTAAGGGCTTGTTTGATTCAAAGGATTCTCAAAGGAATTTTGGAGGATTCTAATCATTAGGAATTTTTCCTATCTTGGTTGTTTGATTCGTAGGATTGTAAACCATAGGAATTTTTCCATATGATTCATTTGCACTATATTTCATAGGAAACATCCCATCCACTCAATCCTCTTTGACAGAATTCTGCGTTTTTTCTATGCACAATCAAACACTCGTACAATCCTGTAGGATTCAACACGACATTCCACTATAATCCCATGTTTTTCCTATTCCCGCATTCTTAGATTTTTTATAAAAACTAATTGATTTTGAATGAGATGAACTATAAGAATTAAACGAAGGGCTACATCAGGCATATATGACTCAAAGCTTACATGCTATAGTGTGGTATTTATTCATAATTTGGTTGCAAAATCTGATGCGTGCAATGCACGTGTACCTTACTAGTACTTCGAGTATGTGCAAAACACGTAAATTAGAATACCAATGGCACGCTACATAGTGTCTCTCTTACAGTTCATGAAGCCACGTGGCACATGTGTAGGCATTGTCGCGACCTCCTTGCGTGGATTGATCACAGTGACGTGCTGCTGGTTCCAGAAGAATGTACTCGTCCTCCCTGAGCCATACTGGCGGTACATGCACGAAGCGAAGATGTGCGCGCACGCCATGCATGCACTCATTCCTCGCACGCACACGCGGGTACATGGGAGGACGCAATTTTGTACCAAGATCCACCCCATGTAATAATTTGACGCGTGTAAAGTTGTTCACATCATTGATGGTCAATTAATACAGTGCATGCAAATTGAGTGGATGTGAGGGCGGAAGAAAGACATTATTACTCCACTGCGCGCATGCGAGTAGTTAAATCGTGGGTTGCTAGTAGTACTTCCATTGGTCTCCTTCGTATTTTGTGCCAATTTTTGACAGTAACATAATATTTACGCATTTGAGTAGTGTAGTACTTGAAATTTATGTTCTGCTAAACTCATCGGGAGCCGTTTCGGTCCTCGAAACCAAAACCATCAATTAATATTTACCTTGTTCCCATCACATTCGAAAGCCTGCTCACACCTACTAGTAGTACGTACCAAACCTGAACGTGTTCCCACTATGCAGGTATTAGTACTAGTGCTAGTACTTAGGTTATAAAAAGGGGAACTACCTAACCGAAAATCACTCTACCTTTCCTCCTCATAAGTGCTTCTTCTTCGTCCGTCGTTGCCATGGCCGGTGAGTAGAGCTCTAGGTCGATAACTACTCATAACAAGGGAGCGGCAAGGCTGCAGAAAAAAAAGAGGGCTCGCCGCCACGCAGAGACCTCGAAAGATCTCTCATAGGCAGGCGATGGCTCCCAGGAGCGCCCTAGCCGCGGAGGCGAACATGCCGAGCCGGCGGAGCTGGAGTCGTTATCCCTCAACGGCATGCCCGATCATCTCAATAAGCAGAAGGAGTTCATCCAAGGCTTGATGGAGTTGCTGAAGGAGAGCCTCGATGACATGCCCGCTGAGCTCAATCAGCAGGGGGAGTTGACTGCCGGCTTGGTGATGCTGCTGAAGAAGAGCATTGCCTCGGAGAAGAAGGCGACCGGCGAAATCCTGCGACTTCGGTAGGACAATGTGAAGCTCTGCCACAAGATCGACATGTTGAAGGAGAATAACGCCGGCTGGAAGAAGCTGCATGAGAATAGTAGTTCCTCGATGAAGATGCTGCAGGCCCTCACCATGGAACAGAAGGAAGAGTTGGCGAAGCTCCGCATCGAGCACCCGGCTGCTGTCAATGTACGTGATATGGCCGTGGAACAGATAATGAAGGCTCGCATCGAGAAATGCCACATCATGGACACAATGATGAAGATGGCGAAGGAGACGCGCAAGGAGATGGAGGTCGTGGAAGCGATGAAGAAGCAGTTACGACTCCGCGGCGAATTAGATCATTTGGGGTGATAATCTTCCTTCTTATTTTGCTCCTGTGTTTCATCTTTTGCTTCGGGTGTTTCGCCGCACGTGTCACGTTCTTTGCAAGGCATGAATAGAATAACGCTTTTTTGAGGGAATGAATAGAACAATGCTAACAATGAGATGGCTAGCAAATTAGATCATTTTTATCGCCATATGGCACTGGGCTGCCGTGTTTCGTGCGCCTCCATCGTAGTACTACTCCAGTGGAAAACTTGAGTATACTGCACGGTTCTTTGCTCCTCCTCGATCAGGTCGTCGGCGCATTTATACGAGCAGTCAAATCACAAGGCCCCGCCTTCCAGCAGTAATGAGCCGTCAAATCACAAAGGCCCTCGCCTCTCATGAAACCGACCAAGCTAGACTGCCCCGCCCTCTAGCCTTTTAAAAAATGTATACTTTTGTACAGCAGTAGTTTCGATGGATTGCGCCATGGAGCAAAACTTGAAATTAAAAAAAGGTGGTACATATAAAGAGCGCTTGTCGCCAAATTATGCATATAGTACTATTAAAAAGGCTAGTCACAATAATGGTGTCCAGCACAACCCACCCCTCAAATAAAACTAAGAGGGTGCTTGGATACGTTTTAGTCCCATGACTAAAAGTAGTGGGACTAAAACATGCTAGCCTCACCCATGCTTGGATCCAAATACTAAAAAGGCTAAAATCAAGTTAATGAGCATTTATTATCCTCCAAACCCTCCAATCCAGAACTCGCCTGTGTTAAAGGAGAGGAGTTAAATGAGTAGAGAGAGGACTAATCCACATTTTAGTAGGGGTACCCCTGACTAAAAAAATTTAGTCTCAAGATTAGTTTTAGCCCCTCTTTAGTCAGGGGTGCTTGGAACTTTAGCCTCTTAAAGATACTATTTTTAGTCAGACTAAAATAAGTCCCTTGGATCCAAGCACCCGCTAAGCATCCTGGAATTCTTTGACAAAACTAAGCACCCTGAAATTCTTTGACAACTAAACTGTTGGCTATATGATGTTGGCCATATATATTGTACATATATAATGTGAAGAAACGAGTGGTAGTACTATACCAACTAAAAGATGAAATATAAGAAATACTAGTATGTACATACTAAAGAGTTAAAGTAACAAGAAGAAACATAACATAGTTTTGCTGGGGGCTCAACACAACACACCCCTCAAATTAAATTAAGCACACCTGAAATTAAACTTTGCAACTATTTCAGTAGACACTGCATTAGAACCACCATGAGCAATGACACTGCCACCTTACTCGGAGTCCTCGTCCACGTCCTCGACTTCGTCCTTGTCCCTGTTCCTCTTGGCCGATACTTCTTTGCTTGAACCGCACACTTGGCTGTTGCTCTTCATCCAACCCTTGTAGATATTGAAGCAAAGGTAGCCATCCATTGCGGCGTAGTGGATGTGGTCTATATCTAGTAAATTCCGCTGCCATGCATGACGATGAAACGTGTAATGAGGTTTCTCCAATTTACCGTACGAAGGATGAACCATGCCTCCTGCCAGGGTCAGCATTGAAGGCTGACGAGAGGACACCACCCGATTCTTCTGGAGGTCGAAGGTGTTGCCTACAATGAGGCCTATCCGATGCAGGACTTCTTTGTCGTTACCAAAGTCTACAGTAACGAATTTGACTAGGTTTCTCTCGAGGAAGTCCTTAAAATCCTGGCACTCAACGTCGGCATGGCATATGTGGTAGACCAAGCATAAGTCATGCACGCAAACCTGGATCACGGCGGGCTTCTTCCTCTCTTTGTCCTTTAGATCCTTCTCTCGTCCCAGGACTCTGGTGTACTCAACACCTAGCCCAGCGACCCACTCATCATCTGAGTCTTCGAACATGCGTCTGAAGCGAGAAAGGCATCCTTTCACCGTCGCGGAAGAACGGGTGTAGATGACGTCAAACTCATCGCCGGTGATGGTTCTAACCTTGTACTCACCGCCGATCATGGAGATTTGGGATGCCATGGATTTGGGAGGAGGGTTAGGATTAGTGGAACTGCCGTAATGTGAATGGACGGGACGACTAGGAGCGAACCGCCGTAGTATTGAAGGACGTGCGGGGACGAGTAGGGGCGAACTGCCAGCGTGCGAACGGCAGGGTAGTGGCTTTCCATTCTCCCATGATACGGGCTTCCGAGAGCCCTTGGATCTGAGATCGAACGGTTGCATGGCGTGATTCTAGACCTATGGGTGAATATCCTATCCTGGAGGGTTATTCTGCAAATTTTCAGCAACTTAGCATGCGACCGTTTGATCTCAGATCCAAGGGCTGCCAGCAGCCCGTATCATGGTTGCGCCTACCACGACCGTCACGTTGCTCGCGCGGTCGCACCCTTGGAGATTTAACATGGTGCGTTAGGCTATCTGATGTTGGCATGTCATACATAGTCATCACTTAGTCACTCATACTACAACAAGGTTGGCTATAAGTGTATTTTTTTACTCCTCTCTATCTCTTTCTTCGTACTCAAGGAAGAAACGGTGCTAAGAGCGTGTATTTAATGCATTTGCCAAGGAGTGACCTCTTCCAATGAAATGGTGTTGCTAAGTTTGCTTCATTTAATTAGCTATAGACTCAAAATTGTCTTTTCACCTAGGTACACGCGCTTATCACCGTTTCTTCCTTGGGTCACCAAACTAGTCTCTCTCTTCTTGATTAACTTGCCACATCAGACTTTATGCTTATGTGGCAAGCTTAAGCACCTGTAGGAGCAAGTAAAAGTAAGTACAATAGTGCACTTTACATGGCATTTTTGCATATGTGGAGTAAAGAGAGGCAAGGAAAAAGTGGAGAAGTGGGCTCTCATGCAAGAGCTAGCCTCTACTACATGGTGGAGCATTGGGAGAGGCACTTGTATGGAGGTGGTCAGGAATCTGGGAGACTCACGCCGGTCGTAGCGCCGCAGTTAAAATGATAATGGCAAGTCAAATCATGGGGCCCCACCTGTCCAGCAGTAACTCGTTGTCAAATCACACACTCCTACGTTTGCAGCAGCCTACTCCCTCGTCTTCTCGCGTCTCTGTTGAACCGACTAGGCAGAACTTCCCCGCCGCCTACCGCGCAGGAAAAGCCCCGCCCTCGACTTTTAAATAGTATACAGTATACTAATTTTGTATCCATGGATTGCGCCCGCGCCATGGAGCAAAGCGTCTAGAAAACGGAGGAGAGATGGTGGTCTTGCAATAGAGAAGAGGGAGAGGCGAGACGGTGGTTTTGGAATGTAGATGATGGAGAGGAGAGGAGGTGGTTTTGCATTGGAGAAGAGGGAGAGGAGCGTGCGGCAGCGATTTAGGATTGGACGAGAGGGCCGGCGCGCTCTGACTGGATCAAAATCAAAATCAATTTACCCTTCAATTAAGAAAGCGACCCCACATTAACTAGTCTCCCTTTTATTCTGGGTCATAATTGACCATGATTTTCGCACATAAAATATATGTTATACGTTGTATACAAGGCCACTATCAAAATTACAATTTGCAACTATACAAGGCCACTAACATTAATCGAGGCAAAATTGATGGCGTTTGCCTCATACTAGCACCCGAGGACATTAATATCCCTTGTGTGCATGCGGGAGTGAGAAGGTTAGCTTGCATTCTCAACATTAATCAACCAATGAGGAGTAAGAGGGTTGGCTTGTTGTGCTTGGGAGAGAAAAACCACATTAATTAACACGACAATCAAGGTGACAAGCTAGCTTGCAACATTGACTTAAACATAGCATTGATTTTTACCTTGGTACCTGTAATATGAGTTTGTGGCCTTGTATACAAAAATGGAGGGAGTATAATTTGAAAGTACATTCAGATACGAACCAAACGATACAATTTTTGGTGACATGCATTCACATTTTGCTTGTCAAATACAGTACGTGGTCAAACTTTGACCCAAAATACGCGAAAGAACAAAAAAAATACTTCCAAGACCAGCGCCGCTCTTCCGCTCTTCTCCTCTTAAACCACCGCCGCTCCTCTCCTGTTCCAATCTAAATGCAGCGCCGCTCCTCTCCTCTTCCATTTCAAAATCACCGCCCCTCCTCTCCAGTTCTAGTCCAAAACCAGCGTCGCTCCTCTCCCGTTCTAATCCAAAACCAGCGCTGCTCCTCTCCTCTTCCATTCAAAAACCACCGCCGGCGAGTGAAGGTGCTGTGGAGAAGTAGATCGATGAAGGAGTACAACCGATACGTGAGGATCGCAGACGGCGACCCTGTGAAGCTAGCTAGGATGTTGGAGATACACTCTTGGTTTGACAACAAGGACCAACTAGCGGCAACGGCGACATCCATGACCAAATATCTGCAACAGAGCAAAAAGGCGGCGATACTCCCGGAGGGAGTCATGCAGGAGTACATAGAGCTGCTCCTCTGGGCCATGGAGCAAACAGATTCACCAAATCTGATCGTGAGGGAGCGGTGGTGGGAGTATCGATCCCAGATGGAGCATCCACCAGAGATTGAAGGATCGAGCATCTACAGGGTGCCGTTTGTGAGGGTGTCCTGCCAGAGCGAGCCGGTGGAGTCTTCATCGATCGAACCCAACTGCAAGAGGAGAAAAGCAGTTGGCCTGACGATGCTTCCCCTCCATCGTCTCCCTCGCCGTTCACATCATCTCACGGGGCGGCTGTCTGCCGCCGAGGAATAGGAGGGGGCTGCCCCCCAGCCCAATAGTCGGGCAGGTTGTGAATTGTCAGGAGGAGCTTAGGGTTGTCAGTATTTGGAGGTTGTGAATTGTGTTTTGTGTTGTGTATTTTGAGAGTACTTTTAGATATGAATGTCTTTTGAATTTCGGATTTGCAGTATTGAGCATATGAAGTATTTTATGAATTCTAGAT
Source organism: Triticum urartu (assembly GCF_056163025.1). NCBI lineage: Eukaryota > Viridiplantae > Streptophyta > Magnoliopsida > Poales > Poaceae > Triticum > Triticum urartu. The sequence goes on from NC_141878.1 coordinate 380,371,187, forward strand.
ATCTATTTTTAGCACTTCAAAAAATGTAGTTTCATAGGAGTATAAAAGTGCAGACAATGTGATTCTCAGAGAAGAAACTGCAAGTTCAGTTTTAGATAAGATACTGCAACTTTCAGAGGAAGAGCATTTATATTAACACGGCCTTTTCAAACAGGGTTAACATCATGTTGGAAGTTTTATTCATGGTCGAAAATGGAACTACCAGCCAGTTAACATCATGCTGATCAACATTCATGCATAGCACATCTTCATATGATGCACAGTCAAAATGCCCACACAATGTCGAGTGTGCAAAACATAGAGAAAACGAGGGACGAAGTTTTGGCAAGTGTTGGACGTGGTTTTGGGCTGCCCCATCTAGGCTTTCATTTTTAACATGCGCAGCCCACGTCCTCGGATGGGAGGTCCATAGGCCGGTCGATACCATCATGTATCGACCGGCCTATGGACCTCCCATCCGAGGTTTTAGTTTTGGCAGCCCAATTTATGTATTTTTTTGAAGAAAACGCAGAGGTCTGTTCTATTTTTCTATATAAGAATAGGAATGCCAGGTCCAACTTATGTTTCCCTTCTAACTATATTATATATATTTAAATTATTTTATATGTTGACTGTTTAGTTCACAAAATTGGCAAATAGATGACCGCTCTCGCGATCCCCTTCGCCCCCGCCACCACCTCCACCCTCGCCGCCGCCCTCTCCACTACCTCCAACCTCGCCGCCGCCATAGATCTCGCCGCCACCCCCCGCCTCCTGACTCCGGGCACGCCTGCTCCCCTCAGCAAGTCCGCTCGCGTGCCCCATGGAGTCACCGGCCATATCCATGGGGGAATGGCTGGAAGACAGGCAGATGTACAAGATGCGTCTCCCACATGTCTACAAAGCCTTCCTGCGGATGCTCCAGCTGCTCGACTCCGTCGCACCGGCGGTGCTGCAGGAGACTCGAGGGAGGAGATGGAGGGAGCGGGCGATGCGGATCCGCGACGACGCTCTCTCCTGGACCCAGTGCACGCGCGAATGGAGGGAAGCAGAGGAGGAAGCTGCGAGGGAGGAAGTGATAACCCACAAGTATAGGAGATCGGAACAGTTTTCGACAAGTAAGAGTGTCAAACCCAACGAGGAGCTAAAGGTAGAACAAATATTCCCTCAAGTTCTATCGACCACCGATACAACTCTACGCACGCTTGATGTTCGCTTTACCTAGAACAAGTATGAAACTAGAAGTACTTTGTAGGTGTTTTTGGGTAAGCTTCCAAGAAAGTAAAGAATACGAAAATAAAAGCTAGGTTCTGTTTAGATAAAGACACAACTAAATTAGTTTTAGTAGAGAGCTTTTGTCAACAAGAAAGTTATTTGTCCCTAGGCAATCGATAACTAGATCGGTAATCATTATTGCAATTTTATTTGAGGGAGAGGCATAAGCTAACATACTTTCTCTACTTGGATCATATGCACTTATGATTGGAACTCTAGCAAGCATCCGCAACTACTAAAGATTCATTAAGGTAAAACCCAACCATAGCATTAAAGTATCAAGTCCCCTTTATCCCATACGCAAACAACCTACTTACTCGGGCATGTGCTTCTGTCACTCACGCCACCCACCATAAGCAAATCATAAGCATATTGCAAACTCTACAGCGGGAATCCCTCACGCTTGCGCGACACGGAGAGCACCATAGGACAGCACCAATAATAAAACATGCAACTCAAACCAATCTTGATCATCAAATAGCCATTAGGACAAAACAGATCTACTCAAACATCATAGGATAGCCATACATCATTGGGAAATAATATATAGCGTTGAGCACCATGTTTAAGTAGAGATTACAGCGGGTAAGAGAGAGGTTACACCGCTGCATAGAGGGGGGGAAGAGTTGGTGATGATGGCGGTGAAGTTGTTGGTGAAGATTGCGGTGATGGTGATGTCCCCGGCAGCGCTCCGGCGCCACCGGAAGCAAGGGGGAGAGGGCCCCCTTCTTCTTCTTCTTCTTCTTCTTCTTCCTTGACCTCCTCCCAAGATGGGAGAAGGGTTTCCCTTCTGGTCCTTCGCTCCCATGGCGTGGGAGGGGCGAGAGCCCCTCCGAGATTGGATCTATCTCTCTGTCTCTCTCTGGTTCTGCGTTCTCTCCTAGCTCTGTTTCACCGTTTCATATATATATGGAGATCCATAACTTCGATTGGCCTGAAACCTTCGCCATGATATTTTTTCCGAATATTAGCTTTCTTGCGGCAAAACAAGAGCGTCAACCGCCTTACGGTGGGCTCACGAGGGTAGGGGTGCGCCTTAAGGGGGGCGCCCCTGCCTCGTGACCACCTCGGGCACTGGTTCGCGTTGATTTTCCTTCCGAATATTCCATATTTTCCAAAAATAAGCTCCGTCCGTTTTATCCCGTTTGGACTCCGTTTGATATGGATATTCTACAAAACCAAAAACATGCAACAGACAAGAACTGACACTAGGCACTGGATCAATATGTTAGTCCCAAAAATAATATAAAAAGTTGCCAAAAAGTATATGAAAGTTGAATAATATTAGCATGGAACAATCAAAAATTATAGATACGACGGAGACATATCGGGAAGCCAAGGAGGGACCGAATTCGTTCTCTCACTCGCACAGGTATGCTCGGATGTGCAAGGATCATGTGGATTGGGAGCTGCTGAATCTAGCCCTGCGGATCTACTTCGAAGGAGATTTCTCGGAGAAGCACAGGATGCCCCGCCCCAGTGAGCCGCCGATTGCATTCGTTCGATGGGCGAAAGGAGAAGTGAATTCAGGAGATCCACGCCATGCTGCGAGATGGGAATGCTTGACAGGACTCCTGCCCACCAGCACGCCACTGGAGCCGGAGCAGGTGGATCCCCTACCTTACCTCTCCCCCGAACTTGCAGAAGATTGAAATTAGGCTTGCAATCTGCTTCAATTTTGTTGTCTGGTGGTTATTTCTGCTTACTGAGAGACAACATCTGGCTGGAGGATGAGAAGGAACCAGGAACTCCGATGAATTTCCCCTATCACATTGGGGGAGCGACGGTTGGGCAGTGGTACGGCCCACCTCCGCCCCAAATGGAGGCACAATCTAGGCAGGCTCCTGTAATTGCCCAAGATATATCTGCTGGTGGTTCTGACTCTCAGATCAGTGGGAAATCTCAAGGCAAGAATCAACAAAAGAAGAGATAGGACATCTAGAAAACTGCTCCTGCCCCTGCTTCGGGCCTTATGGAATACTCTGAGGTGATCTGCTACAACTGTGGGGAACCAGGGCATCATTTGGATAAATGTGTCAAGCCCAAGAGTTGTTTTATCTGCAAAATGGTTACCCATAAAGTTGAGAATTGCCCTGTCAGAAGGAAAACCCACAGTTCTGCTAGATATGTTGGAAGTGCTGCTCCAGGATTATGTCCACCCTTGACAAAATTTTCTGTGACACAGAATTAGATAGTTTTTTCCCCTTTCTAGTTGTAGAGCTCTGCCCAGATGTGGTAGTGACCACACTCCTTTGCTCTGGGACTCTGGTCTTGACCAAACTCCAAAGAGCAATAGTTTTAAATTTGAAAAGTGGTGCTTGCTTAGAGAAGATTTTACTGAGCTAGTCAGGAAAATCTGGAATGAGCCTACTGGGAGCAGCTGCCCCCTAGAAAATTGGTGGATCAAAATCAGGAGATTTAGAAGAACTACCAAAGGGTGGAACTCCAATGAGGAAGCTAATCTTAGAAGATACAAAAGGCTTCTCCTCCTTGAGTTTGATTCTCTAGGTATTAAGGTAGAAACCACTGACCTCTCTGAGGCTGAGACTAATAGATTAAACTTTGTCCATGGAGAGCTCAAGAAAATTTGGCTTCAATAAGAATTCAAAGCCAAACAAAGGTCTAGAGATAGGAACATTAAAGAGGGTGATAGAAATACTGCTTACTTCCAGTAGCTAACCAGAGGGGGAGGAAAACCCTCATTCACTCCCTTGATGGCCCTAATGGCCCTATTACTGAGGTAGATGAGATGCTGAAAGTGGCTAGTGACTTCTACAAAGACTTGTTTAAGAAAGAAAACCCTTCTGTGTTCTCTCTACAAAACAATTTTTTCTCTGCTTTTGAAAAAGTCTCTCCTACTGAAAATGAGCTGCTAGAAGCCCCTTTTCCAGAGACAGAGGTGAAGGAAGCCATTTTTAGCTCTTATCCTGATGGGGCTCCTGGTCCTGATGGGATTCCCTTCTTGTTTTACCAGCATTTTTGGGACTTGGTGAAAAATGATCTCTTAGATCTTTTCCAAGCCTTTCATAGAGGAGAGTTGGGTCCAGCAACTTACTCATGGGGGGTCTGTTGGGGTCAAGTTAAATAACTGTGATAGTGATTTTTTCCTTGCTGGTAAAGGCCTTAGGCAAGGTGACCCATCTCCTCGCTTTTGTTTAATTTAGTAGTGGACATTCTTACTAAAATGCTGAGCAAAGCTGCAGATCATAGTCTGATTGCAGGGCTCTGTCCTGAGGTCTGCCCTGATGGCATCATCTGCCTTCAATATGCAGATGATACCATCTTTTTCTTAGACAATGACTCCACACATGCTAGCAATCTGAAAACTGTTCTAACCTGGTTTAAACAAGTCTCAGGCATGAGAATCAACTACTCTAAAAGTGAACTCATCCCTATCAACATGGATGATCAGGAGTTAGCTGACTTCCTCTCTATTCTAGTCTGTAATAAAGGTAACTTCCCCATTAAGTACCTAGGTATCCCTATCCACTATGATAAACTGAGGAGAGAGGATATCCAACTCCTTATGGATAAAATCATTAAAAGGATTGCTGGGTGGAGGGGCAAACTTCTCTCTTACAGAGGTAGATTGATCCTCATACAAGCTTGTTTGGCTAGCATTCCAATGTATCTCCTCTCCTTCTTCAAGTTCCCTAAATGGGTAGTGAACCTCATTAATTCTCAGATGTCTCATTGCTTGTGGAATGATTTTGAGGGAAATAGGAAGCTACACCTTGCTAATTGGGCCCTAGTCTTTATGAAAAAAGATTTTGGAGGCCTAGGCATACCTAACCTCCAAGAAATTAACATATGTCTTCTAGGGTCTTGGATTAAAAGATTCTACGAGGAAGACCTGAAACCCTGGAAGCTTCTTATTACCCATAAATACCTAGGAAATAAACCTAATATTTTTGTCCCTTCCTCCAACCCTAAGACCTCTAGATTCTGGAAAGGATTAAAATCTATTATGCATGCTGTGAAATTTGGCTACAGATGGAACATAGGGGATGGGAGCAGAACCAGGTTCTGGGAAGATACTTGGTTTGGCACATCCCCCCTAGCAGTCCAATTTTGGCCTATTTACTCTGTCCGTAATGAGCTTAACAAAAGTGTCAATGAAGTTTGGGACGGTCAATGCCTAAAACTCTCTTTTAGAAGGAACTTTAGTGATAGTCTCATGGAACAATGGTTCCAGTTGGAGGAAATTGCCAAAAGCATTACCTTTACTGCTGAGCCGGATGCCCTGATTTGGCAGCTGGAAAATAAGGGGAAGTGTTCCTCCAGCTCTCTCTATCATGTTATCAACTTTAGAGGGGTTCAACCCGTGTTTATCCCTACTGTCTGGAAATTGAGAGTTCCCACTAAAATTCATGTATTTCTCTGGCTTCTCTCCAAAAAAAATTGATGACTAGGGATAACCTTAGGAAGAGACACATCATCAAACCCCTTGATTGTGTTTACTGCTTGGAACAAGAGTCTTGTTCTCACCTATTTTTTAATGTATAGTTGCTAAACATCTCTGGGCCCACATTGAGGAATATTTCTCTAGTCAGATTGGCTCATCCTTCGAATCTGTCGCCACATTCTGGATTGCTACCAAAAAGTGCTCAGTTTTAAACACTGTTAGCTCAGCTGTCCTTTGGTGCCTCTGGAAATATAGAAATGCTATGATTTTCAGTAACACCTCCTGGATTTCCATTCCGCAGGTCTTGAGGTTGATCAGGAACATGGTGATGAACTGGGCGATTCTCTCCTCCGGATCGGACAAGGACAAGTTGATGAGCTTCGTGGAAACCCTAACAAGATCCCTCCAGAAACCGTTGGCGATCACTTGTGGCTGAACAAGGCTCGACCTGCTCTGGGGCTGGACCCGTGGGCTCGTCTCAAGATCTCTGATGAAGATGATGGGCACCTGGCGCCAAAAAAGAGGGATATCCACCATGCTACGCCTTCCAGCCTGGTGTCTCCGCTTGCTTACTGGTCGCTGCAGGCTGACACGGCCCCTCGGCTGAAGACCATGAAGGCTTCGCTGGACCCTCCTTGTGTCATTTGAGTGCTCTATCCTCTCTACCTTTGGCACCGCTCGGGTGATTTGTGTTATTCAGAGAACTTGTTCACCCACCCCCCTAGTTTGTAGCTTTTTGACCTTTGCTTTTGAACTGCTCTTTGAGCTGCTGTATCAGAATATGTTGTGGTTTCGTTCTCAGCAATGGAACCGGGGAGATGCTCCCTGTTTAAAAAAATTATTTTATATGTTATTATATATTATTTTTATTGTCATCATATATTTAACAGATACTTACATATGTAAGAAAACAATATCCCACATCTTATTAACTTATAAAAATAATTTCTTATAACAAATAAAATCCTGGATTGTTTTGGCACAAAAATCCTAGTGATTGTGTACAAAAGCATGGTAAGATTTAAGGACGAATGTAATAATATCACTTATTATTTAAATATATTTATAACAAAATGCTCAGCCCCTTTTTATTTTTTGATAACATTGCTGGCCCAACCCAACATTATAATTAGAATCAGCCCAGCAAAATCGTGTATTTCGAGAAAGTGCAAATGGGCTGTAATTTTTTAGGAAATAAAATAAACGGGCCGCATGGACGCTACATTATTTCTTCACCCAGCCTAGCTAATGGCTGTAATTCAAAAAAAAGATCAAATTGATTGTAAATTCTACCGCGCAAAAAAAGACTGTAAATTCTGAAAAAATGGGTTGAATACGTGCCACATTTTTGGAGGCTGAAATGTGGGCCAATAGGTCGAAGCCAATGCAAGTCGTTGTCAATTTAGTCAACAAATGATTCTGACATGTTAGCCGTTGGATTTACATCCAACAACCGGCATCCATCTTCAATCTCTCGTCTTCTTCCTCCAGCACCGCCAGGACCACCTCCCGCCTCCTGCTGCTAGCAGCTCTGCTTAGCACGCTTCGCTATGAAGCGCTACACCACCGTCGGCCAGGCCATCCCTCCACCCCTCCACACCTCCTGTTCTTCTCCACCGACTATCGAACCACACTACAAGCACTTAACACTCGTACACCTCTCTGTCTGCGACTCTACTCCTGCGTCTTCCCATCTCTGGCTCGTTGCTGTCCGGGGCCTCGCCGTCGTCCACCACCTTGGATGCGCTCGGCACGGCGTGGTCAACGTGGTCAACGAACGACACCATCGGAAGTAGACTGTGCGTGGAGAGGCTGACAACTAGGTCCACGGCCGCACACAAGGAAATGCCTCCTTATTACACGCAAAATAATGATTCCTCCACCTGACATCTGGGACCCACCGGAAGGGCCTCTGTATTTCACGAAAAGAAGTGCCACCCGCTGACATGTCGGACCCACCAGCTATCTTCGCACGCAAGGAAGTGCCTCCTTATTACGTACAAAAAAATGAATATTCCCCCTGCCAGCTGGAAACCAGCATAATGGAGGCTGACTTGTGGGCCTACCAAGTTGACGGGGACGAAGGGCTTTGTCAACTTAGTCAACATGAATCATTCTAACTCCTATTACCGTACGATGTTCATCCAACGGCCGTAGTGCTTCTTCAACCTCTGGTCTTCTTGCTCCAGCCGCCCAAACCAGCGCCGGTCGTGCCGTGTGCTCCTGCCTCCCGTGGCCGGCTGTGATGCCGCGGAGGCCTCACCGCCCCCTACTACTCCCACCGCTGGCCAGGCCATCCCTCTACTCACCCACACCCCCTGTTATTCTGCAGCGACAGCAGCCTCACACCGTAGCCAAACCAGTGAACCCTCATACTCCTCTTCGCGTGGGCATCCACTGCTGCTTCCCCGGCTCTGAGTCGTCCCCTTCCTAGTCCTCGCCGTCGTCCACCGCCCTGGTGCTCTCGGCGCGGCATGGTCAACGTGGTCAACGACCGACTTCCATCGGAAGAGTACTGTACATGGAGAGGCTAACAGCTGGGTCCACGGCAGCCGCAAGGTAGTGCCTCCTTATTACGTGGAAAATAATTATTCCTCCACCTGACAGCGAGGACCCACTCGACGGGCCACCAGTATTTTGCTAAAAAAATCGTTTCCCCCTGACTGCTGGGACCCACCGGACAGGCCACCGTATTTTGCAAAAAAAACATTCCCCCCGCCGTCAGCTTGGACCCACCGGAAGTGCCTCCTTATTATGCACAAAAAATGAATACTCCCCCGGTTAGCTGGGACCCACCTTGCTGGGAGGCTGACTTGTGAGCCTACTAAGTTGACGGGGACGAAGGGCTTTGTCAACTTAGTCAATATGAACGATTCTAGCTCTAGTGACCGTATGATGTCCATCCAACGGCCGTAGTGCTTCTTCAACCTCTGGTGTTCTTGCTCCAGCCGCCCAAAGCAACGCCGGTCATGTCGCATGCTCCTGGCTCCCGTGGCCGGCTGTGCTGCCGCAGAGGCCTCACCTCCCCCTACTATTCCCACCGCTGGCCAGGCCCTGCGGTGACGGCAGCCTCACACCGCAGCTGAACCAGTGAACCCTCGTAGTCCTCTCCGAGCGGGCTTCCACTGCCGCGTCGTCCCCTTCCTAGGCCTCGCCGTCGTCCACCGCCGTGGTGCTCTCCGCGCGGTGTGGTCAACATGGTCAAGGAACGACTTCCATCGGAAGAGTACTGTACGTGGAGAGGCTGACAGCTGGGTCCACGGCCAAAGCCCAGTTTTTTTGTGATTGTCAAGTAAGTCGCTTTGTCTGGCCTGTTGGGCTGCAAATCTTTCAAGACGAGGAGAGCTTTCATTCGGATTGTACGTTTTTAAAACACATCAAACCGACAATTAGTTTCAAATATATTTTTTCATTTCAAGATTTTAAATTACATTAATTTTTATGCGTGGAGAAATTGTTGGATTTTATATTGATATACATTTATTTTTAAAATCAGTTTGAATGTGAGTCGAAATTTCGGGATTAAAAACAGTTCGGACCGCACTGAAATATGCAAAATTTCGTATAATTTTTTAACTGTTGCCACAATATGGGCTGTAATGCTAACAAAAAGAATATGGGATCCAAAAAACCTTAAGAATTAGCAAATGGGCTGTAAATTATTAGAAATAATGGCAGATGTGTTGTATGCTGTTTTCCACAGATTTGAGGCTTTCCTAAAAAAGGTTGACGCACAAGCACTAACTGTTGGATGTCCATCCAACGGCCGTCGTGCTTCTTCAATCTCTGCTCTTCCTGCTCCAGCCGCTCAGACAAGCGCCGGCGGGACTGCCTGCTCCCTCCTCGCTGCCGGCTGTGCTGCCGCGCAGGCCTCACCGCTCGACCGTACTCCCATCGTTGGCCTAGCCATCCCTCTACTCATCCACACCTGCTGTTATTCTCCGGCGACGGCAGACGAACCAGTAAACCCTCGTACAGTCGTACTCCCCTCCGCATGGGAAACAACTGCCGAGTCTTCCCTGCCTCCGTGTCGTCCCCTTTCTAGGCCTCGCCGTCGTCCACCGCCCTAGTGCTCTCGGTGCGGCGTGGTCAACGTGGTCAAGGAACGATTTCCATCAGACGTGGACTGTACGTGGAGAGGCTGGCAGCTGGGTCCACGGCCGCAGCAAGGAAGTGCCTCCTTATTACGCGGAAAATAATGATCCTCCACCTGACAGCTGGGACCCACCGAATGGGCCACTGTATTTCGTGAAAAAAAACGTTTCCCCCTGACTGCTAGGACCCACCGGCTACATCTTCGCACGCAAGGAACTGCGTCCAGGCAAAAAAACGATTCGCCCCCTGACTGCTGGGACCGACCAACTACATATTCGCAGTCAAGGAAGTTCCTGACAGTCGGGACCCACCTGGTCGAAGCGTATGTAGCGTTGTCATTCTGGTCGCGAACGTGTACGTACCTGGTCGATGTAGAGTCGTGCACGTGTCGTAGTAGAGGCGCGCACGTGTCGTAGTAGAGGTGCGCACATAGCATTTACACATACGTACAGCGGCCAGGGTGCAAGAAAGAAAATACGGCCACGTATGTGTACATACGGGCGGGGTCTCAAACGCCTACTCGCGCATACGTACGGCAAGGGCTCGTGTACATGGCTGGGTCGGAACGGAGAAACAGCGTCGTCATCGTGTTCATGGAGAGGCAACGGAATGCGTCGTATTCATGGGGAGGCAACGGAATGTGTCGTGTTCATCGGGAGGGCTTGGACGGAACAGGCGATGGAAACGAGGCCTGGCGTACCGCAGAACGGAGGAAACGGCCTTGTGTTCGACCGGCCACGTTCGAAACGGGATCCTGTTCATCGGGAGGGGTGTGGCGTACCGCAAAACGGAGGAAACAGACCTCCTACGGTCGAAATGGGGGTCCTATTCATCGGGAGGGGTGTGGCGTACCGCAAAACGGAGGAAACGGACTTGTGTTGGAGCGCTACGGTCAAAACGGGGGTCATGTTCATCCGGAGGGGTGTGGCGTATCGGAAAACGGGACTCCACGGGATATTGTTCACATCCACCGTCGACCTCCTCCAGCCTCCACGGGCTCCTGTTCATCCAGCCTCCATGGGCTCCTGTTCATCCAGCCTCCACCGCGCACTACTCCACCGGCTACTGTTCAACCACCCCTCCACCGTCTACTGTTCATCCAGCCCTCCACACCACGGGGTCCTGTTCAACCACCCCTCCATGGGCACCCCTCCACCGTCTACTGTTCATCCAGCCCTCCACACCACGGGGTCCTGTTCAACCACCCCTCCACCGTCTACTGTTCATCCAACCCTCCACACCACGGGGTCTTGTTCATCACCCCTCCACGGGCACCCCTCCATCGTCTACTGTTCATCCAGCCCTCCACCACACCACGGGGTCCTGTTCATCCAGAGGCAACGCCACCGCTCACTGTTCATCCAACCCCCCCCCCCCCGCAACGCTCACTGTTCATCCCATCGATCGGCTTCAGTTAGCAGCAGTAGCAAAGGAATCGCTCGATCGTGTTCAGTTAACAGCCATCGATCGATCGCTCGGGTTCAGTAACACGTAGCCTGTAGTGCAATCGCTTGGGTTCAGTTAGAGCCCAATGCCTCGCTCGGGTTCAGTTAGAGCCAACGCCCCGCACACACGCGCGTACGTGTACGAGAGAAACACGCATCGCTTGGCCCCCGACCTCCCACCGTAACCGGGAACTCCCCGAAATTTTCTTCCCCATCGCTTCTACCATGGTTTTTTCCGTCATGGATGGCCCAAAGAATGTCATGCAGCTGCGTCTCCGGCCCGCCCAGGACAAAAAGCCCATTTTCTTTCTTGATTTTTTGTCATAGAAGTAGGAGCCCACCACATCTATGATGATACTGGGTTTTGTCACAATTATCATCATAGAAGTGTCATATGTATGACAAAAAAAATTTGTTCGGCCCAAAATGTCACGGATGTGTCTTTTTTTTGTAGTGATTGCTACCCACTATATATTTAGATTATGACAGCAAGGTAGCACATAAGTTTATTCGCTATGATGAGGAAAAGAGACTCATTTATAACTTGATATTTAGTGAGGATACTTGTCAGATTATTACCTTGCCTGCGTCATTTTGTTCGATATTCATTCAGGTACGTACTTCGTTTTGCCCGCGGACATTCATGCATATTGGGAGGGGACGCGATCCCTAGCTCCTGAGCCGGAGCCATCACCTGATCCATATCAGGAGTCTATTTATCAGTGGATCCACAAGAGCTCGCTAACCAGTGGAACCCCCAGGATTCTCCTCAGTACACCGGAGAGGGCTACTTTGATCCATGGGCGTAGACCAACTTAGGCCAAAAGACTAAGCTTGGGGGAGTACGTATTTCTCATCGACATTATATTCATGTTCACACATTCATTCTAGTTGCCAGTGTTCATACTTTTTCATTTTATTATCCATGTTAGTTTATTTATTTTTCTCGCTTTCTTCTTGTGTGTTTGAAAAATCTTGAGAAAAACCAAAAAAATAGTTGTAGTTTATTTCCTTTCTATGCATGCTTAGTACTAGTATTAAAAGAAAACCCAAAAAGATTTCTCATTCTTCTTTTGCTTGTTGGGAGGTTTCCCGTGTAAATAGTTTTTCTCATTCTTGTTTCACTTCCTTCAGAAAAACAAAAAATCCAAAAACATTTCAGTGTGTTTCTTTGAATTTCTTTTCTTTTCTTTGGGGGTGGAGAGGAGAAGACAACGATGAAAATATTGAGTGGCTCTCATATGCATTATTGTTGATCTAACAAAGAGGCCATATTACCTTGTCTTCTCCTTTGAATAAATGTTTGCAGATTCCAGCTTAGTCCGGTGCACATGCACTATTATTATTATCCACACCATTCGGTCGTGCAAGTGAAAGGCAATAATGACGATATATGATGAAATGAATGAGATGAGGAAAATCTGGTATGAACTCGACCTATCTTGTTTTTGTAAATATGATTAGTTCATCGTTCCTGATTCAACCTATTATGAATGAAACATGTTTGCAATGACAATTAGAGATTATAGTTACTCATGACATGCTTAATTAGCTAGGAGTTTATAATGGTTTACCTTGCATGCCAACATGCTATTAAAGTGGTTGTGATGTGGTATGATAGGATGGTATCCTCCTTTGAATGATTCGAGTGGCTTGACTCGGCACATGTCCACACATGTAGTTGAAACAAAATTAGCATAGCCTCCACGATATTTATGTCCATGGTGATTTATATCCTACTCATGCTTGCATTCAGTGTTGGTTAATCTCAATGCATGTTTATAACAGTTGTCGCTCTCTAGTTGGTCGCTCCCCAGCCTTTTCTAGCCTTCACTTGTACTAAGCGGGAATACGGGTTGTGCATCCACTTCCATAAGCCCCAAAGTTGTTCCATATGAGTCCACCATACCTTCCTATATGCGGTATTTACCTGCCATTCCAAGTAAATTTGCATGTGCCAAACTCTAAACCTTCAAATCATAATCTGTTTTGTATGCCCGAGTCACTCAGTACCAACTAGGGCTGTCAATATCTTCCATGCTAGGTGGGTTATTCTCACGATGAGTGGACTCCACTCATCATTCACGAGAAAATGGCTGGTAACCGGGATGCCCAGTCCCATGCTCAAATCAAATCAAAATAATTGCAAAAAAACTCCCCTATGACTGATGTTTGTTGGACGGTACCCGTTGTTTCAGACCAGCTATGGAATGTGCTTGTTGATGATGGGGGGTATAAACTTTAGCATTCTGTTTGGGAACCGCCTATAATGTATCTAGTATGGAAGATACCAAGATCTCTTGGTTGTTATGTTGACAATGAAAGCATACCGTTCAAAATATTATTTATCTCTATTTCAAAACTCGAGCTCTAGCACCTCTGCAAATCCCTGCTTCCCTCTGCGAAGGGCCTATCTATTTACTTTTATTGCTGAGTCATCGTCCTCTTATAAAAAGCACCAGTTAGAGAGCACCACTCTCATTTGTAAGCTTTGTTGTTAATTGATATTGAGTATGACTGTCACTGGATCTCTTTTATTGTTAGTCCTTGATCTTCAGGGGTGCTCTGCATCTATGTTTTGCGGTCTCAGAAAGGGCTAGCGAGATACCATTTTGTTATATCATATCATGATTGTTTTGAGAAAGTGTTGTTATTCTAGATTTATTATTATTACTCACTAGTTGATTATGCCATTGAGATGAGTAAATGTGAGACCTAAATGTTATTGTGAATATGGTTAGTTCATAGTATTTGCTAAAAATTTGAATGCTGGCTTTACATATTTGCAACACCAAGATCAAATAGAGTTTGTAAAAGTTTTTATTTATCACTTTCAGTTTGTCAACTCAATTGCTTGAGGACAAGCAATGGGTCATCTTGGGGGAGTTGATACGTCTCCGTCGTATCTACTTTTCCAAACCTCTTGCCCTTGTTTTGGACTCTAACTTGCATGATTTCAATGGAACTAACCCGGACTGATGCTGTTTTCAGCAGAATTGCCATGGTGTTATTTTTGTGCAGAAATAAAAGTTCTCGGAATGACCTGAAAATTCACGGAGATGATTTTTGGAATTAGAAAATATTGGCGAAAGAATCAACCAAAGGGGGGCCACACCTTGGCCACAAGGGTACGCCCTCTGTCCTTGTGGGCCCCCTGGACCTCCACCAACCTCAACTCCAACTCCTTATATTCACGTTCGGGGAGAAAAAAATCAAAGAGAAGGATTCATCGCGTTTTACGATACGGAGCCGCCACCAAGCCCTGTACTTCCTCGGGAGGGCAGATCTGGAGTCATTTTGGGCTCCGGGGAGGGGAATCTATCGCCATCGTCATCATCAACCATCCTCCATCACCAATAGCATGATGCTCACGACCGTGCGTGAGTAATTCCATCATAGGCTTGCTGGACGGTGATGGGTTGGATGAGATTTACCATGTAATTGAGTTAGTTTTCTTAGTGTTTGATCCCTAGTATCCACTATCTTCTAAGATTGATGTTGCTATGACTTTGCTATGCCTAATGCTTATCACTAGGGCCTGAGCGCCATGATTTTAGTTCTGAACCTATTATGTTTTCATGAATATATTTGTGTTCTTGATCCGATATTGCAAGTTATAGTCACCTACTATAACATCCCAAATTTTTAATTTGGAATGTTATACATTAGATCATCATGCATAGCATATTTTCATGCATTTTGGTCGATCCTAGAAATTTCACACAACTCAAGGACCCTCGAGAGAGTTGGAGATTTTGTTATTTTCATATTTGAGTTTTCTCAAATTTTGAAAAGGGGATCATTTGATTTACTTATTTCATCTTCAATTATTTTTCCAATATAAAAAAAAATGAGAGAGGGAATAATATGACTTTCCCAAAGTTAGGAAAAATGAAGATCTAATGAATAAATCAAATTTTGGTTTTGCCGGAGTTTTGTTTGTTTTTTTTGGATAGGGAAAAATGCGTGTTTTCAAAAATTCCATTCTAGGTCCGGAGTAAAGTTCATTTTGTTCGGCTCATTTTTAGGAGTCGGGGAAAATTTACTTTAGATTTTTTGGAGTTCGTTTAGATAGTTTTTCTTTTGTTTTTCTGCGCGCAAAACCGTTTAAAAAAAAGAAGGACGCAGGCCCAGCCGCCTGGGCCAAGGCCGGCCCAGCCGCGTGCGCCAGCCGCCAGCCCCACCGCCAGGCCGAGTCCCAGCGGGACTCCAGCCGCCACTGCCTCCCCTTGCCCCCTTCCCCAAGTCTCTAGCCCCCCTTCCTATATAAATACCCAACACCCCCCCTCTCCTCCCCAAGCCGCCACCGCCTCTAGCCGCGCCGCCACCCGCGCCCAAGCCGCCCTAGCGCCGCCGCCTAGCCGCCGCCGCCGCCCTTGCCCCGCCGCCGCCGGAGTTCCGCCTCGCCGGAGGTAGCCCCGCGCCGCGCCTCTTTTTCTTTTCCCCAGTTCGGTTTTTCTTAAAAGAACCGTTCCGTTTCTTTTTCGTTTTCTTTTCGGTTTTTCTTTTCGGTTTCTTTTCCAAAAACCCTAGATCGGTTTTTGTTCTTCTTTCGGACCGTTCGTCTCAACAAACGTGATCACTGATTATTCCCGGTTAACGAACGTCCGTTCATTTAACCGTTCGTCTCTTTCTTTTCGTCGGATTTATTCTGTGATCGTGATCTCAGATCCGATCTTCATTCTAGTCTTTCTTCTCGCTCGTTTATCAGAATCAGGTGATTCAAGCGCCTGGAGTTTCGTTTCAAAACCGCCGTTCTGACTAATCAACTTGAACAAGTTTTTGCCACAATAAAATTTGACCTAGTTTCAACCTGCTAGAACCGAGTTGTTTTCTTCCGCCGTTTGTTTTCCGTTTCTTTGTTCGGTTCGTTCTTTCTTTGCAATCGGAGTTCTTAAGTTGAACTTCCTGGTTCGTTCTCTTGTTCGAGTTTTACCTGTGCATTAGATGAGTACTTATTGTGTGCTTGTTGTTTGTCTGTGATAGATCACCCGGATTGCGCCGCTTGTTACTTCGAAACCCTAGGTCTCACAGATCATCAGCAAGGCAGGTAGCACTTTGATCATACCTTTTCTACAACCCATGTTTTATTGCATTAGATCAATCCTCTCACATTGCATGATTAGGATCCAATTAAATTGTGGGATGGGAGGTAGATGAGGTAGTACCTATCACCTGTATTATTATGAAACCTTTGGGAGTTACTTCTACGTTTGCTTATTATGCCATGCTATGCTAGTAGACGTGGATTGGGTGAGTGATATCCATGACAGATGTGAGTTTATTGATTTTAATGGTTTACCTAAGGTGGCAACTTAAACACACATCTGGGTGGATTGAGGCACCTGATGTCTATCAGGACTTGCCTGTTTTTATTTCGGACCGCCACCCAGGCTCAAAGGGATCATAAGATCATTCATGCTAGTAACTTCCGTGTGCAGCCACAAGCCATTATGGGCTCTGGCAGAGTTGATTAAGTCGTGCGAACTCTTACGGGTAGACTAGCAGATGTAGGGGAAAGTAGGTGTACCGGTCTACCCACATGTAAGGTGCTAGCGCTTCTAAAAGACTGTGTCTCGGTCATCCGTCTTCTCAAACACCCTGTAGTGCGAGAAACCAAACGGAGGCGATCGAGTCTTCTGGGGAAAAGTGCACAAACCTCTGCAAAGTGTACAAACTAATCATGATTAGCTGTGTCCCCCGGTTATGGACAACTTGAGTATCTAGTACTTGAATATCATGTGAATCTCATCATGTTACTCTAATTAATGTTGTTGGGTTTTAATTGTTCACTTAATTGGGATCGGAATGCAGTCAACCATTCTCGATGTTTAACAACTACCATAATAGTTAAATAAATTTATTCCTATGCAGTAGGGAAAAACTGGCTTTACGCAAAACTGTAACCATAGAGCTTTCCACCAGCCATATATGCATATAGTATAGCTGTTTCATTCCATTACTCTCTATGTGTTACATTGCCAGCATATTCCATGTGCTGACCCGTTTTCGGGCTGCAACTTCTCATGTTGCAGACTTTTCAGACGACGAGTAAGGTACTTTTAGGTCGTGGTTCTATACTCAGTGATGCCGTTGGAGTTAATGGACCCATTTATCTTCCGAGTCTTCCGCTGTTATCGTTATTAGATGGCCTTAAGCCATATTTATTGTAATAAGTTCTCTTTAAGACAACGATGTAATAAGTGTGTGATTGCCACTCTGCTATAAATCCTTCGATGTACTGTGTGGTGTCAGCATTACTGATCCAAGGATGATACCGGAGCACAGTATACTTGATCCATTTGGGTCGGGTCGCTACAGAGATGGTATCAGAGCACACGCTGACTGTAGGACACGACCACTAAGTTAAAGCCATAGATCACCATTCTCTTCTCATTTTCTAACTCCTCATCTTTTCTACTCTTTTAAGATGACGAACGCGAAGATTAAGTACACTCAACCGGATGAAGGCACACCATTTGGATTTCACCTAAAGGAAGTCACCAAGTACCTGAACATTGGATTACCAAGCTTCACGGGAACCTTCAACGCCACTCTGCCTGAAGAGGAGCGCTGGAAGATTCAAGCTAATGTTCCGGGAAGGACATTCGCGCCAATCACGAAGCCCATAGATAGTGTTTTCAATGCACCAGCCTGGAGTCTGGGAAGGAGCATGGCAGCTCATATCACCATGGGATGCATTGGAGAAGTTTATCAAGAAGACCTCAAGGACACTATCTACCAGATTTGCGGACGCCGAGATGAACAATGGGAGTTAGTCAGCACCAAGAAGGATAGATCCATTGCAGCTTTCATTCAGGAGTTAAACCAGCACATTCGACGCCACGAGAACCAGATGTGCAATGATATGATAGAGTTGAAGAATGCGAAGGCAAGGATCATCGAGCTAGAAGGAGAACTGAAGTCTACACGCAAGGACTACATGGACGAGATCGTAGCTCTAGCAAGACACAATGGCGATCTTAAGCAGGAGATTGAAGAACTCAAGAGGAAGTTAGCATCCAGGAAGGAAGACAAGTACGTCACATGTCCGGACAACTACATCATCATCGACGACACCGATTCGGATCCAAGTGAACCCGACTTTGAAGACGAAGCTGGAGCAGATATTATGGAGTCTTCCACCGGTTCAAATTTCTAGATGACCACCAGATAGTAGTAGCATTTTCCCCCTGTAAACATTATAGTCGAGCACTTTTGCGATAGTTTTAGACCGATTGTAAGCCCTTGTTTGATTGAATGAAGTGATTTTGTGTGCATTTGCTCATGTGCATTGGGGTAGTGTTTTACCTTTAGACCTCACTCTATTCTTAATTCTCGTCTTTTCTAAACCCTCAGATGCCTCCGAGACGAGACAATGGATTCCCACCGGAGCTCACTTAGTTGATCCAGCAGCAGAATCAATTGATGCAGATGTTAGTCCAGAACCAACAGAACAACAACAACAACCCACCACCACCACCACCTGTTGACCACTTAGCCCATTTCCTTAGGCTGAATCCGCCGGTGTTTTCCAGTAGCACCGAGCCAATAGTAGCAGACGATTGTCTCCGCAAGATAGGAAGGGAGTTGACCACTGCAGGATGCACGGATGGTGAGAAAGTGAAGTTTGCCGCTCACCAGCTTGACGGACCCGCGGCAGCATGGTGGGAGAATTTCACAGCCACTTACCCAGTTGACACTGTCACATGGGATCAGTTTCAGCAAGCTTTCCACACTGCCCATGTTTCAGCAGGAGCTATGGCCATGAAGAAGCGTGAGTTTCGCAACTTACGCCAAGGAGGAAGGACAGTTGGCCAGTACGTTGACGATTTCAGCAAGTTAGCACGTTATGCCCTAGATGACGTTGCTACGGATGCAGCTAAGCAGGAGAAGTTTCTGGAAGGACTGAATGATGAACTAAGCATGCAGTTGATGGTAGCAAGTTTCAACAACTACCAGGAGTTGGTAGATCGTGCCATCATGATTGAAGGGAAGCAACAGCAGATTGAGAACCGCAAGAGGAAATATGGACAGGGGAAGTATAACTCTGGAGCCCAGCAGAAGCCCCGTTTTGCCCCTAAACCGGGATTTCAGTTTCAGCACACCCATGGAGGAGGTAGCTCGCACAACCATAATGGCCACAAGAATGGTAATGGGAATGGAGGAAGCAACGGCCAGAACCGGACCACCCCATCGACCCCAACCAAGAGAGACCTGAGTCAAGTCACCTGTTTCAAGTGTTCCAAGACCGGACATTATGCCAATGAATGTCCTGAAGGCCAGAATGGAAATGGCAATGGAAGCTCTGGGAAAAAGCCGAACCCTTTCAATAGGGGACAGGTGAACCACGTTAATGTGGAGGAGGTTGAAGATCAGCCCGATGCAGTAATCGGTAAGTTTTTGGTTAAGTCATTTACCGCACTCGTTCTTTTTGATACTGGTGCATCACATTCATACATATCAAGGGGATTTGTGGAAAAGTATAGCCTGCCCACTAGGATTCTTAAAACACCTATGCTAGTAAGCTCGCCAGGAGCAGAGTACATGGCCAGACAAGGATGTTTCCAAGTGCCATTAAGTATAGGAAGGCATGTTTTCCCAACGGATTTAATTATTCTGGAGTCCCAAGGTCTGGATGTGATTCTTGGTATGGATTGGCTGTCGATGTATGGAGGAAACATCAATTGCGCCAGTAAGACAATTTTGCTTACCACACCAGAAGGAAGAAGGATCAAGTATGTATCCCGGCATGTGCCAAACAGGACACAAGTAAATTGCCTAACAGGAGTTGTGCAAGAGGAAGTACCAGTGGTGAAGGATTTTCCTGATGTATTTCCTGAGGAATTGCTAGGCATGCCACCGGATAGAGACATTGAGTTTTAATTGAGTTATTGCCAGGTACAGGCCCAATATCGAAGCGACCATACCGTATGCCAGCAAAGGATTTGGTGGAAATTAAGAATCAGATTAAGGAGTTATTGGATAAAGGTTAGATTCGCCCAAGTTCTTCGCCTTGGGGATCACCCGTACTTCTAGTGGAAAAGAAGGATGGATCATTAAGGATGGTTGTAGATTATCGGGGATTGAATGAAGTAACCATCAAGAATAAGTACCCACTGCCAATGATTAATGATCTGTTTGATCGGTTGCAAGGAGCTAAAGTGTTTTCCAAGATCGATTTGCGGTCAGGGTACCATCAATTGAAGATTCGGGAGTAGGACATACCTAAGACAGCATTCACCACGAGATATGGACTGTATGAGTATACCGTTATGTCATTTGGATTGACTAACGCACCTGCCTATTTTATGAACCTGATGAACAAAGTGTTTATGGAGTTTTTGGATAAGTTCGTCGTAGTGTTCATTGATGACATCCTGGTTTATTCAAAGAATGAAGAGGAGCATAAGGAACATTTGCGTTTGGTTTTGGAGAAACTAAGGGAACATCAGTTATACGCCAAATTCAGCAAATGTGAGTTTTGGTTGAAGGAAGTTGGATTCCTCGGACACGTTATAACCGGAGAAGGTATAGCAGTTGACCCCACTAAGGTTGAGACCGTAACTGAATGGGAATCACCAACGACAGTTGGAGAGATCCGGAGTTTTCTTGGACTCGCAGGATACTACCGGAGATTCATTGAGAATTTTTCAAAGATTGCAAAGCCTATGACTAAGTTGTTGAAGAAGGACACTAAGTTCAAATGGACTGAGGAGTGTGAGGCTAGTTTCCAGGAGTTGAAGAAACATTTGGTTACCTCACCAGTGTTGATTTTGCCAGACCAGACCAAGGATTATGAGGTGTATTACGACGCTTCACGCCGAGGACTTGGAGCAGTGCTTATGCAGGAAGGGAGAGTTATTTCGTATTCTTCACGGCAACTGAAGCCTCATGAGTTGAATTATGCCACGCATGATTTGGAGTTATCAGCCGTAGTGCATGCATTGAAAACATGGAGACATTTCCTCATTGGAAATCATTGTGAGGTGTACACGGATCACAAGAGTTTGAAGTACATTTTCACGCAGAAGGAGTTGAACCTTAGACAAAGGAGATGGTTGGAGCTCATCAAGGATTATGACATGAGATTGCATTACCATCCCGGAAAATCTAATGTAGTAGCTGACGCATTGAGCCATAAGAGCCATGTCAATACGTTAAAGACAGGAGAAGTACCAAAGGAGTTAGCAGAAAACCTTCGTGAGCTATGTTTGGAAATAGTTCCGAGAGGCTATGTAGCAGCATTGGAGATTCAGTCAACATTGATGGATAAAATCAGAGAAGCTCAGAAATCTGACAAGGAGATTGCTGCTATAAAAGAGAAATTGAGCGAAGGAAAAGCAAAGGGATTTCGTGAGGATGAGCACGATACCCTATGGTTTGAGGACCGTGTTTATGTGCCAAATGACCCAGAGATCAGGAAGTTGATTTTTCACGAGGCACATGATTCACCGTATTCGATTCACCCAGGGAATACCAAGATGTATTTGGATTTGAAGGAAACATTCTGGTGGACCGGAATGAAGAAGGATATTGCAGCATATGTAGCAGTTTGTGACATATGTCAGAGAGTAAAGGCAGAGCATCAGAAGCCAGCCGGACTGTTACAACCATTGCCGATACCCGAATGGAAGTGGGATAAGATAGGCATGGATTTTATCACAGGACTACCCAGGACGAAAGCAGGCTATGACTCGATATGGGTAGTAGTTGATCATTTGACAAAGGTAGCACATTTCATTCCAGTTAAGACCACTTACACCAGTGCTAAGTTGGCAAAGATATACATGACTAGGATCATTTGTTTGCATGGAGTTCCGAAGAGTATCGTATCAGATAGAGGAACTCAATTTACCTCAAAATTTTGGAATCAGTTGCATGAAACTTTAGGAACCAGACTAGAGTTCAGCATAGCTTTTCATCCGCAGACAGATGGACAGACCGAGAGAGTCAATCAGATTTTGGAAGATATGCTGAGAGCTTGTGCACTAGATTATGGATCTAGCTGGGACGATAACTTGCTGTATGCTGAGTTTTCTTATAACAACAGTTACCAAACCAGTTTGAAGATGGCACCTTTCGAAGCTTTATACGGAAGGAGGTGCAGAACACCGTTGTCATGGGACGAAGTTGGAGACCGTCAGTTCTTTGGACCAGATTTGATTAAGGAGTCTGAACGGAAAGTTAAGTTGGTTCATGATAGGCTCAAGGTAGCCCAGTCCAGGCAGAAGAGCTATGCAGATTCTAAACGCAAGGAGACAGTTTACGGAACCGGAGACAGAGTTTATCTTCGAGTATCCCCACTTCGAGGAGTTAAGCGCTTTGGAGTTAAGGGAAAGTTAGCACCGCGTTTCGTTGGACCGTATAAGATCTTGCAACGTATGGGAGAAGTCGCTTATAAGTTGGAATTACCAAAGGAACTGTCAGGAGTTCATGATGTATTCCATGTTTCTCAGCTGAAGAAATGTCATGCCAAGATGGCGAAGGTACCGCTAAGAGATACCGTGCCGCTTGAAGCGATTCAGTTGAAGGACGACTTAAAATATGAGGAGAAGCCAGTCAAGATTCTCGATTATGCCAGCAGAGTTACCCGCAGCAAGGTTATCAAGTTTTGCAAAGTTCAGTGGAACCACCACTCAGAGGATGAAGCCACCTGGGAAAGAGAAGAAGATTTGCTTAAGGACCACCCTCACCTATTTTCTAGCCAACCCAATCTCGAGAGCGAGATTCATCTTAAGGGGGGTAGGTTTGTAACATCCCAAAATTTTAATTTGGAATGTTATACATTAGATCATCATGCATAGCATATTTTCATGCATTTTGGTCGATCCTAGAAATTTCACACAACTCAAGGACCCTCGAGAGAGTTGAAGATTTCGTTATTTTCATATTTGAGTTTTCTCAAATTTTGAAAAGGGGATCATTTGATTTATTTATTTCATCTTCAATTATTTTTCCAATATCAAAAAAAAATGAGAGAGGGAATAATATGACTTTCCCAAAGTTAGGAAAAATGAAGATCTAATGAATAAATCAAATTTTGGTTTTGCCGGAGTTTTGTTTGTTTTTTTTTGGATAGGGAAAAATGCGTGTTTTCAAAAATTGCATTCTAGGTCCGGAGTAAAGTTCATTTTGGTCGGCTCATTTTTAGGAGTTGGGGAAAATTTACTTTAGATTTTTCGGAGTTCGTTTAGATAGTTTTTCTTTTGTTTTTCTGCGCGCGAAACCGTTTAAAAAAAAAGAAGGACGCAGGCCCAGCCGCCTGGGCCAAGGCTGGCCCAGCCGCGCGCGCCAGCCGCCAGCCCCGCCGCCAGGCCGAGTCCCAGCGGGACTCCAACCGCCGCCGCCTCCCCTTGCCCCCTTCCCCAAGTCTCTAGCCCTCCCTCCTATATAAATACCCAACACCCCCCCCTCTCCTCCCCAAGCCGCCGCCGCCTCTAGCCGCGCCGCCACCCGCGCCCAAGCCGCCCTAGCGCCGCCGCCGCCGCCCTTGCCCCGCCGCCGCCGGAGTTCCGCCTCGCCGGAGGTAGCCCCGCGCCGCGCCTCTTTTTCTTTTCCCCGGTTCGGTTTTTCTTAAAAGAACCGTTCCGTTTCTTTTTCGTTTTCTTTCCGGTTTTTCTTTTCGGTTTCTTTTCCGAAAACCCTAGATCGGTTTTCATTCTTCTTTCGGACCGTTCGTCTCAACGAACGTGATCACCGATTATTCCCGGTTAACGAACGTCCGTTTGTTTAACCGTTCATCTCTTTCTTTTCGTCAGATTTATTCTGCGATCGTGATCTCAGATCCGATCTTCGTTCTAGTCTTTCTTCTCGCTCGTTTATCAGAATCAGGTCATTCAAGCGCCTGGAGTTTCGTTTCAAAACCGCCATTCTGACTAATCAACTTGAACAAGTTTTTGCCACAATAAAATTTGACCTAGTTTCAACCTGCTAGAACCGAGTTGTTTTCTTCCGCCGTTTGTTTTCCGTTTCTTTGTTCGATTCGTTCTTTCTTTGCAACCGGAGTTCTTAAGTTGAACTTTCTGGTTCGTTCTCTTGTTCGAGTTTTACCTGTGCATTAGATGAGTACTTATTGTGTGCTTGTTGTTTGTCTGCGATAGATCACCCGGATTGCGCCGCTTGTTACTTCGAAACCCTAGGTCTCGCGGATCATCAGCAAGGCAAGTAACACTTTGATCATACCTTTTCTACAACCCATGTTTTATTGCATTAGATCAATCCTCTCACATTGCATGATTAGGATCCAATTAAATTGTGGGATGGGAGGTAGATGAGGTAGTACCTATCACCTGTATTATTATGAAACCTTTGGGAGTTACTTCTACGTTTGCTTATTATGCCATGCTATGCTAGTAGACGTGCATTGGGTGAGTGATATCCATGACAGATGTGTGCTTATGAATTTTAATGGTTTACCTAAGGTGGCAACTTAAACACACATCTGGGTGGATTGAGGCACCTGATGTCTATCAGGACTTGCCTGTTTTTATTTCGGACCGCCACCCAGGCTCAAAGGGATCATAAGATCATTCATGCTAGTAACTTCCGTGTGCAGCCACAAGCCATTATGGGCTCTGGCAGAGTTGATTAAGTCGTGCGAACTCTTACGGGTAGACTAGCAGATGTAGGGGAAAGTAGGTGTACCGGTCTACCCACATGTAAGGTGCTAGCGCTTCTAAAAGACTGTGTCTCGGGCATCCGTCTTCTCAAACACCCTATAGTGCGAGAAACCAAACGGAGGCGATCGAGTCTTGTGGGGAAAAGTGCACAAACCTCTGCAGAGTGTACAAACTAATCATGATTAGCCGTGTCCCCGGTTATGGACAACTTGAGTATCTAGTACTTGAATATCATGTGAATATCATCATGTTACTCTAATTAATGTTGTTGGGTTTTAATTGTTCACTTAATTGGGATCGGAATGCTGTCAACCATTCTCGATGTTTAACAACTACCATAATAGTTAAATAAATTTATTCCTTTGTAGTAGGGAAAAACTGGCTTTACGCAAAACTGTAACCGTAGAGCTTTCCACCAGCCATATATGCATATAGTATAGCTGTTTCATTCCATTACTCTCTATGTGTTACATTGCCAGCATATTCCATGCGCTGACCCGTTTTCGGGCTGCAACTTCTCATGTTGCAGACTTTTCAGACGACGAGTAAGGTGCTTTTAGGTCATGGTTCTATACTCAGTGATGCCGTTGGAGTTAATGGACCCGTTTATCTTCCGAGTCTTCTGCTGTTATCGTTATTAGATGGCCTTAAGCCATATTTATTGTAATAAGTTCTCTTTGAGACAACGATGTAATAAGTGTGTGATTGCCACTCTGCTATAAATCCTTCGATGTATTGTGTGGTGTCAGCATTACTGATCCAGGGATGACACCGCAGCACAGTAGACTTGATCCATTTGGGTCGGGTCGCTACACCTACTACGTGTTATGATCGAGCAACCCCGGAGTGACAATAGTCGGGACACTACCCGATAATGATCGTAGTTTGAGGAGTTCATGTATTCACTAAGTGCTAATGGTTTGGTCTGGTACTCTATTAAAAGGATGCCTTAATATCCCTTAGTTTCCAATAGGACCCTGCTGCCATGGGAGGGTAGGACAAAAGATGTCATGCAAGTTCTTTTCCATAAGAACGTATGACTATACACGGAATACATGCCTACATTATATTGATGAATTGGAGCTAGTTTTATGTCACCCTATGTTATAATTGTTGCATGATGAATGCCATCCGACATAATTATCCATCATTGATCCATTGCCTACGAGCTCGTTTCATATTGATCTTTGCTCCGTTACTTTTCCGTTGCCACTGTTACAATTGCTACGAAACTGTTGTTGTTACCGTTACTTCCAAATTACTTTGCTACTAAATACTTCGTTGCAGATATTAAGTCTTTTAGGTGTGGTTGAATTGACAACTCAGCTGCTAATACTTGAGAATATTCTTTGGCTCCCCTTGTGCCAAATCAATAAATTTGGGTTGAATACTCTACCCTCAAAACTGTTGTGATCCCCTATACTTGTGGGTTATCAGTCATATCTTCACTTCCTAAGCCGGCAATCAAATTTGTGATGAGAGCAAGCCTAGAGTACTTTTCAGCGGTTCCTTGACCATCCTTCATCTTTAACTTGTCAAGTTGACTTTGAAGCACATCCAACTTGGATTCCTTGACGGACTCGCTACCTTCGTGCATATCAACCAAAGTATCCCAAATTTCCTTTGCATTATCAAGGCGACTGATTTTGTTGAATTTGTCAGGGCACAAACCATTGAAGAGAATATCACAAGCTTGAGCATTGTATTGCAACATCTTCAATTCTTCCGCGGTCGCGTCATGATTTGGTTCTTTACCATCTTCAAAGAATTCAAATTGCAAGCCAATATGAACAACAACCCAAACGACGGGGTTATGACCAAGAAGCATTTCATCTTATGCTTCAACCTAGCAAAATTTGTACCATCGTATGGACCTTTATGGTGATAGTTACCCGCACTAGACGCCATACTCTCCTAGGTTGTGAAACCAAGGCTAGGTTGACCAAAGCAATGGAAACCAAGGCTTATGGAGACCAATGCTCTGATACCACTTCTAGGTTGAAAGTATGTCTAGAGGGGGGGTGATTAGAATACTTGACCAAATAAAATCTAACCTTTTCCCGATTTTAGTTGTAGGAAGATTTTAGCAATTATTACAAGTCAAGCAACACCCTACACATGCAATTCTAAGAGTATATCAGCGGAAAGTAAGACATTGCACATGTAAGTAAGGGAAGGTTTTGGAGAACGAAAATGCAATGGGGACACGGTGATTTTTGGCGTGGTTCCAATAGGTGGTGATATCGTACATCCATGTTGATGGAGACTTCAACCCACGAAGGGTAACGGTTGCGCGAGTCCATGGAGGGCTCCACCCACGAAGGGTCCACGAAGAAGCAACCTTGTCTATCCCACCATGGACATCCTCCACGAAGGACTTGCCTCACTCGGGTAGATCATCACGAAGTAGGCGATCTCCCTACCCTTACAAACTTCTTGGTTCAAGTCCACATCATGTCAGAGGCTCCCAAGCGACACCTAACCAATCTGGGAGACTCTCCAAAGGTAATAGACGGTGTGTTGATGATGAACTCCTTGCTCTTGTGCATCAAATGATAGTATCCCCAAGACAAACTCTGTCACACAGATTTGGCTATGGTGGAAGAAGGATTTGAGTGCAGAGCAACTTGGGGAAGGCTAGAAATCAAGGTTCAAATGGTAGGAATGGAATTTCTTGATCTCAACACATGAGTAGGTGGTTCTCTCTCAGAAAATGGGTAGTGGAACTGTAGGCATGTTCTGATGGCTCTCTTACTTAGTAAGAGGGGCTTGGAGAGCTATAAATAGCCTCCACACGAAATCTAACTATTACACACTTTTGACCCAGCTCGGTGGCACCGATCAGAAATCTGGGTGGCACCAACCTGTGTAAAAGATATGAACGTTGGAGGTCTCAGTGGGACCGACTGGAAACAATTTAGAGGGACTGTTGTGCAATGGGATAGGCAAGCCTTGTTTTGGTGGCACCGATTGCATCAACTCGGTAGGACCGAAGTGAAGCAGTAAGGCAATAGAAAGGTTGGCACGCCATCTTGGTGGGACCGATTGCAAAACTCAGTGAGACTGAAATTATTGCAACAAGTTACAGAAGATTTGGCATGCCATCTCGGTGGGATCGATTGCAAAACTCGGTGAGACTGAAATTATTGCAACAAGTTACACAAGGTTGGGCAGGCTAAACCGGTGGGACCGAGAACCATACTGGTGACTCCGATTTGTTAGGGTTTGGCAGAGTGATACATCTCCAACGTATGTATAATTTATGAAGTATTCATGCTGTTATATTATCATTCTAGGATGTTTTACAATCATTTTATAGCAACTTTATATCATTTTTTGGGACTAACCTATTGACACAGTGCCCAGTGCCAGTTGTTGTTTTTTTGCTTGTTTTTTACATCGCAGAAAATCAATATCAAACAGAGTCCAAACATCACAAAACTTTTTGTGGATTTTTTATGGACCAGAAGACATCCAATGGGCCAGAGTATCACCTGGGGGTGCCCCGAGGGGAGCACAACCAAAGAGGGCACGCCTGGGGGCCTAGGCGCACCCAGGTGAGTTGTGCCCACCTCGGTGGCCTCCCGTACCCCCTCTTCGCCCTATAAATCGTCAAATATTCCCAAAACCCTCGGGGTAACCCTAGATCAGAAGTTCCTTCGCCGCAAGCCTCTGTAGCCACGAGAAACCAATCTAGACCCTGTTTCGGCACTCCGCCGGAGGGGGACATCATCACCGGTGGCCATCTTCATCATCCCGACGGCCACCATGATGAGGAGGGAGTAGTCCACCCTTGCTACCTCTTGAGCACTTGCGTCGGTTTTCACTTGAAGAGGAAAGGGTGATGCAGCAGAGTAGCGTAAGTGTTTCCCTCAGTTTTGGAGAACCAAGGTATCAATCCAGTAGGAGGCTACGCACAAGTCCCTCGCACCTACACAAACAAATAAATCCTCGCAACCAACGCGATAAGGGGTTGTCAATCCCTACACGGTCACTTATGAGAGTGAGATCTGATAGATATGATAAGATAATATTTTTGGTATTTTTTTATGATAAAGAGAAATAAAAGATGCAAAGTAAAATAAAAGGCAAAGGAAATAACTAAGTATTGGAAGAGTAATATGATCGAAGATAGACCCGGGGGCCATCGGTTTCACTAGTGGCTTCTCTCAAGAGCATAAGTATTCACGGTGGGTAAACAAATTACTATTGAGAAATTGACAGAATTGAGCATAGTTATGAGAATATCTAGGTATGATCATGTATATAGGCATCACGTTCGAGACAAGTAGACCAACTCCTTCCTGCATCTACTACTATTACTCCACACATCGACCGCTATCTAGCATGCATCTAGAGTATTAAGTTCAAGAGAACAGAGTAACGCTTTAAGCAAGATGACATGATGTAGAGGGATAAACTCATGCAATATGAAATAAACCCCATCTTGTTGTCCTCGATGGCCACAATACAATAGGTGCCTTGCTGCCCCTACTGTCACTGGGAAAGGACACCGCAAGATTGAACCCAAAGCTAAGCACTTCTCTCATTGCAAGAAAGATCAATCTAGTAGGCCAAACCAAACTGATAATTCGAAGAGACTTGCAAAGATAACCAATCATACATAAAAGAATTCAGAGAAGATTCAAATATTGTTCATAGATAAACTTGATCATAAACCCACAATTCATCGGTCTCAACAAACACACCGCAAAAGAAGATTACATTGAATAGATCTCCACAAGAGAGGGGGAGCACTTTGTATTGAGATCAAAAAGAGAGAACAAGCCATCTAGCTAATAACTATGGACCCGTAGGTCTAAGGTAAACTAATCACACTTCATTGGAGGGCTATGGTGTTGATGTAGAAGCCCTCCATGATCGATGCCTCCTCCGGCGGAGCTCCGAAACAGGCCCCAAGATGGATCTCATGGATACAGAAAGTTACGGCGGTGGAATTAGGGTTTTGGCTCCGTATCTGGTAATTTGGGGGTACGTAGGTATATATAGGAGGAGGGAGTACGTCGGTGGAGTAACAGGGGGCCCATGAGGGTGGAGGGCGCGCCTGGGGGGGGGGGGGTAGGCGCGCCACCCTACCTCATGGCCTCCTGGTTGATGTCTTGACGTAGGGTCCAAGTCATCTGGATCATGTTCGTTCCGAAAATCACGTTCCCGAAGGTTTTCTTCCGTTTAGACTCCGTTTGATATTCTTTTTGTGCGAAACCCTAAAATAGGCAAAAAAACAGCAATTCTGGGCTGGGCCTCCGGTTAATAGGTTAGTCCCAAAAATAATATAAAAGTGTATAATAAAGCCCAATAATGTCCAGAACAGAATATAATATAGCATGGAACAATCAAAATTATAGATACGTTGGAGACGTATCAAGCATCCCCAAGCTTAATTCCTGCTCGTCCTCGAGTAGGTAAATGATAAAAACAGAATTTTTGATGTGGAATGCTACTTGGCATAATTTCAATGTAATTCTCTTAATTGTGGTATGAATATTCAGATCCGAAAGATTCAAGACAAAAGTTTAATATTGACATATAAATAATAATACTTCAAGCATACTAACTAAGCAATTATGTCTCTTCAAAATAACAAGGCCAAAGAAAGTTATCCCTACAAAATCATATAGTCTGGCTATGCTCCATCATCACCAAACAAAGTATTCAAATCATGCACAACCCCGATGACAAGCCAAGCAATTGTTTCATACTTTTAATGTTCTCAAACTTTTTCAATCTTCACGCAATACATGAGCGTGAGCCATGGACATAGCACTATAGGTGGAATAGAATGGTGGTTGTGGAGAAGACAAAAAGGGAGAAGATAGTCTCACATCAACTAGGCATATCAACAGGCTATGGAGATGCCCATCAATAGATATCAATGTGAGTGAGTAGGGATTGCCATGCAACGGATGCACTAGAGCTATAAGTATATGAAAGCTCAACAAAAGGAAACTAAGTGGGTGTGCATCCAACTTGCTTGCTCACGAAGACCTAGGGCATTTTGAGGAAGCCCATCGTTGGAATATACCAGCCAAGTTCTATAATGAAAAATTCCCACTAGTATATGAAAGTGATAACATAGGAGACCCTCTATTATGAAGATCATGGTTTTACTTTAAGCACAAGTGTGGAAAAAGGATAGTAGTCACTACAAAAAAATACACTTCCGTGATGATACGTGTTTGTCACAGTAGGTCGTGTTTTTTGTCATGCATGTACATCCATGACAAATTTATGACAGAATCAAGATAGTCATACATGTGCTGTCGTAGAAGTGTTCCATGACATTACCAAAATTATCATCACGGAATTGTCCACTTCCATGATGATAAATCGCGCATCACACAAGTGCTTTCGTCAAGGGTGACCGACACGTGGCAACCATCGTAAGGGAACGCCGTTAAGCTATCGAGTCGGGTTTTAGATCCGATAACCCGTTAACAGCCCCAACCAATGGGGATTTTCCACGTGTAAAATCATCATTGGCTGGAGGAGACACGTGTCAGGTCCGCGTTGGCACAGGTGTCACTCATCCAATGGGCGAGATGCGCCTATGATATGTTGACACATGGACCGGCCCATCAAGTTTAAATGGGCCGGCCCAACTGAAGGCCCACAAGATTTTGCGGACCATAATGGGCTGGACCAGCTAAAGGCCCACGAGATTTTGCCGACCATAATGGGCTGGCCCAGCTAAAGGCCCACAAGATTTTGCAGGCCATAATGGGCCGGCCTAGGTAAAGGCCCACAAGATTTTTGTGTGCCATAATGGGCCGGCCCAGTTAAAGGCCCACAAGATTCTTGCGGATCATAATGGGCCGGCCCAGCTAAAGGCCCACGAGATTTCACCGACATTAATGGGCCAGCCCAGATGTAGGCCCACAAGATTTTGAGGACCCTAGTAGGCCGGCCCATTAACTGGCTGCCATGTTTTGGGCCAAATGTCGGCCCATATTTGATTCGGTCCATTAATGGCCTGCCACGCTCCGGGCCTAATAGTGGCCCATATGAGATCCGACCCGTTAAAAGCCTACCATGTTGTGGGCCAAATTATGGCCCAGATCAGGTCCGGACCTTTAAGAGGCTTTGGGCTCAATTATGGCCCATATCAGATTCAGCACGTCAACTGGACACTATGCTTTTGGGCCCAATTGCTAAAGGCCCACTTAGTAATTCGGCATGATATTAGTTTTGGCCTGTTAAGGGCCCGTTTAACATTTCGGTCCTATATTAATTTCGGCCTGTTAAAAGCCCATCATATAGTTGGGCCTAACTACGGCCCGGTTTGCATCCGGCCTGCTCGCAGCCGATATCTGATTGGGCCAAACAAGGACCAAGAAAATTTTAGCCTGTTAAAAGCCCATGATTTGATTCGCATAATCATGGGTCGGGGTTCATTTCGGGCTGCTGCCGGCTCGTGAGCTGTTCTACACGTTTCAGGTCCCAACCTACATCGTGATTGCATGACGGCCTGATTATGTACCATAATTTTACGGTTTGGCCGGTTTACTGCGAAGACATGATATATATACAGTAAAATAAGTGCAGCATCGTGAATAAGAAAAAACCTAGACTATACAATAAAGAAATTACAGAATATTACATCCACTGGACATCAAAGTTTGCCACTATGATAATAAAGCACAAGCAGACAACAGATTACATACACTGGGCATCAAAGATCGCCACCAGTGCAAATAAACACGCCGACAAAATAATATACAAAACTGACAGCACTTCAATAAAGTTCAAGAAAGGTTAGCCCTGCTGGGGAGCTGCAACGCAAGCAGCTGAGCAAGATGATGAGACTGCGCTTGTTCAACACTTATATCTTCCTCACTCTGAAAGATAAACAAGCAGACAGATGACAGGTTTTGCACATAAAAGTATGAGTGCTGAAAATTCATCACATTTCTTACTGACGAATAAAGCGACACAATTTAAAATTGTATTAACACAATATGGTATTGTTCAGGTCAAGACAAGGCAGGAAATGACATTGTGAAGGAGTTGGCAGCTCAGGAACTGCCAACTGGATTACGGATCAAGAACTCATAAGTATCAATGGTTAGTGTGCTGTCAATTTATACCATTTCAGATTGGCAAAATAAAGAGACGGTTTAAATAATAGTAGA
The DNA here is from genome assembly GCF_056163025.1 of Triticum urartu. Classification (NCBI taxonomy): domain Eukaryota; kingdom Viridiplantae; phylum Streptophyta; class Magnoliopsida; order Poales; family Poaceae; genus Triticum; species Triticum urartu. The sequence goes on from NC_141878.1 coordinate 380,404,158, forward strand.
ATGATATGACATTGTTCATGGTTAAGACATTGCAGAATATGACATTATGCTGTAGTGGGTAGGTTCACCACACCACTGGATTACGGATGAAGAACAGAAGCATACATGCAGTGCAAAAGAAGATCACTTGCTCTGTATAGTTTAATTTACATGGTATGAAGAAGGAACTTGGTTGTACAACTGAAAACTTAAATTGAGAAAGGACAAACTTTTGTTTATGAACTACATAATAAACTTTAAACAAGCAATTTGATGCAAACACTAAAAATAAAAAGCTGTTGCGGTCATGCCTAACCAAATATATACAACAAAGTTTGAAGGCTTGAGATGGACAAACTTACATTATTGGTGACGACATGCTCTATAAAGGCCTTGTCCATGCTGATGGGGGGGCAATTCAAGAAGTTTACCACAGAATCTTCTTCAAAAGCATTGCCTTTATTCTACATTTTGTTAAGAGTAAATATAGATGTGATAATATACGAAAAAATGGAGAATATTTAAGATAAGATGAAGAGTGATGCTACATAACCAAGTAGCTATAAATGTAAGTGCAGCGATACAGGCAAAAGGTACATCCGAGAGCAATGCACAGCTAAACTTCTTCAGTACCAACCTTATGGTAAGAGTAAATATAGATATGATGTGTAGAAAATGGAGGGCAAAGGAAAATAAGCTGCAGAGTGATGGTACATGAAAAACTACCTGTCATTATAAGTACACTGATAAAGGACAACATGTACTTACAAGAACAATGCAGAGCTAAAAAAACATTGGCATTGGATATATTCTACACTAATGTAACCATTCATACAGATCAGATAATTTGGAGCGAACAATTGATAAGCAAGCTATCATGCATACTGCTGTCACATAATGAACCAGGTATGTATGCAAATACAGTGATACAGGACAACAGGTACTAACAAGAGCAAAGCAGCGGGCAGCATATTTGCGATATCCTATCGTTCTTGTCAAACCAGAATTCTTCTTCGAGGAGATTTCCTGCAAAAAAGATCAGTAAGGCACATGCAGAAAGTAGAAGTTCAAATTGTCATGTGATTTCATAGATAGTACCTTATCCTGGGAACGAGACCAGTGCATAACAAGGTTTTTCCATTCAATGTCTTCTAAATTTAGCACAGGAGACTTCACTGGAAATTCGTTTATAGACTTGCCATCAAAGTGTGATTTCCTCAGGTAACACCGATACTGCTGCAATGCTTCCTTGAAAAACACAAGCAAGCTTTACTCGTCATGACTATCCAGATTGACCCTCGCCTAGTTACAACAATGTAATGTAAATCATTGATGTGTTCAATCAGCAGAAAACATGAAAATAATAACCATGAATAATAGCACTTACACGTAAGTTGGACAGGAAGATGTGAAAATGGTGTTTGTCTTCACAGTAATCCTCCCATGATGGGAATATATGCACGTAGTCCCTAACAACATTGAAAGCATTGTCTTTTATACTGGGAATAAATGGAATGGGGTTCCAATCTGCAGGAATTGGCCGTCTCTGCAGTTGGGATAGGTCTTCGGCCGGTGGACTTGCTGTACTTTTTGCTGGAGTGGGATTTTTCTATGGTACAGCTGGTGCTATGGCAAATGAAATCGGTATACCTTTTGCTGGAGTGCAGGTCCTATGTGGTGGGGCTAGTGGTGTGGCCAGTGAAGTATGGGTACAGTCTGCTGGAGTCGGTCCTACGTTTTGTGTCACTGGTTGTACACCAATATAAGTGGGGTGCTGTCTGATTTCTCCGACACCACCATGTTTTTCAAGAACTTTGCTGGTGCTCCTTCAGGTTCGGCAATTACCCTCTTCCTTTTTGATGTCTGATGCACAAGAACAGCATTTGAGTGGAAAAACATGGTATGATGACAGATGGAATATGTATTGATAATGGATGGGCATGGCATCTCGACATATATGATGAGTAAACTAAGCAGATGGCGGTGCAACAAAGTAGAAGAAATGCAAGACAACATATGCAAGATACCCGCAATCAATAAAACATTGCCAAATTAGAACAGGCACCTTCATGGGTGAACAGGACATGCCATCTGCCTTTGACTCCTCGAGGTTAGAATAGTCATTAGGATCATATTCTGAACAAGAATCAACATGTGGGGAGCGTATGAGTTTCATTGCATCCAGAATGGCACTCAATGCCTTGGTGCCAATTTTGTAAGTCATTGCAGTGTTTAGCTTCAAAAGTGGACTACTGCTAGTGCGACACAAAGCAGCTACACAGATCATAGTGTAGATATAACGGGAAAACCTTAAGCATCAGAGTAAAATCAGCAAAGTGGAACTTGTTGGAATATATGTGTTAGTATTGCCGGTACGGCTAGAAAGGCTTCGGATACCAGCTCTCTTCAAGTGAAGGTGCGGTACTGTTAATATCAGTGTAACTCTCAAAGGCGACACAGCTCCCCGCATTTCCTTGCTATTCTTATAGGATTCAAGTGGGTAGGCCACTACAAATCCTATTCCTATGCTTACAAGATCCTACGAATCAAAGAGGCTCAAAGTGTCCATCACAACCGACCGTATAGACCTCTACACTGCAAATGTCCCTACTCATCTTCAGTACAAGGAACATACTATACTACTATCATACTCCCTCCGTTCCAAAATATAAGTCTTGGTAGAGATTTCCACTATGGATCACATACATATGTATCCAGATACATTTTAGAGTGTAGATTCACTCATTTTGCTCCATATGTAGTCCATGGTGGAATCTATACAAAGACTAGTATTTAGGAACGGAGAGAGTACATATTAAAGAAGAACGGAAGAGGAACATGGTAAAGAAGAGCAAGCAGATTTTGGATAATAAAATGTTGGTTGCATAGTGCCCACACATGATAAACCAAAGCGCATTAAGAATGCAACTCCCAGCTATCTCTCGACCATTTCAGGCGGTTGGATGAAGATCCTACGTCTCCTAACCCTTCTTCTTCCTCGTCTCTGATTCTTCCCATATAGAACATCGCACGGGCCACCGGCCCCCACCGTCTGTGTTCCTCCGCCACCCCCACCCCTACCCCAACCCCCACCCGCGTTGAGTTTTCTTCGTTTGGCAAGGCCCCACAACCACCCAAGCCCCTTCGATCGCACCGGCGAACTCTGGCGAGCTCTGAAAAATCGACTGACCCAATTTTGAAATTTAGTCTACTGTTATTTAACTAGTGTGGAATATAAAAGGGGAAAACCATAAGAATTGGGAGTATAGTGTTGAGCATGCCATGGCGGATCTGAAGGTGCAAACCGGACAAAGGCAACTTCGCAACCAAGACAAGAAATTAGAGTAAAGTAGTGGCGATCTATTTTCTTGCTGCGATAAATAAGTTGAGCAGATACGAAAGAGTACCGCCTCTGGTGCGGTGCCGTGTACGCATCTGCTGAGAATTTGATGGTGTTGCGGTAGCGATGGCTGTCGGCGGCGTGGATGTAGATCTAGGAGGGTAGACGGTACGGCGGGGCGCGGTGGACGAGACGGTCGTAGGAGCGGCGCCGGCAAGGTGGACGACGGCGGGGATGAAGCGAGAGGATGGGATGCAAGGATCCCGGTCAGAAGCCGTGGATGAGAGAGGTCGATCTCTTGTAATGGACGGCGGTGTCGGGGTATCAGCTCCGGCATGGTGGAGGAGGACGGCGGTGGATGGGGTGGCGGACGGCGGCGGACGGAGGAGGGTGGGGTGGAGAGGGTGTTTTGGCGCCCACGGAGTACGAATGGGGAAAAGGGAGGTAGAGAGGAAGGGGGAACCATGTATTCAGGGCGCACTTGTCTCAAATGCAAGGAAATTTACAAACTTAGCCCCTGTTTCAAATTTCTACTACATCACAGCAACATTAGTCGGTTGGGGATAGGACGGTAATCTCGCATACACCGAATATTTGCTGACGAGAGTTTGTTTTTGGCGCCCATCGTGTATGAATATGAATCGGGGAGGGAGTCGATTTCGGCCGAGGACACACTGTGTTTTGGAGCCCACCATGTATGAATCCGGGTGAGAGGCAGTTACGTCACGTTTGGGTGAAATTACAAACCTACTCCTATTGAAACCTATAGAAATCCAGTAGATAGGCTTTGCGTGGCAGGGATAGGCAGTAGTGATTTCCATCTCGCATATTTTGGTTTCGGGCGGTTACTGCGACTTTCCCGCTTCGTTCAAATTTTGCAGAGTGCATGTTTACCGTGCCAACTCAATCCGAATCCCGTTTGTATTCTAATTTTTTCAGGCGGGATCCATTTTCAATTGGAATTACATTCTATATACATCATTTTTTATATATACTTTCAAAAGCACAACACCATTTATACATAAATATGGTTTACAAATGGCATGATCTCAGATTAATAAGGTTGTATCCATCAATTTGGATTTTCAAATATTTGAAACCACTTTATGTTGAAATCCAATGTATGCATTCCTTGCTAACTGTCTCCAATTAATGTGTGTTTCATGTGGGTTTTTTTACTTCTCAAACATGTATAATGTGTTTCACACACACAACATATAGCGTAATCCCGTTTAGACATTAATTGCATATAAACCATGCATTGTTTGTAATTGAAGAATCTATTGATCACCAATATTGATAAACTATATAACATTACACATGTGCCCAAATTCAAATGAATATGCATGTTTGATACACCAATTTGCGTTATGATATTATCGATGTCGTGATCTCCATTTTAAATATTTGAATCCCCTTTAATCCAGATATTCGTCTCATATAGCTATCACTCATGCTTATATAGGACTATCTCTCTGGACCTATACGCGTTCATCATCTCTCAGGTATCTCTCGTGCTACCTGTATGTCGACAATGATCTTTTATCTTCGTAACACACTGATGGTACTCTCTCCCTCGACCTTCATCACTCTATCTCTCTCTAAGTATATCTCGCTCCCTGCTATGTGTCTCTAACTATGATTCTCCATGTGGAATCTCTTTCTCTCACACAAACACAAAACTTTGTCTCTCGGGGTCTCATTTCTCTCTACTATTCCCATGTGTGCCACTCGCACACCCCTCATACAGAGATGTCTTTCCCTCCTTAGATATGAGAACCTACGACTCTTCCTCTTCAATATCTCTTTCTCACACACAAACACAAACTCTATCTCCCAGGATCTCATATTTCTCCATTGTTCTCTTGTATGTCGCTCACACACACCCTCTCTCCCTAGAGATATGTTGCATTCCCTCATATGTCTCTCTAGCTATCACTCTCGTTGTGAAATATCTTTCTCTCTCGCAGACACAAAACTCCGTCTCTCTAGATCTCATTTCTCTCTGATATCTGTTTGTATGTGACTCACATGCACCCTCTCTCTATCTCTCTCTCACACACACATAACCCAGCCTTCTGATCCACTCGACTCCTATCTCTAACGCACACTAGCTAGCATCTTTATCTTTCTATTTATCTGTTTCTCCATCAACCTTCTTTCTCGCCCTCACTCTTGATTCCTATCACGCACACTACATATGTTTCTCTCTACATGCAGTCAAGTGCCCTCTCACACACATATATAACTTCACCCTTTGAACCACCCGACGGTCATCTCCAACACCCAAACTAGCGGATGTCCCTCTAGCTAGCATCTCCATATCTGTATCTATCTGTAGTTTCTCCGTCAACATTTCTTTCTCGCACGGAGTCTTGCTTCCTATCACCCACACTATATATGTCTCTCCATGCATATGCATTTATAGGTTGGTCTCTTTTGCACAATCGTTGCGCCTCACTCCCTCTGCTTGCCATAGATGCATGCTCCAGCCCACGCCATTATCTCTTAAAGACAAAAACACATGCTCAATTGTCGGGCCTTCTTCCCTGCATTCTCACATGCATGCATATTGTCATACCGATCCGTCTCTCCCATGTCGTTGATCTTATGACTTATGTCTTCTTTCTTTTATCTCGATCATGCGCGCGCGCACACACACACATCCCATGTATACATGTATACCTCTCACACATGCACGTTCAAGGTCTCTATGTCTCCATACGTAGTTAATTACCCTCAATCCTAACGCCACATCGAATCGTTCTCCTCTTTTGTGCACATAACTTCCGCCTGGATGGGTAAAACACACACTCACACTTAACAATCTCCTTCTAGCTACCCCCCCCCCCCGCCTCTCACTCTTCCCCTATATCCCTGAAACCAATAAGACCATCCCTTTGTTTAATTCCCTCCTACATGCACCATCGATATATAGTAGTCTTCCTAGGTGTCTCTCGAACAAACACGTTCTCTCGATGTCGACTCCTCTCATGCGCACACACCTTCTCTTCCCTCCCTACGGGCATTTTCTCTCTCGCACCCCATCGTTGGTGGCCTCTGCCATACACATCACCTCTCTATGATGAAGCCATGCACACTTAAATTACATCCGCCACAGAGGACCCCGCGACACACACACACACACACGCACGCACACACACACGCACACACACACTAAGACTCCATCTCTCACACACACACAAACACACACACACGCACGCACGCACACCCCCCACACACACTAAGACTCCATCTCTCTCTCTCACACACACACACAAACTAAGACTCCATCTCTCTCTCTCTCACACACACACCCCACACACGCACTAAGACTCCATCTCACACACACATGCTCTAGGCGGAGCATTTGTTCCTACCACCCTTCATCCAACCTTACCCGTATGATAAACAATCACCTTTATTTACTTGCATAACATGGACAAATTCCACTTTACTTTAGTAGTCAGCAAACTTATCATCTGTACCCTTATAAAAAAACGAGTTGGCGGTGATGGTGTGCCTGCCATCTTGTAATACAGACCGTATGATCTATATCTGAGGATAGAAAGCAAACTATGATAATTTTACAAAAGATACCTGCACCTCTCTCCACATCATTATCTCCAGCAACCTCATTGCTCAGCAATTAAAAAGGAATAAGTCTCTGGAACAATCTAGCATGCATGGTGGCCGCTGCCGCCTGCCGGCGCCGTCCATCCCCATGCCTCCGCCCATTCCGACCCAGTCACCACCACGCTCCACTCCTCCTCGCCTTATCTCTCATCTTTCATTTTTTCGATGACATTCTCGAGATACCAGTTTTCTGATAAAATTCTCGAGATATCATTAAGTTTTACACATGGGATTACTCCTGCGTGGGTCAATCACAACAGGTGTTTTGTAAAAAAAAATGCATATTGATGTTCCGTGCAATGCACGAGAATCTTGCTTGCAATTATATAACACAAATCACGAGCAGGAAGTGACATTTTTTTGACACAACCACGTTAACATGGCCACATAAATCACTAGTTAAAGTAAATACCATTATACTTATATCCCAATGCAAAAGGTTGAGTACATGTCCGAAGAGTAGAGTCGCACACACGCACTTTATGTAACATCCCAAAATTCTAAATTTTGGAATGTTATAATAAATAGATAGATTTGATTGATTGTTTGATTGATTGTGTGAAATTGAGTGAAATTCGAAACCTTTTTGAAAGTTAAATGAGAGGGAATAAAAGGACTTTCCCAAACTTTCATTTTTCATTCGTGATCTTCGTGAATTCAAATTGTTTTCACCACGAAACCCTGGAGAGAAGATGACATGACTTCTTCCATTTATTTAAATGACAAGGGGTGTTGAAAATATTTGAATTTCATTTGGAAAATATTTCCAATTCTGAAACTTTATGCAACTCAATGATTTTCACGAGAGGAGATAAAATGACTTCTTCAAATTATATGAAATATGAGTTGGGAGTTTCAAAGGATCAAATTCAAAGTCTTTTTGGAATTATTTTTCAATTTGGAGTTATTTGGATTTTATTCAAATCATTTTTCTCCAAAAATAAAATACATGGAAAATAGGGTAACATGATTCCCTACAACAAAAAATTGGAGAGAAATAAATTTGATTTCATTTTGGTATTTTTGAAATGATTTTTGTTGGATCTTATTAGAGCAGGAGCACTGTTAGAATTATTAGAATTTGTGTGTATTTTATTTAATGCCAGAAAAATGTTCATGTCATAGAAAATCTTTTTCTGAAAGTTTTGATATATAATATGCCTATATAAATTTTTATTTTATTTTGTTATTTGGTTTTCCTTCTGTTTTATTTAAAAAAACTGTACGTGCGGCCCATATTTATTTATCGCCTACATGTGCAATATAGTAGCTTCTGGCGCCCCATAGTTTTTTTCTTAAATAGGCCAGGCCCAGCCGGCCTTTTCTTTTCTTTTTCTTTTAGGCCAAATTTTGTAAAAAAAAACTGCACCGCAGCGTGCGCGCGGCCGGCCGAAGGCCTTTAGGCCCATCCGCCTCTTTTCTTCTCTGTTTCGTATATTTTCGTCTACGTTTAGTCCCATATTACCCCTAAGCCTCTTTTCCACCAATAAATATAGACCCATAGAGCCTCCAAAAATTATCCGATTCAGGTTAAATCAATATTTTGGTTTGACTAGATTCATTTAAGAAAAATATATTTCTCTTCTCCGGCGCGACTTTTGGAAATTGTCTCCTTTCTCCAAAGTTGTCTTTTCTTTGCCTTATAAAGGTATCTTTCTTTGTTTTTTTTCTTCTTATACCTCAGTAGTTTATTATTTTTAGACTAATATGATAAAATAATTAGATTATCAATTAGTCTACGTCTTTATACATTAGACCCTAGGCTGTAGCTATTTTTTCTTCCGTAAAATAGCTTAGCCCTGAATTTTCAAATTGCCATAACTTTTTACTCGTTTGTCCAAATCCAACGAAACCAACGTCCACTTCTTCGTTATGATCTCCTCTATCCAGTAATCCAACTCAAACATATTTTTGAAAAGTTTAAATTTTAAATTAGATCAGATTTGAATTCAAACTTCATTTGATCATAACTTGAGTTTCGTAGCTCCGTTTGAGTTGATTCTTTTTGCAAATCGAAGCTCTTGACCTAAACTTTCTGATAAGGCCAAATTCATATAATTTTGGTACTGTTAGAAATTGTTTTATATTGCAAAAGTTATTTGCTTGGTTTTGATGTTTTCCGAATTGTCTTCTTCGATCTTTCTGATACTTTGAGTGATTGCTTATGTGTGGTTACTATTGCTTGCTTACGATAGATTGACCGGAGTGTGACGAGTAGAACTATCAAGAGTTTTGAGTGCGAATCATCTTCATCAACATTGCAGGCAAGTTCACACTTTGATCATACCTCTTACTACCCAGTTTTATTTGCATTAGATCAATCCTCAAACATTGCATGATTAGGATCTAATTAAATTGTGGGATGGGAAATAGTTGAGGTAGTACCTATTACCTGTTTATTATCAAACCCTTGGGAGTTACTATTACGTTATGCTTATAGTGCCATTCTATACTCGTAGACGTGGATTGGGTTTTGAGAGTATTCATGACAGATGTGAGATTGTTAATTAATGGTTTACTTAAGGTCGCAACTTAAACACACATCTGGGTGGATTGAGGTACCTGGGTATTCCAGGATTGCCTGTCTAGGCACCTGGGTAGACCAGGATTGCCTGTTTTTTTAATGGACTGCCACCCAGGCTCAAAGGGATCATGAGATTATTCATACTAGAATCTTCCATGTGCAGCCACAAGCTATTATGGGCTCTAGCATAGTTGATTAAGTCGTGCGAACTCTTACAGGGTAGACTAGCAGATGTAGGGGAAAGTAGGTGTAACGGTCTATCCATCGTAAGGTGCTAGCGCTTCTGAAAGACTATGTCTCGGTCATCCGTTTCTCAAACACCATGTAGTGCGAGAAACCAAACGGAGGCGATCGAGTCTTGTGGGGAAAAGTGCGCAAACCTCTGCAGAGTGTATAAACTAATCATGGTTAGCCGTGTCCCCGGTTATGGACGTTTTGAGTATCCAGTACTTGGATTATCATGTGAATCTCATCATGTTACTCAAAAATTAATTTTGTTGGGTTTAATGATGTTACTTAATTGGGATTGAGAATGCCGTCAACCATTCTGAATGTTCAACAACTACCATGGTAGTGAAATAAAATTAATTCCTTTGCAGTAGGGAAAAATTGGCTTTTCGCAAAAACATATAACCATGGAGCTCTTCCACCAGCCATATATGCATGTAGTGATAGCCATTGTTCATCATTCTCTATGGTGTGAATTTGCTAATACATTCAATATACTGACCCTTTGTGGCTGCAACGTCTCATGTTGCAGGATATCTTACGACGAGTAAGTGATACGTTAGGGTTACGATTTCTACACTCAACTTTGCCGTTGGTGTTGATGGGAATCCACAACCTTGTTACTTCCACTATTTTGGATTGAGGTAATAGTATTTACGTTACTTTACACATGTGATTTACCTCTGTTATAAATCCTCGGGTACTGTGTGTGTCAGCATACCGATCCAGGGATGACACTTAAGCACAGAGACTTGATCCATTCGGGTCAGGTCGCTACAAGATGGTATCAGAGCACATGTTGACTGTAGGACGTGACCCTAGAAACTGGCAAGCCCACAGGAAAGATTTTGCTCAAAAACTTTACTTTTCAAAAAAATCTTTTACCTCTCTTCTCTTCTGAGCTTATTCAAAAATCCCCTTTTAGTGAGACCATACCCCATTTTCCCTTTTGACCACCCGAATATTCGGCTGATGAGACCACTCCAAGAAGTACAAGATATCGGACAACTAAGACCAGTTCGGAATGAAGAGTATTTTCCGTGTATCTGAATAATGGAAACTACAACGGTTGAAGACCGAAGACAAGTAGAATTTGAAGGCTCTGAAGAATCCCTAGATTTGTATGACCTAGGAAGGCTACCCTTATGGAACTTGGCAGACTATGGAAGCTGTCAATACCCGAGACCAATGTGTATCGGAGAAAGACCGAGCATGGAGAGTTAAAAACCTCAAAGTTTTGTCAAGAAAACCCTAAGGTAGGAGATATCAATTATGGAAGATAGCTCATGGCAATGACAAGGGCAGAAACACGTCCATCCCTGATGATACCACTCGTTGATGCTATTGTCACCATGCTGAGTTAAGGATACATTTCTTCAAAATAGATTGGTTGGAAGAAGGATGATGGAACATCTATCGGCAAAAGATGAAGTTTTAACCTTAGCTGGTGTATCACCAGGATCTGGAGTGTTACATCAAGAAGTTAAGATGGACCTACAAGAAGCAGTATTTGATAAGGAAGCGTTTCGTGAAGAACTCAGGACCCAGAAGCTGAAAGTAGCCAAGCTAGAGGAGCAGAGCCTTGAGACATCAAAGATTCGTCAGGAACTGAAGGACAGTAGGATCATGGCTCATGTCGAGGTTGATGAAACTCAGAAATTTGGAACGCAACTCCAAAAATATTAAAGGACATCACGATAGACTTTGCGACAACAGAAATGATCTGGCAAAAGGATTTGAGAAAGACAAGCATGATCGGGAGAATCCATTGGAGGCATGAACAAGACTTGAAGAGTTAGATGACGTTGAAGATTTATTGACCTTTAGAAGACCAAACCCCTGTTATATACCTACGTTAGATGCGATGTCTGTGACCTGTCATTTGTTTGATGTTTTTCCCGACAGCCACAAATAAAATCTGTCTTTTCAAAACTTTTGTTTGTATTGTGTGTATCCCTCTCTATCTCTCTTATCTCACCCCAAACCCATGGACCTAATAGAGGATGAATGGAGATGAGCTTGTACTTTCTGTACCGTTGAGTCAGTTGGAGACAGATCGATGGATTCAGAAGATGCAGGATCACATGGAGAATAACCCTATAGTCGGAAAGGATATGACTCAGCATGCTCTTCAGTGCTTTGAAAGAGGTGCTGCTACTTGGTGGAGGATGTACCAAACCATCAATGGATGGCAAGGAGTAACCACTTGGAAAGAATTTAAGTTGACTCTGCCAAAGTTCGGCTTGTGTCCCAGAAGTTGAAGCCTTATGGAAAGGATATGAAGAAACCTTGTGCATGAAAGATTTATGGAGAAATAGGACACACCCATAAAGAACACATGGATGAATGCCCAAATTGTGAAGGAAGTCACCTAGTTGAAGAATGCCCAACTAGGCAGATTACTTGTTTCTTGTGTGAAGGGACTACCCACTATCCTGCTCAGTGTCACATTTACCCCATGGTACAACGAACCATCCAGCAGAACAAAGAAGTAAAGAAAGGAGCCCTTATGGGAATTTTAGAAGAAACTGTGATGAAGGAAGAGGTGGAGGACACACCTAAAGAAGACCCGAGTAAACCCTGCACTAAGTCTTGCTATTCATGTGGAGAAGAAGGACATATCTCCCAAAATTGTTTGAATGGGGATCTAGTAGAATTCCCGACAGAGGAAGTAGAATATGACCCACAGGAAATACAAGCCCTGATTGGAATGGAAAAGTCCAGGAAGAGAAACCGATTGGAGCCCAGGAGGGACCTGAGTCATATCATCTGTTACAGGTGCGAGGAGTCAGGGCACTACCTCAACAATTGCCCAAAAAGGAAACCTCGTTACTTGTCAGAAGTAATATGTTTTAGTTGTAATGGAGCAGGGCACTTTGCCAAAGAATGCCCCAAGGAGAAGGAAACTTGTGCTAGATATTGAGTTTGCAACAAAAGAAATGGAGTAGTAGAAGTGAGAACATTTTCTTTTATATTGAGGTGTTGAGTTGAGACATGTAATGGAAAAGCAAGAGATTGTAATCAATTGAGAGTGAATAAAGTTAGCATCGTTGGTACTGATATGGATTTTATGAGTTGTTACTCTGTGAAGAAGGATTTTGACCATTTCTAAGGATATGAGAAATATGGTCTATGGAAGATTTGTGCATTTTAAGGGTGGTAGCACCCTGTAAGAACCCTTGACCCCTAGAAAAGATAAGGATACTCCACTGAGTGGATTTCGGACAAAATGAATACTAGTTTTGTCTCGATATGTGTGATACCCCAAGAGTGTGTGGGATGAAGTTGGAGACCGTCAGCTGTTTTGACTAAATGTGATCAAGGGGTCAGAAGAGAATGTTAAGTTTATTCGAGATAGACTGAAGGTAGCTCAGTCCAGGCAGAAGAGTTATGTAGACTCAAAAACTCAAGGAGGTAGTCTATGAAATTGGAGACAGAGCATGTATTCGTGTGTCCCCTCTGCGAGGAGTTAAATGGGTTGGAGTTAAGGGACATTTAGCCCCGAGATTTGTAGGACCATACCGAGTTTTGGAGCGTATGGGAGAAGTGGCCAACAAGTTGGAGTCACCCGAAGGAGTCAGGAGTTCATGATGTGTTTCATGTTTCCCAGTTGAAGAAGTGCCATGCAGAGATGGCCAATATTACCCTGTAAGGACGCTTGACCCTGGAAAGGATAATGATGTTCCACGAAGTGAATATGGACTTCATAAGTATAAGCGTTTATCTCGGTATGTGGGGTATCCCACGAGGATAAAGAGATAAATTACTATTGGATATAAAGGAGGTATGATGTCGGAAATATGGATCAATGGAAACTCCATGATGAGTCTGAGTAATCATGTCCTAGTTTGGTGCCAATAGAAGGAAGGAAGATAGTACAATAGGATGGATTTAAGAATACTAGGAAGTTGGAAGTTGGAATAATGATCAGTTGCCCGATGATAAGTTTAAGGACTACAAGTGATAAGATGGGCCATAACCCACAGGCCCCAGGACCTGCCAAGAAGGAAGCACATTCTTGCTGAAGGAAAAACCCTGGAGGAAGATATGACGTTTATTGGCAGACAATTTTATAGGAGTAACGCAAAACCTGAGAGTTGTGAAGGAACGATAGATGTTTGTTTGGCTTGCAGAATCCATGGAATTATCCGAACTTAGTTCGTCGACAAGAGAAATTCTGCAATGCTTGTGAGGATGACTGAGTGTTAGTATGCGAGATTCGCTAAACTGTATACATGGTAATGATTTGGGTGCGAGATGGATTGATCACCATACGGACTTACTGTTATTATTCGCCATGCTATATGGGATGGTAAATCTGAGTGACTTGCCTATAGTAGAGAGACGACAATATTAAACCTTGTTTGAACCTTAGAATGGTATAGGTATTTTTCCCTTGTACAAGGCAGCTTTGCCAACCGTAGGTTATACGGTGAGGGTCAACCAGACCCATTTCCTGCAGAAGGAACCATAAAATGTTGACCACCATGAGATATGGATAGTTGTTTAGTTTTGGCGCCAGACCCGTCAGCTAAGAAGACCCAGTAGTGGAAGAACCTTACCAAGATGAAAGACAGAAGAATTGAGGAAAAGGTCATGCCACTACCGAAAGAGCCCAGATAAGGAATTATCCTAAAAATCTGAGAAGACCGACACTGTTAACAATATGGATGAAGTATATGAGTTTTGATGGAACCATAACCATGCTTCTAAGGGTGGTAGCACCCCAGACCCCGGAGACAATTGATGAAATTTTGAAGAGACCCCGAACCTAACCTATTTCTTTCTAGCCTCTCCGAATCTCGAGGACGAGATTCCGTTTAAGGGTGGTAGGTTTGTAACATCCCAAAATTCTAAATTTTGGAATGTTATAATAAATAGATAGATTTGATTGATTGTTTGATTGATTGTGTGAAATTGAGTGAAATTCAAAACCTTTTTGAAAGTTAAATGAGAGGGAATAAAAGGACTTTCCCAAACTTTCATTTTTCATTCGTGATCTCCGTGAATTCAAATTCTTTTCACCACGAAACCCTGAAGAGAAGATGACATGACTTCTTCCATTTATTTAAATCACAAGGGGTGCTGAAAATATTTGAATTTCATTTGGAAAATATTTCCAATTCTGAAACTTTATGCAACTCAATGATTTTCACGAGAGGAGATAAAATGACTTCTTCAAATTATATGAAATATGAGTTGGGAGTTTCAAAGGATCAAATTCAAAGTCTTTTTGGAATTATTTTTCAATTTGGAGTTATTTGGATTTTATTCAAATCATTTTTCTCCAAAAATAAAATACATGGAAAATAGGGTAACATGATTCAGTACAACATAAAATTGGAGAGAAATAAATTTGATTTCATTTTGGTATTTTTAAAATGATTTTTGTTGGATCTTATTAGAGCAGGAGCACTGTTAGAATTATTAGAATTTGTGTGTATTTTATTTAATGCCAGAAAAATCTTCATGTCGTAGAAAATCTTTTTCTGAAAATTTTGATATATAATATGCCTATATAAATTTTTTATTTTATTTTGTTATTCGGTTTTCCTTCTGTTTCTATTTAAAAAAAACTGTACGTGCGGCCCATATTTATTTATCGCCTACATGCGCAGTATAGTAGCTTCTGGCGCCCCATTGTTTTTCTCTTAAATAGGCCAGGCCCAGCCAGCCTTTTCTTTTTTTTTCTCTTAGGCCGAATTTTGTAAAAAAAAACTGCACCGCAGCGTGCGCGCGGCTGGCCGAAGGCCTTTAGGCCCATCCGCCTCTTTTCTTCTCTGTTTCGTATATTTTCGTCTACGTTTAGTTCCACATTGTCTAGCCTTTGACCCCTAAGCCTCTTTTCCACCAATAAATATTGACCCATAGAGCCTCCAAAAATCATCCAATTCGAATTAAATCAATATTTTGGTTTGACTAGATTCATTTAAGAAAAATATATTTCTCCTCTCCGACGCGACTTTTGGAAATTGTCTTCTTTCTCCAAAGTTGTCTTTTCTCTGCCTTATAAAGGTATCTTTCTTTGTTTTTTTCTTCTTATACCTCCGTAGTTTATTATTTTTAGACTAATATGATAAAATAATTAGATTATCAATTAGTCTACGTATTTATACATTAGATCCTGGCCCGTAGCTATTTTTTCTTCCGTAAAACAGCTTGGTCCTGATTTTTCAAATAGCCATAACTTTTTACTCGCTTGTCCAAATCCAACGAAACCAATGCCCACTTCTTCGTTATGATCTCCTCTATTCAGTAATCCAACTCAAACATGTTTTTGAAAAGTTTAAAAATTTAAATTAGATCAGATTTGAATTCAAACTTCATTTGATCATAACTTGAGTTTCGTAGCTCCGTTTGAGTTGATTCTTTTTGCAAATCGAAGCTCTTGACCTAAACTTTCTGATAAGGCCAAATTCATATAATTGTGGTACTGTTAGAAATTGTTTTATGTTGCAAGAGTTATTTGCTTGGTTTTGATGTTTTTCGAATTGTCTTTTTCGATCTTTCTGATACTTTGAGTGATTGCTTATGTGTGGTTACTATTGCTTGCTTACGATAGATTGACCAGAGTGTGACGAGTAGAACTATCAAGAGTTTTGAGTGCGAATCATCTTCATCAACATTGCAGGCAAGTTCACACTTTGATCATACCTCTTACTACCCAATTTTATTTGCATTAGATCAATCCTCAAACATTGCATGATTAGGATCTAATTAAATTGTTGGATGGGAAGTAGTTGAGGTAGTACCTATTACCTGTTTATTATCAAACCCTTGGGAGTTACTATTACGTTATGCTTATAGTGCCATGCTATGCTCGTAGACGTGGATTGGGTTTTGAGAGTATTCATGACAGATGTGAGATTGTTAATTAATGGTTTACTTAAGGTGCCAACTTAAACACACATCTGGGTGGATTGAGGTACCTGGGTATTCCAGGATTGCTTGTCTAGGCACCTGGGTAGACCAGGATTGCCGGTTTTTTATGGACCGCCACCCAGGCTCAAAGGGATCATGAGATTATTCATACTAGAAACTTCCGTGTGTAGCCACAAGCTATTATGGGCTCTAGCATAGTTGATTAAGTCGTGCGAACTCTTACAGGGTAGACTAGCAGATGTAGGGGAAAGTAGGTGTAACGGTCTATCCATCGTAAGGTGCTAGCGCTTCTGAAAGATTATGTCTCGGTCATCCGTTTCTCAAACACCATGTAGTGCGAGAAACCAAACGGAGGCGATCGAGTCTTGTGGGGAAAAGTGCGCAAACCTCTGCAGAGTGTATAAACTAATCATGGTTAGCCGTGTCCCCGGTTATGGACGTTTTGAGTATCTAGTACTTGGATTATCATGTGAATCTCATCATGTTACTCAAAAAATAATTTTGTTGGGTTTAATGATGTTACTTAATTGGGATTGAGAATGCCGTCAACCATTCTCAATGTTCAACAACCACCATGGTAGTGAAATAAAATTAATTCCTTTGTAGTAGGGAAAAATTGGCTTTTCGCAAAAACATATAACCATAGAGCTTTTCCACCAGCCATATATGCATATAGTGGTAGCCATTGTTCATCATTCTCTATTGTGTGAATTTGCCAGTACATTCAATGTACTGACCCTTTGTGGCTGCAACGTCTCATGTTTCAGGATATCTTACGACGAGTAAGTGATACATTAGGGTTACGATTTCTACACTCAACTTTGCCGTTGGTGTTGATGGGAATCCACAACCTTGTTACTTCCGCTATTTTGGATTGAGGTAATAGTATTTACGTTATTTTACACATGTGATTTACCTCTGTTATAAATCCTCGAGTACTGTGTGTGTCAGCATACCGATCTAGGGTTGACACTTAAGCACAGAGACTTGATCCATTTGGGTCAGGTCGCTACACTTTATCTCTCAGAATCTCTCTCACACACACACCAGTTACGTGACTCCCACTTAAGTAGACACGTATGTTACAATTTGTGCAGCCGCGGGTACACGTGATGCTGGGCATTTATTTAAGCCGGAAGGCGAACCCAAATAGTAGTTGCATTCATTCCCCTCCCGCCGCCTCTTCTCTGGTCGCCGTCGCCCGGTAGCCATGGGCCGGCCGAAGGTAACAACATACGCCATACTCGCGCCGGAACGGCGCTTTAATATGGAAATTTTAGTGGTCATGCATGCATCTTTTTGTGCTAGCACTCCTATATAAGGGTTGACCGGTCGCTTCCCGCGAACATGCATGGGCGGTGGAAGAGGAAGGAGAAGGGAAGCAGGCTGTGGAGTAACGTTTTTTTACCACAATTTCTTAGGAAACTGAGTGCAATAATTGAGTAGTTTTGCAAACTACCAGTACTACACGTGAAACGATTCAAAACCTATACTCCCTTGCCAGCGCGCGCTTCCCGCGTGAAACGGTCAGCGTCACCCTGGAGCGTCAGTGCCGCATTAATGCCCGGCCAGAGCGGAAGCGACCTCTCACTGGCGCCGGCTTTGAAGTGGCGCGACGACCGAGAGAGCGCCGCTTCCCGGTGCACGCGACTGCTCCACGTCGAGACTGGCCATAGCCCCTATTTGGATCCATGGGTTAGAGTTAGTTTGATCTAGTTGGGGCTCAAATAGCCCTAAAGTATCCAAGCATGAGGGTTTAAATTGGAGCAAGTTGCACCAAACCCACCAAAGAAACTATCCCACCCAAGAGGTGCTAACTGGAGATAGCTCTCATTGGGACCACTGAAAAATCACTTTTCTCTCTCCATGAAGTGCATTTATTGTCAATCTAACCCTGTCACCCAAACACCTCTTTGGCTACAGTTAGTTCAGGGTTAGTCATGAGTTAGTGTAACCTCTAGCTAAGTTAGAGTAACAAACAGGAGCAGTATAGGACATGCAAGTTGCTCAAAGCATACAGGCAAATTCGTACGTGAAAGTATTTTTTCTTTTTGAAAACGGAATGTCAAAGGAATTTTTTTAGAATGCTCTTGGCATGTCGCTAACATGTGATAGTTAACCGGCCTCAATAGACGGCAGAAACGCCAGCCCACCGCACTTTGACAGAGACGAGGAGGGAGAAGCGATACATGCTGCTGGATTACTAGAGATAGGTGTCGCACGGAAGCCAAGAAATATGGTGATAGCGTGGGTTAGCCATGTACTAGTATGATGTAACTACACTAGGCTGCCGTGTTTCGTACTCTTCCAGTCCATTGTGGAGATGATTGGTTAATTTTATATCGCTGACTAATATTAAATACTATGAGTGCAGACGCTCCACCACGAGGTTCCTTGCTCCTTCTTGGTCGTCCGGAATCTATGTTCTTCCACTCTATTTTTTTACGTGAGCTTTGTTCATCCTTTTGCCAACACGCGAGACATCTAGCATCAAGGTGCATGTGTAATGCAAGGATCGTTCCATCTATATGAAGAATACGTGGGACTGGAACTACGAGACGGACATGTACTCAGGAGTGGACGTACGAACCTCAGTAATGTAGCGCAGTAAGTGAAGTAGAAAGGCACAAATGGTATGAACATGCGTGGCATATAGGGTGTGTTTGGTTGCGTTCTCGTCTCAACATAGTTGTTCCATCTTCATGCATGCTCAACTCAACACCCCTCTTCATGCATGCGCTCTTCATGCATGCTTCTACTGTATTTGTGCTAAACTAGTGTGGACTCATGCACCCTCCATACACTCTACCAAACACCCAAAAGTAGGCCGAGAAGGGAACTCTAGGGCGGCATTTGTCTCTTACTACGTACTACCACTAAATGTTGTACGTGCAATGCACGGTGATGTTATGGAGTACGTGCCTAAGTACTCTACTACTACTATATTAGTTGGAGGCACATATTAACTTTTATATTTGTTTACGTGTATGCCCCGAGACCTTCCAACTAGACGTGTCTTTCTCTCCAGGTCGCACTTTGTATCATTCATACCACTAAGTACTACTACGTGTGGTCTCCGACCCAGAAGTGGAAGAAGTGGAGACGCTCTACCACACTGTTTTTTACGCTAGGCTCTACCACGCTGTTCATGTCCCACTCCTTTCGCTGACGTGTGGGACATCCAGCATGTGCCGTGTTTGGCACCCTTCGTCGTAAGAGTTGAAACGCTAGCATTCATCAGAAATAAAAAATAATTATAAATCGGCATTGATACTATTTTTTTGCGAACCAATCAGCAGTGATACTATACCACGCGGTTTCCTTGCTCCTCGATATCGGAAAGAATACTTCCGTTCGCCAACATGTGGGACATCGACAATCCTGGTCCACTTGCCATGCACGCAGAACTCCAAGGGAGAGTCACCCAGGTCGTCGCGCCGCAGTAACAATGACTAATGAGCCGTCAAATCACAGGCCCACTTCCCACTTTGAAGTTGCTCGGACGAAGGAACCATCATGACTTCGTTGAATTCCGCTTCTTGAAGAAAACTACTGTACCAGCAGTACTGCTAGCTACAGTAGTTACTCCAATAGAGGCCTCCTTTCGTTCATAGGATAGGAATATGAAAATCATAGGAAGTGAGATGACATGCATCTCAATTCCTATAGAGAAAGAGATGGCATTTGATGCTTAGGATAGGAATTTTTCCATTTAGTCTAGGCTAATGTACTAGTAATTTTCTCTAAAAATTACAGTAGTAACTAGTAGTATTGGTACATGCTCGTACTCAGACACAGACACACACACTAACTACTAGTACTACTACTTCTCACATGCTAGCCAGACGCCGTCGTTCTCCTTCCCGGCTTTGTCGGTGACATCCCACCGTGCTTGGATCTCCGCCGACCTCTCCGCAACAGCGTGTGCGTCCTTTTCTTTCTTGCGGCGGCGGGCCTCTCTTTTCTTGAGTGCTTTCTGACTTTTCCGCTCCCTCTGTGCGGCTTTGGCCGCCTCTTGCTCTACCGCCCATTCGGCCTTGGCATCTTCAAATTCCTCCCACATAGTTGTGAGGTCGCGAGCGGCGATGAACTTGGCACGGCGGGATGCCATCGCTTCCCTACCATTTTGTGTGTGGTCATGGGCGACGAGGAACTCGGCGCGGCGGGATGCCATTGCTGCCTTACCGGTTAGTGTGCGGCGCGGTGGTATGAACGACGCTTGGTGAGAGCATTGGGGTGGAGTAGCTGGACAACCATATAGTGCATTGGTTTGTCAAGAGATCAAGGACAGAAGACGAAGCAAATTTGGATTCCCCTTCAATCCTGGTCATTTATTACTGAGTAAAACGCATTGGCGGTCATCGAACTTGTCTTGATAGCTCACTTTGATCATTGTATACGAGATATGGTGATTATACGGTCACTGGCTCAGCGTATAGCTCCGTATTTGTCTAGTTGACCAGTTGAACAGTCCGCATGCGCCTCATCAGCTCATGTTCTTTATCTATCTACGCGGGCCTACCTATCAATGGAGAAAGAAATACTGTAAAAACCAAAATTATGTGTATGTGGGGAATCAAACCACGGACTCATCGGTGCAATGCACCCTCATCAGCCAAATGAAAATGAAAAACTTCGCGTCAGACACTCACGCTCACGCTGTCAAAGCATGCTAATGCATGCACGTCGCCCTCTAAATCAAATTCCTGCTCATGGCGCAACACAAACGGCGAGCCCATCACCTGCACGCCCCGGCGGTGCCTAACATTACTGTTTAGACGTTTGATGGAGGCCTACGCGAACGCCGAGCATGTATTCACCTGGCTCAACACCAACAGTCATACTCGGACCGCCTTGCTCATGTATATCATCCATCACAACGACAATCTATAAAACAGCCTAAGCTAGAGAGGGTACTATGGTAGTATGGTACGGAGTATGTACTATCGTGAGCGACCGATCTTAGTGCCACTGCACACCGAAACCCCTTCCATCGCTAGCGTGCGCTTCCCGCCTAAAACGGTCGCCGTCTCTCCAGAATGTCAATGTCGCATTCACCGGACTTAACTGCAGGTGCAATTGGTGTGTCACTGACATGCGGGCCAGATGCCCGTTGGGCCCACATGTCAGTAACCCAAACGCATATGCAGTTAAGTCACTGAAGCAGCATCCGCATTCACGCCCGACGAACCTACTCCGACGCCAGTTGTCCATCCGTCTGCCGCGGCTCATTGCCATTCGGCCGCTATATTAACTTGAGCCCCAGCTCCCAGCCATAGCCAAAGACCCACACTTATTCTCCTCCGGTCCCTTCCTTCTGTCGGCACCACTTCAACCATGACCTCCTGGCGCTCCGAAGCTCTCTTGGACGTACTGTCGCATGAGCAGACGAGGGACATCGGCGGCTCCACTCCGGGCACGCTCCAAAGCTCTCTTCGACGTACTACCGCAGGAGCAAACGAAGGAGATCGCCGGCACCCCCCCCCCCCCGGCCGCCCTCCGCCGCCACGACCACGAAGCCGGCGCGCGGGCGCGGGCGCAGCCGGCAGCGAGGAAGAGTAGTACACGGTAGGTCGCCGCCGCTCTGGTTCCCGGAAGGCCACCGCTACTCCACTCAGTCGACGCCAAGCTTGGTGGGGTAAACATCGGCGGCCGATTAGCTGCTGGACGGCGACTTGGAGGTGGAAATCTTCAGAACCTTGTGCTCCGGAGGAGGAGGTTATCGAGGCGGATGAGGAGGAGGCAAAGGCAATGGCCGGCTTTCTCGGGTTCATGGCCGGACATGGTGGTAGGGCACCAGCGATCGTTTAGATTAGGTTTACAGTAGGTTTTAGTACGGTTAGTGCGAAATATGTAATGAATTTTGTCCAGTTGGTAGGAAAAGTTTTCGAAATGTAATGAATTTCATCCGGTTAATTTGAAATTTGCTTTGTTTGCACGAATTTCGTCCGGTTAGTTCATATAGTTGTCGAAAGGTATGCGGGCAGCATCGGATGGCATCCATCAATGTCCTCGGACAGATGCCAGTGTAAATTTGTGGGCCAGCATTGTAGATGCCCTAACTATCATGCTATAATCGCTAACAATCCTCCATTATTTGGCAGGGAACAGTTATCCCTCGATCAAAATCAGATCCGCGGTGTTTCGCACTCCTCCCGCGTAAGAGTGTAAACTCTTGCTTACTTAAAAATGGAGCAAGTGGACGACACTGTAGCACGTCATATCACTCGAACTAGCCCGCCTAACAAGCGGGAAAGCACCGCCCTCATCATTTTGTTCTGGATTTCTATCGACCGATCGCACGAAAATGTTGCGCTTCGCAAGTTCTAAACGAAAAGGCGGCACACTTACGACTCGTATGCGTCGCAACCCCGACAGTCCGGCTCGCACGCCGCTCACCAGAGGGGACACACATTATCTTGCAATTTCACTGACATGTGGGACCGTAATTGAATAAACTGTCGATAGCTGAAATGTAATCGCTTGGCGGGCATCGGCTGAGAAGAGAGAAACGGGGGAAGGAGAAGAGATCGCCCGCCCACCGCGCACGGACTCCAAGAAATATATGGTGATAATGTGAGGTGGGCCATGCTAGAGTCCGGACCGCTTCCGGAGCTCGCTCTCACCGCCCTGGCCCCTCAAGACGCTAGCTACCCGCCGCATGCATGCATAGCAAGTAGTACTCCTTATGTGGAGGAGAGAGAGGCATTAACAAAGTCAAGGAGTGGGCTTTGCAAGAGCTCGTCTCTACACGTGCTCCTAGGTATAAAAAAATAATTCTAAAAAAGGCATAAAAAACAATTGTGTCTTAAAAAAGAAAGGTAAAAAACATTTGAGAGGAAATAGATAGAGAGAAAGTGAGAAAAAGTTGTAACATGGGCAGTACATGAGGAAGGAGGGAGTGGTGCACATGCCAAGTTCACTAGGCTACCGTGTTTCACACTCCTCCGTCGTAATAGTGGAGACAATAGCTTTCATCAAAAATAAACAATGAATACTCATTGCTCGTCCTCTATATCGGAAAGAATAATTTCATTCACCGACATGTGGGGCGTCGACCATCCTGGTCCACCTGCCATGCACAAAATTATCCTGGTCTACCCCGGTCGTATCGCAGGCACAACCTTTCCCACTGTAAGTTGTTCGGACGAAGGAACCATCATGACTTCATTGAATTCTGCTTCTGCAAGAAAACTTACTGTACCCGCAATACTTCTACCACACACGAATACTGGACGACACTATACCACGTCATATCACTGAAACCCAGTAGGCCAAACTAGCCCGCCTAGGTCATCTATTTTGGAACGGAGGGAGTACGTCTCTGCACTGCTATGATTTTGTGTTGCATGTTCTCTGTACTTTTGCTACGATTTTCCTATCCTATGAACCAAATGAGGCCTGAATGTATGTCGACTATTGTCTGATCGATCGCTAAGCCTACAATTTTAGGAGCTAGGGCTATTGGTCGATCGACGAGGGATAAGTATAAGCGTACCACGAGCTCATCAGCCCCAACGTTTCTCTTCGGTGAGTGTTTTCCAAGTACTATAGCTCACACATTAGCTAGCCTACTAACACCAAGAATCATCAAACAAGCCCTGCTGATATGATAAACAGTTCGAACATACATCTAAGCATGCCATATATTACATCAAAAGCTGGTGAGGATACATCTGTTTCCATAACTCGGAGAGGGTTCGCATGATTCATCGCATGATTCACTATCAAACAAAAGTAGCAAGATCCGCCCACACAAGACAGTGCACTAGCCCTAAGATGGTTTGATAACATGCATCGTTCTGGTAATTAAACACAGGGCAATGCAAACTACCCTGAAGGATTAGCGCGACCAACTATTTCTTGTCATCGATCTCTCGGGCAATGACCACAGGACGGACAGCGGCATGGGAATCGATTTCTGGGCCGATGTCCACAGGACTGACCGCGACATCGGAATCGATCTCTGGGGCTATGTCCACAGGATGGACAGCGGCATCGGAATCGATCTCCGGGGCGATGCCAACAGGACAGGCCATGACATCAGAATCATCAAGGACGTTCACCGGCACTTGCACAACCCTAACATATTAGCAAGCACATTGCAAATAATCAAAAACCACAACTATGGTAATAAGCCATTATTTTTTACCTTGCGCAGCTCACCGGGGGATCTCATCCCTCCGGGGGCCATCTCCTCGTCCTTGATGGGGGCCATCACCTTGCCAGGGGAATACTGCTTCTCAACGACGACTATCTCCTCAAACTCGGTCTTGAGCCTCACATAGGTGGCAATCAGAGTTCCTGGGGTAGGCACGGTGGGGCCCTTGCTGTTCTTCCAACTTTCTTTGAGGAGTTCGTCCGCCAACATCCTTAACTCTTTGGCCGGTGCTTGTTTCTTGGAGTTCTTCGTCTCCATGGGTTGGCCCGCCAACATGGTCAACTCGTTGGTCGGTGCTCGCTTCCTGGAGATCACTATCTCTAGTGGGTTGTCCGCCGGCAACTCTTTGCCTGGTGCTCCAGGATCCATCATGAACTGACAAACAAAAGGCAATCAAAAGGAAACCACAATCGCAATGAAAACAGGAAAAGAATAGGATGTGAGAATCGGTCGGTGCTTCGCAAAAAGAAGATTCTTGGAATGAAAATATAGCAGCATAACTGATTCGCCCACCTTTCCTTCGTCGGTACAGAAGAAAAATGGAAAAGTGAGTAGCCTGGAGTGAGGTGTTCTTCAAGAAAGGGAAGAAAGGGCTTGAACAAGCATTCCAGTGAAACGATTGTTGCTTCGTGTAGTCCAACTTGGAGGCCACCTTACCACTGCAGGTAAAGGTGTGGGTTTTGTGATATGACGGGTCATGACGGCCACACCAGGGTGACAGGTGAGTCCCGATTGTAGCACCTCGCTATGATTTGGTGGATGGCACGCGGGCCTGGATGCTTTCAAATGTCCTGCATGTAGATAGAGCGGCTAGTCATATAGGAGTGCTCAATATTGTGCACTGCGACCAAGGCGGAGAGGAAAACGAGAGAACTACGTAATTAATGCATGAGTTTAATTAGGGTAGTTTTGTAAAGTACGAGATACATTCCTCAATCGCAAAATTCCTTGGTTCATGAGATTTGAGATTTGAGCCCTATAAACCGGAAGGGAGGGAGTACTGCACACGGTGTAGTCTAGTCACTTATTGAAATCTCTAGAAAGGCAAATAATCATTTCCGGTTTATAGGGCTATACTACTCCCTCCGTCTAGGTGTGTAAGTCATCTTACGAAAACCAAATAGTCCCAAAACACTTAGGCGCGGTGCATTAACTTCTACCTTGTTTCTTGTTTCTTGACATATCAACCAATAAGAGATGAGAGGTGTGCATGCTTTTAATGACTTGCAATGGCTAGTTCATTGCATGCAAGGCTATTAATTAGCAAATAAACATTGGTGACCCCGGGAGGAAACGGTTCTAAGCGCGTGGACCTATGCAGAATGAGTATCAACCAATGGATAGTGGAGTTTAATTGTTAAACGATAGCAATTTTGTCTCATGCAAGAGTCTGGCTAGTACTCCAAGAAACCGCACCACGCGAGTGTTCGCAACTTCCACGTTTGGGTTGCGCTTGGCTCTTCGCCTCTTCGAGAAGACAAACAATGATGTTACTCCTACTTCTACAGTATCGAATCCACTACTGCATGTCCGTCCACCTCGTGTGGGAGGGATAGCGTGTAGAGAAAGCTTCTACTTATTGCTCCTGCCTTTGAGTCTATGACAGGTGGGCCCAACAGGTGGTTGGCCCTCCTGTCATGCAGCCAAAGGCAGGTGCAGTTAAGGCACCGGAGCTCAGTCTGCGAGGGAGAGGGCATTGTAGTAATCAAATTTCTCGGTCTTGTACGAGTTGACGCGACACATCAAAGCACTGCACTCAATATAAGTCTTTTTACACATTTCAAATGGGCTACTTCGTATGTAGGAGTAGACATATTCTGCTTCATATGTATTCACTTGTTGCAATCTCTAAAAAGACTTATATTTGGAAACGGAGGGAGTACAACGCATGCATGCATGCCGTGACTTTCCTTTTGATACTTGCATGTGTTGATTTGATGCACCTTGCCAAATTTTGACTATAAATTTAACTAACCAAATTTTCATGCATGTCACAAAAAATTACGGGGTTGTTTGGATTGTGACTATGTTTGTCTTATGTTGCCACATTATTTTTCCCATACTTGCCACACTTGCCTAACCTGAGTTGCTCAAATTGTTAGACACACTTTGGCTTGCCTAAGGGAATCTTGCCACAATTTTTGTGTCTATGACATGTGGGGTTCACTGCTAATAAAAAAATTCTTGTCTTAGGTGTGGCTAATAAAAAAGACTTATATTTAGGAACGGAGGGAGTAGAAAATAGAAATAATAATGCATGTTGGGGCAACCCACGTTTCCGCTAATTTTAGCCGTGGGCTTGTTCACAATTTTTATGAGGGGGTGGTTGTTCATTTAATGGAGGGACTTGTAGTACCAGACTTGAACGATACAAAGTGCGACCTTGCACACCGTAACACCACTTGGAACAAGCGGGTAGCTATCTCAAAAAACAATCAACAACTAAAAAAACCGCGACCTGGCATGTAGTAGTACACAATTTTAAACGATTGTTTTGATGAAGTGAAAAAGGAAAACTACCCCACTACGTATATATAGGCCGGAGCCTCCGCGCTTGCTTGCTAGGGTTGCTCTATTCACACACTCTCATCCTCTCCAGATCTGAACAAGATCGGGGTAGTAACACTGTCTTTCTCCCTTCAAAAAACACTGGCTTTCTATCCTCACCGCTGGTTACAGATCCGGACGTATCCCCCTCCGCCGGTGAAGGGGAGGAGGGGCAGCGTTTAGGCCGTCGTCGAAAGCGAGGGAGGAGACCCACTGCCGGCCGCACCGTTATCTCTGGCCGAGCGCCGGCGCGGGGGGTCCTCCGATCCCTTCATCGTTGCCTGTGGGCGGATCCGGCCTCCCGCCGCCCACCTATCCACATCCCGACGACCTTCAGGTATATCTTTGTTCGAAACCGCCTTATCTCTACTTCCCCAGCTCACATATTTTCTACCTCTCAGCCCCTCTCGATCGGATGGTCCAACGTCACATATTTTTTCTTCTATTGTTATAGGTAAAGCTACTTCATGGAGTCGAATCTTGTACTCCCTCCGTCCGAAAATACTTGTCATTGAAATGGATGTGTCTAGTTGTATTTTAGTTCTAGACACATCCATTTTGATGACAAGTAATTCTGGATGGAGGGAGTACTTGGTTCAAACAGGAAATAAAGTGGGGGTGGGGGAATTTAGTATGTACATCGGACTTGGTACAAACAGGAAGGAAAGGGGGTGAAAGTAGTACAGACTGGTCATCCAACCGGTCTCTTGGTCGAAAAGGGAAATATAGGGGTAACGATGTACACAGTGGTATGACCAGGACTAGATTTTCTATCCACACATAGGAGTAGGTGGCTAGAGTGAACAAAAATGGGACCAACCCAGATATGTTCTTGGATGTTTGTTTCTCGGGGCAACAAACTATGAATCACCACTTTATGCCCCTGTTTACGTACATGGTGCTGGACTGCTGGTGCACCCACTGTCCCATGCCGTTATACCAAATATTTAGGCTCCGTTCGGAATAAAGGGGCAGAAAACATAGGTCTTGATGAAAATAGAGGAATAGGAAATGAGTGTAGGTATAAAACTATGGAACAGCGAACCGGAGGAAACTCTCAAGAGAATGTGTTCGGATGGACTACGAAATGTACAGTTTGTTTTTTTAGAGTAGCATGCTTGGCAGTATGAGATGCTATTTGTTTATTCAGTTGCGCAGTGACTACTCTTGTCCTCACCTCACGTGCCACACATAGGTTGATTTTTTTATTCCAGCAACACAGCACAGCGCATGGATGTTTCTAATCCTATGGAATCAGTACTACCAGACCAACTTTCCTATGAAACACTATTCACCTTTCCCGTGTTCTGAACGGTTGGAAGGGAAAGAATACCGTAGGAATTGTGTTCCTATGAAAATCCTGCACCAAACATGTGAACCGAACGCAGCCTTAGCTGTTCTTAATCTAATGTCCCTAGTAAAAATGAAGCCATGCCACTGTTATAAGCCATGACAAGTTAAGCCAAATGTTTTTGCCTGTAATTGTTTAAGACTCTAACTGTTTCCTCTGTGCCTTTTTGTGCAAACAGGGATATCCAATTCACCTGGTTGCTGTTGTGACCTTTTAGTGCACTGCACAAAACTCTTCTTAAAAGAAGTGACTTTTGTGCTGTTTAACTGGAATGTCAGAATGGAACAATTGGTTCATTTTGGTGGAACTGCACAAAGGGAGATCTGTGTTCCAATCCTCATCATCCATATTGGCGCCATAACCTTCCTTTAGGTAAGAATGATATTTAATGCATGTGTTCATCTCTATTTTCCGACTGCCATGAGAAAATAATGTTGTTTTTTACTAGTACACTTGTACTCCCTCACTGACAAAACCAATTTTGAATTAGAAGGCCAATCATGTACTTGGTTTCACCAACTGGTGAGGAGAAAGAGAAATAGAGCATGAAGAGGAAGAAGAAGAAGAATAAACAGTGCCAAGGCGATCTTGCTGAAGCCAGAGGCCTCAGTCGAGGCCATTCAAGGGCTCCGGCAATGACTACCTTACATGTGAGACAATCCTCCAGGGAGCCCTTCCACTTCTGCTGTCTCACTTAATTAATTAGGAGTACTTAAGTACCACTAATTTATTATTGCCTAATTTTCCTGTTGGAGTTAAACAAATCTTTAGTAGGACCCTATGCTGAATCATGTACGTGTGTATGTTTGTCTATGGAGGTTAATCATGTGGTGGAGTAGGGAGGGAATATTATTAGTGTCATGACATAATAGTGCTATTGTTTTGCATGTCAATTTATTGCCATTGGTTCAATGAGGCAATGTTTTGCATATTTTCCATCATGAATTTGATGCTACTGTTTGAGTAATATGCTAATGTCTTCCTATCCTTTCTCACTAAGCTAATGAAGTTTCACCTTATTCCTACTTGTGCAAACAGGGATCATGTTGTGCCAATCATACATTTTAGTGGAACTATACAAGACAATACAATGAACTGTATCCCAGCCAGTGCTTTAACTCTGCTGGAAGTTCTTAATAATCTTTCGATATAATCTCAGCACTAGTAAACAAGAGTGATTCCAACCATACATTTGAAGTGCACAAAAATATATACTATTGTGTGATTCCAGTGAGTGCTTTATCATCTCTTATGGGACTACATGAATAAGCTTTTTTTCTCAGGTTGGTACGGGCCTAAGGCCTTCATCCATATTAGTTTGATGTCATCTCTATTTGTATCGTGCTACTGTCATGAGAAACTCCTTTATCTTTGCACGTTAAAGTTTTGCATCCTATGATAAATGGCAATGCTTTGAGTGTTGAGTTGAGCTAATTGGCACTGATTAAATAAACTAATACCTCTCTTTAAGCAAGACTACTATGTTGCTAACTTTACCCATTAAGATAATGAGGGTGCTTCTATTTGTTAGTGTATGTTTCATCAACTAGTCCCGCTATTACAGTAATCTCACTCTCTCAATATATGTGCCAACAGGGATGCTTGATTTTGGTGGAACTGCACAAAAACTTTGGGTGCTTCATTGCCTCGACAACTTCCGTCCTTTCCTGTCAGTCGCTAATCTCCGCTTGCTTTCTTCCTTTGCTGTCAGTCGCTTGGCTTATCTCGGCCTAGTCAAAGGAAATAGTAATTGATATGCTACCTCACATAGGTTGGTACTGGTCTTTATCCTGATTATTGTGCCTGTCATTTGTATTGGTAATTTGGTATTGTGCTACTGTTTGCCGATTTCATAAAGGAGTAATTTGGAGCCTGAACTCGCAGGCAAATCATTACATCAGGTGATTTCAGTAGAACTGCGCAAAATGATCAGATGGACAGGTACTTATGATGCTGCTATGTACTCCAAAGTTCACTCAGACAATCATCGATGTTGACAAGAAGTGCCTATATTCATTTGAGTATCAACCGGCGTCAACCAATTGTCAAACTCCAAGTATTAGGAGAGTGAACGCCAAAAATATTGCTTGGTGCATAGCCTAGAAAAAAGCAGTCCAGTCTTTGGTCCCAACTTGTGCCTTTTGGTTATCGGCACATATGGTCGAGAACTATATGGCATGGAGTCTAAAGATTCCAGACAAGTTGGTTGACGCATATATTCATCTGGCATTTAATCAGTCTGCATGCCAAGGATGCTCCATTTCAGTTGAACTGCACAAAAAATTGGGTGGTTCATTTTCTCAACCGCCTCCTTTCTCGTCTGCAATGTAGAATTTTGGTGAGATACAGGACCAAGATGAGCCAGTAAACTAGTTGGATGAAAGTAGTGGCCAAGTTGCTCAAACTTCCCTCGGCACGAGGCCACTATTTGAGGATAAACCTACAAGCAAAGTTCAGATTGTTTGTGCTGCCTCTTATGTACTCGAAAGTTTACTCATACAAGAACTAATTTTAGCAAGAAGTACCTCCGATTAAACACCATTTACCAGTCTGTACCCTAGGTAATTAAAGTTTGTCCATGGATCATATTGGCTGTGATCTCAATCATTTGGATGCATAAACATACTAAACATGTGTATACCTGAATCTTTTTGTGAATTATGTATGAATATTGTCGTGTGATCTATCAATCATTTGGATGCATAGATATGCTGAGCTTGTGTATATATGAATCTTTTGAGTTGTTGATAGTGAATGTTGGCTATGAATATGAACATGTCATGTGAACCGGAGTTTGTTATGAATGTTTACCTTTTCTGTTGTATTTGTGTGCGAACTTGTTAGTATGCCTACTGTGGGGTATAAAACGTAGGTCTCTTATAAAAGTAATGCCGTGTCCAATTTATGTTTTCCCTTCTAACCACATTATATATATTTATATTATTACTATTATCGTATATTTTATAGAGACTTATATATACATTATAAAAACATCCCACGTGTTATTAACTTATAAAAGTAAATATTTAACGGAAGTTGGCAAAGAAAATCCTGGTTGTTTTTGACTCATAGGCAAGGAAAATCCTGGTGATTGCGTACAAAAGCTTGCGAAGATTTTAAGGACCAATTTAATAATAACGCGTTCATTTTTATTTTGAGCAATAACTTGCTAATTTCTTAATTATATATATATATATATAAATATGCCTCTCCGGTCTATTCTTTGATATTAATTGCTCCTTCTAACATAACATTATATATATAACGAGCCCACCTAATACGTGTATTTCAAGGAAGTTCAAATGGGCTGGGATTTCTTAGAAAATATAAATGGGCCTGATTGACGCGAAATTATTTGTTCACCCAGCCCAGCAAGTGGACTGTACATTCTAAAAAACATGGGTTAAATATATGCCACATTTTTGCAGGCTGACATGTGGGCCAATAGGTCGAAGCCTACGCAGGGCGTTGTCAACTTGGTCAACAAATGATTGTGTCATCCACAGCCATTGGATTTATATCCAACGGCCGACATACACCTTCAATCTCTCGTCTTCTTCCTCCAGCGTCCCCGGGAAAGCCTAGTCCGGCCTCCGGCGGCTAGCGGCTCTGCTTAGCACGCATCGCTGCGAAGCGCTACCCCACCGCCGGCCAGGCCATCCCTCCACCCCTCGAAACCTCCGGTTATTCTCCACAGACTACAGCCCCGCGCCGCAACAAAACCAGTTATAACCCTTCTCCTCCTCTCAATCTGCGACTCCACTACCACGTTTTCCCATCTCCGAGTCGTTCTCGTCCGGGGCCTCGCTGTCGTCCACCGCCTTACTGTGTTCGGTGCGGTGTGGTCAACAAACGAGAGTCATCGGAAGAGGACTGTATGTGGAGAGCCTGACGGCTGGGACCCACGAGGTCCATGGTAGCACGGAAGGAAAGTTCCTCCTTATTAAGCTCAAAAAAATGTTTCCTCCACCTGATAGCTGGGACCCACTGGCTGTATCTTCGCACGGAAGGAAGTGGCGCCTTGTTTTGCGAAAAAAATTATTCATCCCGTTGATAGCTGGGACCCGTCAGATTTGGTGACTGACTTGTGGGCCTACTAAGGGGACGTGTACGCATGGCTTTGTCAACTTAATCAACAAATGATTCTAGCAGCTGGACCGTTGGATGTTAGTCCAACAGCCGTGCTCCTTCTTCAACCTCTGTTCTTGCTCTTGTCTCCCGTGGGCGGCATCGCGGCTGTGCTGCCGCGCACCCGAACCAGTGAAGTTTCCCACTCCTCTCCATCTGTGACTCCACTACCCCGTCTTCCCCATCTCCAGGTCGTTCCAGTCTGGGTGCGCTCGGCACGGTGTGGTCAACGTGGTGAACAACCGAGAGTCATCGAAAGATGACTGTACGTGAGAGGCTAACAGTGGGGACGCACCACGCCCATGGGCGCATGCATGCAACGGAACGCGGCGAGGTCAACGTGGTCAAGGAATGACTTCCATCGGAAGTATACTGTATGTGGAGAGTCTTAGCTGGGTCCACGGCCCCAGCAAGTAAGTGCCTCCTTATTACGCGAAAAATAAAGATTCCTCCAACTGACAGCAGGGACCCACTGGACGGGCCACCGTATTTTGCGAAAAAACATTTGCCCCCTGACTGCTAGGACCCACCTGACGGGCCACTGTATTTCGCGAAAAAACGTTCCCCCCGCTGTCAGCTCGGACCCACCAGAAGTGCCTCCTTATTACGCACAAAAAATTGAATACTCCCCCGGCTAGCGGGGACCCACCTTGGTGGGAGGCTGGCTTGTGGGCCTACTAAGTTGATGGGGACGAAGGGCTTTGTCAACTTAGTCAATATGAACGATTCTAGCTCCAATGACCGTACGATGTCCATCCAACGGCCGTAGTGCTTCTTCAACCTCTGGTCTTCTTGCTCCAGCCTCCCAAAGCAGCGCCAGTTGTGCCGCATGCTCCTGCCTCCCGTGGCCGGCTATGCTACCGCGGAAGCCTCACCGCCCCCTACTATTCCCACCACTAGCCAGGCCCTGCGGCGACGGCAGCCTCACACCACAGCCGAACCAGTGAACCCTCGTACTCCTATCCGCGCGGGCTTCCACTGCTGCGTCTTCCCCGGCTCCGCGTCGTCCCCTTCCTAGGCCTTGCCGTCGTCCACCGCCGAGGTGCTCTCCGCGCGGCGTGGTCAACGTGGTCAAGGAACGACTTCCATCGGAAGAGTACTGTACGTGGAGAGGCTGACAGCTGGGTCCACGGCCACAGCCCAGTTTTTTTGTGATTTGCCAAGTAAGTCGCTTTGTCAGGCCTGTTGGGCTGCAAATCTTTCAAGACGAGGAGAGCTTTCATTCGGCTGGCCGAGAAAATGGCCCATCAGTAATGAGAAATGGGTTGTACATTTTTAAAACACATCAAACCGGCAATTAGTTTCAAATATCTTTTTTTTATTTCGAGATTTTAAATTACATTAATTTTTATGCGTGGAGAATTTTGTTGGATTTTATATTGATATACATTTATTTTTAAAATCAGTTTGAATGTGAGTCGAAATTTCGGGATTAAAAACAGTTCAGACCGCACCGAAATATGCAAAATTTCGTATAATTTTTTAACCGTGGCCACAATATAGGCTGTAATGCTAACAAAAAGAATACGGGTGTAGCGACCCGACCTCAGACGGTCAAGTATCTGTGCTTAAGTGACATCCCTGGATCGGTATGCTGACACGCACAGTACTCGAGGATTTATAACAGAGGTAAATCACATGTATAAAATAACGGAAATACTATTACCTCAATCCAAATAGCGGAAGTAACAACAAGGTTGTGGATTCCCATCAAGACCAATGGCAAAGTTGAGTGTAGAAATCGTAACCCTAACGTATCACTTACTCATCGTAAGAATCCTGCAACATGAGACGTTGCAGCCACAAAGGGTCAGTACATTGAATGTACTGGCAAATTCACACCATACGATAATGATGAATAATAGCTATCACTACATGCATATATGGCTGGTGGAAAAGCTCTATGGTTATAATGTTTTTGCGAAAAGCCAATTTTTCCCTACCGCAAAGGAATATATTTTATTTAACTACAAAGTTGGTTGAAAATATTGAGAAGGTTCCTCCAACTCAATCCCAAATTAACATCAATAACCCAACAAATTATTTAAGTAACGTGATGAGATACTTAAGATACTCCAAGTACTAGATACTCAAAATTGTCCATAACCGGGGACACGGCTAACCATGATTAGTTTGTACACTCTGCAGAGGTTTGCGCACTTTTCCCCACAAGACTCGATCGCCTCCGTTGGATTTCTCGCACTACATGGTGTTTGAGAAGCGGATGACCGAGACACAGTCTTTCAGAAACATTAACACTCTACTCTGGGCAGAGCATACCAAACCTACAACCCACTACCTGCTGATCCACCTCTTCAAGAGCTTCACGTAACTTACTCAACTATGCTAGAGCCCATAATAGCTTGTGGCTGCACACTGAAGTTTCTAGCATGAATAATCTTATGATCCCTTTGAGCCTGGGTGGCGGTCCATAGGAAGATCACATGGGTACTCCAGGATTTCCAAAAAATACAGGCAACACTAGGTACTCCAGGTGCCTCAATCCACCCAGATGTGTATTTAAGTTACCACCTTAAGTTGAACCATTAATTAACAATCTCACATATGTCATGGATTTCACTCACCCAAACCACGTCTACAAGCATAGCATAGCAATATAAGCAATGCATAGAAGTAACTCCCAAGGGTTTGAATGTAACAGGGCAATAGTTTCTACCTCATCAACTACTTCCCAACCCACAAGTTAATAACATCCTAATCATGCAATGTTTGAGGATTGGAACTAATGCATAAAAACTGGGTGATAAAGGGGTATGATCAAAGTGTGAACTTGCCTGCCATATTGATGAAGATGATTCACACTCAAAACTCTTGATAGTTCTACTCGTCACACTCCGTTCAATCTATCGTAGGCAAGCAATAGTAACCACACATAAGCAATCACTCAAAAGATCGGAAAGAATAAAGAAGAGAATTCGGAAAACATCAAAACCAAGCAAATAACTCTTGCAACATAAAACAATTTCTAACAGTACCAAAATTATGTGAATTTGGCCTTATCAGATAGTTTAGGTCAAAGAGCTTTGGTTTGCAAAAAGAATCAACTAAATCGGAGCTACAAAACTCAAGTTATGATCAAAATAAGTTTGAATTCAAATCTGGTCTAATTCAAATTTTAAACTTTCAAAAACATGTTTAAGTTGTTTTACTGGATAGAGGAGATCATAACGAAGAAGTGGGCGTTGGTTTCATCTAATTTCGATGAACGAGTAAAAATTTATGGCTATTTGAAAAATCAGGGCCAAGCTGTTTTACGGAAGAAAAATAGTTACGGCTAAGGTCTAATGTATAAATACGTAGACTAATTGATAATCTAACTATTCTATCGTATTAGTCTAGAAATAATAAACTACGGAAGTATAAAAAAACAAAGAAATATACTTTTATAAGGCAGAGAAAGACGACTTTCGAGAGAAGAGACAATTTCCAAAAGTCGCGTCGGAGAGGAGAAATATATTTTTCTTAAATGAATCTAGTCAAACCAAAATATTGATTTAACCCGAATCAGATGATTTTTGGAGGCTCTATGGGTCTATAGTTATAGGTGGAATAGAGGTTTAAGGGTCAAAAACTAGGCAATGTGAGACTAAACGTAGATGAAAATATATGAAACAGAAAAGAAAAAAGCTAACGCCTCGCACGGGCCTAAAGGCCTCGGCCGGCCGCGCGCCGTACACGGGCTGCATTTTTTTCCAAAGTCTATTTTTTTCTGAAATTTGTTTAAAAAAACTAAACATTAACAAAAATAAAATAAATAAATAAAGACAAAAGAAAACAAAAAAAACAGGCCGGCCTGCTGCTATGCTATGCGTGTGGGCGGCGGTTAGTTCCAGGCGCACGCATAGATTTTTTTCTTTTTTATAAAGAAACAAAAAAGGAAAACTGGATAATGATAATAAAATAAAATTTTATATAGGCATATTATATATCAAAATTTTCAAAAAAATATTTTCTACAACATGAACATTTCTCTAGTGTGAAATAAGATTCACAAAAATTCGAATAATTCAAACAGTGCTACTTCTACAATAAAACCCAATAAAAATCATTTTAGAAATACCAAAATGATTTCAAAATTATTTCTCTCCAATTTTATGATGTAGGGAATCATTTTACCCTATTTTCCATTTATTTTATTTTTGGAGAAAAATAATTTGAATAAAACCCAAATAACTCCAAATTGAAAATAATTTCAAACAGACTTTAAATTTGATCCTTTTAAACTTCCAACTCGTATTTCATATATTTTGAAGACGTCATTTTATCTTCTCTCATGAAAATCATAGAGTTGCTTAAAGTTTCTGAATTTGAAATATTTCCAAATAAAATTCAAATCTTCTCAAAAACCCCTTTTCATTTAATTAAATGGAAGAAGTCATATCATCTTCTCTCGAGGGTTTTGTATTTGAAAAGAATTTGAATTCACGGAGATCAAAACGCAAAAAGATGAAAATTCGGGAAAGTCCTTTTATTCCCTCTCATTTAACTTTCAAAAAAGTTTCGAATTTCACTCAATCAATCACACAACAATCAAACAAACAATCAATCTATCTAATTATTATAACATTCCAAAATTTAGAATTTTGGGATGTTACAATAGGCTCCAAAAAAACCTTAATAATTAGCAAATGAGCTGTAAATTATTAGTAATAATGGCAGATGGGTTGTATGCTGTTTTCCACAGATTTGAGGCTTTCCTAAAAAAAGGTTGACGCACAAGTAGTGACTGTTGGATGGCCATCCAACTGCCGTCGTGCTTCTTCAATCTCTGCTCTTCCTGCTCCAGCCGCTCAAACAAGCGCCGACGGGACTACCTCCTCCCTCCTTCCCGCGGCCGGCTCTGCTGCCGCGCAGGCCTCACCGCCCCACCGTACTCCCATCGCTGGCCTAGCCATCCCTCTACTCACCCACACCTGCTGTTATTCTCCGGCGACGGCAGATGAACCAGTAAACCCTCATACAGTCGTACTCCCCTTCGCGTGGGAAACAACTGCCGAGTCTTCCCTGCCTCCGTGTCGTTCCCTTCCTAGGCCTTGCCGTTGTCCACCTCCCTGGTGCTCTCGGCGCGGCCTGGTCAACATGGTTAACGACCGACATTCATCTGAAGTGGACTGTACGTGGAGAGGCCGACAGCTGGGTCGACGGCCACACGCAAGGAAATGCCTCCTTATTACGCACAAAATAATGATTCCTCCACCTGACATCAGGGACCCACCGAAAGCGCCTCTGTATTTCGCGAAAAACCGTTACCACCGCTGACAGCTCGGATCTACCAGCTATATCTTCGCACGCAAGGAAGTGCCTCCTTATCACGCACAAAAAAATGAATACTCCCCCTGTTAGCTGGGACCCAGTATAGTGGCAGGCTGACTTGTGGGCCCACTAAGTTGACGGGGATGGAGGGCTTTGTCAACTTAGTCAATATGCACGATTCTAGCTCCAGTGACCGTACGATGTCCATCCAACGATCGTAGTGCTTCTTTAACCTCTGGTCTTCTTGCTCCAGCCACCCAAACCAGCACCGGTCGTGCCTCGTGCTCCTGCCTCCCGTGGCCGGCTGCGATGCGGCGGAGGCCTCACCGCCCCCTACTACTCCCACCGCTGGCCAGGCCATCCCTCAACTCACCCACACCCCCTGTTATTCTGCGGCAACGGCAGCCTCACACCACAGCGAACCAGTGAGCCCTCTTACTCCTCTACGTGTGGGCATCCACTGTCGCGTCTTCCCCGGCTCCGCGTCGTCCCCTTCCTAGGCCTCACCGTCGTCCACCGCCCTGGTGCTCTTGGCACAGCGTGGTCAACGTGGTCAAGGAACGGCTTCCATCGGACGTGGACTGTACGTGGAGAGGCTGGCAGCTGGGTCCACGGCCGCGGCAAGGAAGTGCCTCCTTATTACGTGCAAAATAATTATTCCTCCACCTGACAGCGGGGACCCACCGGACGGGCAACCGTATTTCACGAAAAAAACATTTTCCCCTGAGTGTTGGGACCCACTAGCTACATCTTTGCACGCAAGGAAGTGCGTCCGGGCAAAAAACGATTCGCCCCCCTGACTGCTGGGACCCACCAGCTACATCTTTGCAGGGAAGGAAGTGCCCGATAGTCAGGACCCACTAGGTCGAAGCGTACGTAGCGTTGTCATTCTGGTCGCAAACGTGTGCGTACATATATACTGGTGGATGTAGAGGCGCGCATGTGTCGTAGTAGAGGCGCGTACGTGTCGTAGTAGATGCGCGAACATAGCATGTAAATGTACGTACATCGGCCAGGGTGCAAGAAAGAAAATATGGCCACATATGTGTACATATGGGCGGGGTCTCGAACGCCTACTCGCGCATACGTACGGCCAGGGCTCGTGTACATGGCTGGGTCAGAACGGAGAAACATCATCGTCGTCGTGTTCATGGGGAGGCAACGGAATGCGTCGTGTTCATGGGGAGGCAACGAAATGCGTCATGTTCATCGAGAGGCAACGGAACGAGTGGGAGCCAACCGGTGTGGTCGGAACGAAATGCGTGGTCGTGTTCATCGGGAGGGCTTGGACGGAACAGGCGATGGAAACGAGGCCTGTTGATCGGGAGGGGTCTGGCGTACTGCAAAACGGAGGAAACGGACCTCCTACGGTTGAAACGGGGGTCCTGTTGATCGGGAGAGGTGTGGCGTACCGCAAAACGGATGAAACGGACCTCCTACGGTCGAAACGGGGGTCCTATTAATCGGGAGGGGTGTGGCGTACCACAAAACGGACGAAACGGACCTCCTACGGTCGAAACAGGGGTCCTGTTCATCGGGAGGGGTGTGGCGTACTGCAAAACGGGACTCCACGGGATACTATTCATCTCCACCATCAATCTCCTCCAGCCTCCACGGGCTACCGTCGACCTCCTCCAGCCTCCACGGGCTCCTGTTCATCAAGCCTCCACCGCGCGCTACTCCATCGGCTACTGTTCAACCACCCCTCCACCGTCTACTGTTCATCGAGCCCTCCACACCACGGGGTCCTGTTCAACCACCCCTCCACGGGCACCCCTCCATCGTCTACTGTTCATCCAGCCCTACACACCACGGGGTCCTGTTCATCCAGAGGCAACGCCACCGCTCACTGTTCATCCAACCCCCCGGCAACGCTCACTGTTCATCCAATCGACCGGCTTCAGTTAGCAGCAGTAGCGAAGGAATCGCTCGATCGGGTTCAGTTAACAGCCATTGATTGATCGCTCGGGTTCAGTAACGCATAGCCTACAGTGCAATCGCTCGGGTTCAATTAGAGCCAACGCCTTGCACACACGCGCGTACGTGTACGAGAGAAACGCGCATCGCTCGGTCCCTGACCTCCCACCGTAACCGGGAACTCCCCGAAATTTTCCTCTCCCTCGCTTCTACCATGGTTTTTTCCATCATGGACAACCCAAAGAATGTCATGCAGCTGCGTCTCCGGCCCGCCCAGGATGAAAAGCCCATTTTCTGTCATGATTTTTTGTCATAGAAGTAGGAGCCCACCGCATCTATGATGATACCGGGTTTTGTCACAATTATCATCATAGAAGTGTCATATGTATGACAGAAAAAAATTCATTCGGCCCAAAATGTCATAGATGTGTCTTTTTTTGTAGTGAGTATTGCCCCTTTTTTTGGGCCTTCTTTTTTTTGCCTTTTTTTGGGACAATACTCTATGAATGATGATCATCACGCTTCTATTTATTTACAACTCAATGATTACAACTCGATACTAGAACAAAGTATGACTCTATATGAATGCCTCCGGCGGTGTACCAGGATAGCAATGATGCATGAGTGACTTATATGAAAGAATTATGAATGGTGGCTTTGCCACACTAAAATTTCAACTACATGATCATGCAAAGCAATATGACAATGATGAAGCGTGTCATAGTAAGCGGAACGGTGGAAAGTTGCATGGCAATATATCTCGGAATGACTATGGAAATGCCATGATAGGTAGGTATGGTGGCTGTTTTGAGAAAGGTATATGGTGGGTGTATGATACCGGTGAAACGTGCGCGGTATTTAGACAGGCTAGCAATGGTGGAAGGGTGAGAGTGCGTATAATCCATGGACTCAACATTAGTCATAAATAACTCACATACTTATTGCAAAAATCTATTAGTTATCGAAGCAAAGTACTACGTGCATGCTCCTAGGGGGATAGATTGGTAGTAAAATACCATCGCTCGTCCCCGACCGCCACTCATAAGGAAGACAATCAATAAATACATCATGCTCCGACTTCTTAACATAACGGTTCACCATACGTGCATGCTACAGGAATCACAAACTTCAACACAAGCATTTCTCAAATTCACAACTACTCAACTAGCACGACTCTAATATCACCATCTCCATATCTCAAAACAATTATCAAGTTTCAAAATTCTCATAGTATTCAACACACTCAAAAGAAAATTTTATTATTAATCTTGAATGCCTAAAATAATTAAAGCAAATTACCATGCTGTTTTGTAGGACTCTCAAAATAATCTAAGTGAATCATGAGAGAACAATGGTTTCTATAAAACAAATCTACCACCGTGCTCTAAAAGATATAAGTGAAGCACTAGAGCAAAAACTATATAACTCAAAAGATATAAGTGAAGCACATAGAGTATTCTAATAATTTCCGAATCATGTGTGTCTCTCTTAAAAAGGTGTGTACAGCAAGGATGATTGTGTAAACTAAAAAGCAAAGACTCAAATCATACAAGACGCTCCAAGCAAAACACATATCATGTGGCGAATAAAAATATAGCTCCAAGTAAAGTTATCGATAGAAGTAGACGAAAGAGGGGATGCCTTCCGGGGCATCCCCAAGCTTTGGCCTTTAGGTGTCCTTAGATTATCTTGGGGGTGTCATGGGCATCCCCATGCTTAGGCTCTTGCCACTCCTTGTTCCATAATCCATCAAATCTTTCACCCAAAACTTGAAAACTTCACAACACAAAACTTAAAGTAGAAAATCTCGTGAGCTCCATTAGCGAAAGAAAACAAAAGACCACTTCAAGGTACTCTAATGAACACATTCTTTATTTATATTGGTGTTAATCCTACTGTATTCCAACTTTCCTATGGTTTATAAGCTATTTTACTAGCCATAGATTCATCAAAATAAGCAAACAACACACGAAAAACAGAATCTGTCAAAACAGAACAGTCTGTAGTAATCTGTAGCTAACGCAAGATCTGGAACCCAAAAAATTCTAAAATAAATTTCTGGACGTGAGGAATTTATCTATTAATCATCTTCAAAAACAATTAACTAAATAGAACTTTCCAAATAAAACCGTCCGCAGTTCTCGTGAGCGCTAAAGTTTCTGTTTTTTACAGCAAGATTAAAAAGACTTTCCCCAAGTCTTCCCAATGGTTCTACTTGGCACAAACACTAATTAAACACAAAAAACACA
This sequence comes from Triticum urartu, assembly GCF_056163025.1. Classification (NCBI taxonomy): domain Eukaryota; kingdom Viridiplantae; phylum Streptophyta; class Magnoliopsida; order Poales; family Poaceae; genus Triticum; species Triticum urartu. Next base: position 380,446,374 of record NC_141878.1, read on the forward strand.
ACCAAAACATAGCCTAGATAAATTATTTATTACTAAACAGGAGCAAAAATCAAGGAATAAAAATAAAATTGGGTTTCCTCCCAACAAGCGCTATCGTTTAATGCCCCTAGCTATGCATAATAAGAAAGGATAGATCTAGGTATTGCCATCTTTAGTTGGCAATTCTTTAATGAGACATCTATAACCTTTAGGAGTTTCTTTCCTTTTTATTAATAATCAAACTTCTAGGCACAGGATCAAAAAAATCATTAGTAGCAAATGGTTCCTTAATGATAGCAAAAAGATTAGGGTGAATACTTATAGATTTGAGATCCGTAGTTTCTTTGCTAGAGGATTCACCCTTATTTTTAGGAACATACATAAGCTTGGCAATTTTAGTTGGAGGACTTGGAGTATTCTTTACGGAAGAAAAAATGGTTCCCAAGTTGGTAATGACACCCTCAAGTCTATCGATTCTAGTGGAATCATGATTTATTCTTTCATTAACTATAGGTTCCTTCTCTTTAATATTTTTAAAAGTTACTCCTACTTTAGATCCATATTAGGTAATTTGGTTGTGGATCTTTTTATTGAAATTTTAAATTAACTCAACGGTAGCAACTTTATTTTCAATAATTTCAAGTTTTTGCATTACATGCTCCAAAGTTAACATACTTCCATTAACCAAAAGAGGAGGTGAGCCAAATAAATCTATCATAGCATTATAGGAATCAAAAGTGTGGCTACCCAAAAAGTTCCCTCCGGTAATGGTATCAAGGACATATCCGTGCCAGGGAATAGCACCTACGTAAAAATTGTGAAGAAGAATAGAAGTAGATTGCTTCCTGGTAGATCTATTTTGAGCATTGCAAATTCTATACCAAGCGTCTTTTAGGTTTTCTCCTTCCCTTTGCTTAAAATTAAGAACTTCATTTTCGGGAGACAACGGAGAAGATAGGGGACTAGTCATAATGACAAGCAAGCAATCCGACACACAAGCAAACAATAAACGGGCAAAAAGAGGCGAATAGATAAAGAGAGGGAGGACGGAGAGAGAGAGGGAGGATAAAATGGCAAGGGTGAAGTGGGGAAGACGAAAATGAGAGGCAAATGGCAAATAATGTAATGCGGGAGATAAGGGTTTGTGATGGGTACTTGGTATGTTGACTTTTGCGTAGACCTCCCCGGCAACGGTGCCAGAAATCCTTCTTGCTACCTCTTGAGCACTTGCGTTGGTTTTCCCTTGAAGAGGAAAGGGTGATGCTGCAGAGTAGCGTAAGTATTTCCCTCAGTTTTTGAGAACCAAGATATCAATCCAGTAGGAGGCCGTGCACGAGTCCCTCACACCTACACAAACAAATAAATCCTCGCAACCAACGCGATAAGGGGTTGTCAATCCCTACATGGTCACTTACGAGAGTGAGATCTGATAGATATGGTAAGATAATATTTTTGGTATTTTTTATGATAAAGAGAAATAAAAGATGCAAAGTAAAATAAAAGGCAAATGAAATAACTAAGTATTGGAAGATTAATATGATGGAAGATAGACCCGGGGGCCATAGGTTTCACTAGTGGCTTCTCACAAGAGCATAAGTATTCACGGTGGGTAAACAAATTACTGTTGAGCAATTGACAGAATTGAGCATAGTTATGAGAATATCTAGGTATGATCATGTATACAGGCATCATGTCCGAGACAAGTAGACCGACTCCTGCCTTCATATACTACTATTACTCCACACATCGACCGCTATCCAGCATGCATCTAGAGTATTAAGTTCAAGAGAACAGAGTACCGCTTTAAGCAAGATGACATGATGTAGAGGGATAAACTCATGGAATATGAAATAAACCCCATCTTTTTATCCTCGATGGCAACAATACAATACGTGCCTTGCTGCCCCTACTGTCACTAGGAAAGGACACCGCAAGATTGAACCCAAAGCTAAGCACTTCTCCCATTGCAAGAAAGATCAATCTAGTAGGCCAAACCAAACTGATAATTCGAAGAGACTTGCAAAGATAACCATTCATACATAAAAGAATTCAGAGAAGATTCAAATATTGTTCATAGATAAACTTGATCATAAACCCACAATTCATCGATCTCAACAAACACACCGCAAAAGAAGATAACATCGAATAGATCTCCACAAGAGAGGGGGAGAAATTTGTATTGAGATCTAAAAAGAGAGAAGAAGCCATCTAGCTAATAACTATGGACCCGTAGGTCTTTGGTAAAATACTTACACTTCATCGGAGGGGCTATGGTGTTGATGTAGAAGCCAACCGTGATCGATGCCCCCTCCGGCGGAGCTCCGAAATAGGACCCAAGATGGGATCTCGTGGATACAGAAAGTTACGGCGGTGGAATTAGGGTTTTGGCTCCGTATCTAGTAGTTTGGGGGTACGTAGGTATATATAGGAGGAAGGAGTACGCCGGTGGAACAACAGGGGGCCCACGAGGGTGGAGGGCGCGCCTGGGGGGGGGGGGGGTAGGCGCGCCCCCTACCTCCTGGCCTCCTGGTTGATGTCTTGACGTAGGGTCCAAGTCCTCTGGATCATGTTCGTTCCGAAAATCACGTTCCCGAAGGTTTTATTCCGTTTGGACTCCGTTTGATATTCTTTTTCTGCGAAACCCTAAAATAGGCAAAAAAAAACAGCAATTCTGGGCTGGGCCTCCGGTTAATAGGTTAGTCCCAAAAATAATATAAAAGTGTATAATAAAGCCGAATAATGTCCAAAACAGAATATAATATAGCATGGAATAATAAAAAATTATAGATACGTTGGAGACGTATCAACCCTCGGGGCTGAGGGTTTGTACCAGTAGCTATGTGTTAAATCTCTCTCTCTCTCTCGTGTTCTTGATGGCACAATCTTGATGTATCGGGGGCTTTGTTAATATAATTGGATCATATGTTGTTTTCCCCTCTCTATCTTGTTGTCATGAATTGAGTTTTCCCTTTGAGATTTCGTTTTATCAGATTGAATACTTTTATGGATTTGAGAGCACTTGATATATTTCTTGCATATGAATACCCGTGGTGACAATGGGGTATTGTTTTGATTCACTTGATATATGTTTTGGCACTCAACTCGCGGATTCCTGAGGTGACATTGGGGTAATCTACGCATAGGGGTTGATGCATGTTCTTGTCTTTGTTTCTCCGATGGAAATCTTGGGGCACTCTTTGAGGATCTTTGTGTTGGATTGAGTATTATGAATCTGAAATTATTTCATGTTATTTTAGTACGAACTCTTGGATAGATCGATCAGAAAGAATAGCTTCGAGGTGGTTTCGTAACCTACAAACCATTTCTTCCTATGTTCTCCGCTAGATAGGAACTTCGGAGTGATTCTTCATCGCACGTTGAGGGATGGTTATATGATCCAATTATATTAGCATTTTTGAGAGATTGCACCAGTGAAAGTACGGACCATAGGCCTCATTTTAAATCATTGCAATACCATTTGTGCTCCATTTTATCAATTGCTACATTGCTTTTTTTTGTTCTTATTACAAAAATCAATATCTACTATCCATATTACACATGTATCACCAACTCTTCACCGAACTAGTGCGTCTATACAATTTACCATTGTGTTTGGTGTGTTGGGGACACAAGAGACTTTTTATTATTTTGTTGTAGGGTTGTTTGAGAGAGACCATCATCATCCTATGCCTCCCACGAATTGATAAACCTTAGGTCATCCACTTGAGGCAAAATTGCTACTGTCCTACAAACCTCTGCGCTTGGAGGCCCAACACGTGTCTACAAGAATAAAGTTGCGTAGTAGACATCAAGCTCTTTTCTAGCGCCGTTTCCGGGGAGGTGAGTGCTTGAAGGTATATCTTTAGATCTTGCAATTGAAAATTTTAGTTTCTTGTTTATCACTAGTTTGGTTTATAAAAGAAAACTATAAAAAATGGAGATTGGGTTACCTCAAGTTGTTCTTTATCTTTATAATTTTTATCTTGAAAATAAGGATTCCTATAATTGTGCTCAATTGCTAGAAAAAGAATTCAACAAAATTTGTGGCATAAAACGTTGGACGATGGGCATGACTGCAATATTGCTAGTATGAATTCTTTGAATATCCATGATGTTGATGATGATTTCATTAGTCATGATAATGATGTCTCCTATAAGAATTTCAATTTTTGTGGAGTGAATCGGGAGTGCAATTGTACACCAAAAAGGGATAATAGATTTTGTAAGAAGCATAAATATTTAGAAACGAAAGGTTGCAAGAGAGGCTAGATGATTGTGCTGAAAGATTTAATTTTTCTCGCCATCCTTGTGAACTTTGCAATGAGCATGGTCATTTAAATCTCCAATGCAAATTGTTTCATGATCAAATTGTGTCCAAAAATTGTGATAACTTGATTACCCTTGAGCATCATAAAGAGCTTAGTCGGCTTTTGGGGTATGAAGAAATGAAACGTATGTAACATCCCAAATTTTCAATTTGGAATGTTATACATTAGATCATCATGCATATCATATTTTATTTTTGCATTTTGGTTGATCCTAGAAATTCTACGCAACTCAATGACCCACGGAGAGAGTTGGGGATTTCGTTATTTTCATATTTGAGTTTTCTCAAATTTTGAGAATAGGATCATTTGATTTTATTTATTTTATCATCAATTATTTCTATTACAAAAATATGAGAGAGGGAATAAAATGACTTTCCCAAAATAAAGAAATATTGAGGATTTAATAAAAAAATCAAATAAGATTTTATTTCGGAGTTTTTCGGTGTTTTATTTGAATTTAGGAAAAAAGTGCGTTTTTCAAAATTTGCATTTAGGGCCCAAATAAATGTTCACCTTGTGCGGCATGATTTTAGAAGCCCATGAAAATTTATTTCGGAATTTTTGGAATCCGTTTAGTATTTATTTTTATTTTTCTTCCGAGCGGAATAATTAAAAAAATCAGCGTTCGTCGTTTTTCTTTTTCTCGGATTAAATCCGCGATTTTTCTGATCGCGATTCCTGATCCGATTTTCGTTTTAGTATAACTTTTCCTTCGTTTATCGGAATCAGGCGATTCAAGCGCCTAGTGTTTCGTCTCGAAACCCTCTATCCGTTTAACCAACTTAAACAAGATTTTGCGACTGTAAAATTTTCCCTAGATCCAGATTAGTAGAACGAAGTTGTTTTCCTTTGCCGTTTGACTTTCGTTGCTTCATTCAATTTGATTCTTTTTGCCAACCGGAGTTCTTAAGTTGAACCTTCTGGTTAGATCTCTTATTTGAGTTTTACCTGTGCATTAGATGAGTACTTATTGTATGCTTGTTTGTTTGTCTGCGATAGAATACCCGGAGTGCGCCGCCTGTTACTTCGAATCATTAGGTTTCGCGGATCATCAGCAAGGCAAGTAACACTTTGATCATACTTTTCCTACTACCCAGTTTTATTGCATTAGATCAATCCTCACACATTGCATGATTAGGATCTAATTAAATTGTGGGATGGGAAGTAGATGAGGTAGTACCTATTACTTGTTACTTTCAAACCTTTGGGAGTTACTTCTACGTTTTCTTATTATGCCATGCTATGCTAGTAGACGTGGATTGGGTGAGTGATATCCATGACAGATGTGAGATTGTTAATTAATGGTTTATCTAAGGTGGCAACTTAAACACACATCTGGGTGGATTGAGGCACATGGGTATTCCAGGACTTGCCTGTTTTCTTTTGGACCGCCACCCAGGCTCAAAGGGATCATGAGACTATTCATACTAGAAACTTCCGTGTGCAGCCACAAGCTATTATGGGCTCTAGCATAGTTGACTAAGTTGTGCAAACTCTTACAGTGGTAGACTAGCAGATGTAGGGGATGTAGGTGGTATGGTCTACCCATCGTAAGGTGCTAGCTCTTCTGAAAGACTATGTCTCGGTCATCCGTCTTCTCAAACACCACGTAGTGCGAGAAACCAAACGGAGGCGATCGAGTCTTGTGGGGAAAAGTGCGCAAACCTCTGCAGAGTGTAATAAACTAATCATGGTTACCCGTGTCCCTGGTTATGGACATCTTGAGTATCTAGTTCTTGGATTTTCATGTGAATCTCAACATGTTACTCTAAATTAATTTTGTTGGGTTATGTTTAATGATGATATTTAATTGGGATTGAGAATGCTGTCAACCATTCTCAATGTTTAACAACCACCATGATAGTAATTAAATTTTATTCCTTTGAAGTAGGGAAAAATTAGCTTTACGCAAAACTGTAACCATAGAGCTTTCCACTAGCCAAATATGCATATAGTATAGCTATTTCATTCCATTACTCTCTATGTGTTACCTTGCCAGCATATTCCATGTGCTCACCCGTTTTCGGGCTGCAACGTTAATGTTGCAGACTTTTCAGATGACGATTAAGGAGTTTTTAGGTCGTGGTTCTATACTCAGTGATGCCGTTGGAGTTGATGGACTCACTTATCTTCCAAGCCTTCCGCTGTTATCGTTATTAGATGGCCTTAAGCCATATTTATTGTAATAAGTTCTCTTTTGAGACACTCGATGTAATAAGTGTGTGATTGCTACTCTGCTATAAATCCTCCGAGTACTGTGTGGTGTCAGCATTACTGATCTAGGGATGACACCGGAGCACAGAGATCAGATCGTTTGAGGTCTGGTCGCTACAGAGACGGTATCAGAGCACACGCTGACTGTAGGACACAACCACTAAGTTAAAGACCTAGATCACTTTTCACTCTTTTCTCTTCTGACCTCTAATCCTTTCTACTCTTTAGGATGGAGGATGCAAGGAATAAGTGCACGCAACCGGATGAAGATACACCCTTTGGACGACACTTGAAGGAAGTCACTAGATACCTGAATATAGGAGTACCAAGCTTCACGGGAACCTACAACGTCACTTTACCTGAAGAAGAGCGCTGGATGATTCAAGTTCAAGTTCCAGGAAGGACGTTCATGCCAGTCAGTGAGCCCATAGAATTTTCTTTTGATGCACCAACTTGGAGTCTAGGAAAGAGCATGGCAGCTCACATCGCCATGGGACGCATTGGAGAAGTCTACCGCATGATCTCAAGGATACTATCTACCAGATTTATGGGCGCCGAGATGAACACTGGGAGATGATCAGCACCAGGAAGGATAGATCAATCACAGCTTTTATCCAGGAGCTAAACCAGCACATTCGACGACAGGAGAACCAGATGTGCGCCGACATGATAGATCTGAAGAAGGCAAAGACTAGAATCAAGGAACTGGAGGAAGAACTCAAGGCTACACGTGAAGATTATGAAGAGGAAATTGAAGTATTGGTGGAGAAGAATGACGACCTGATCAAGAAGATTAGAATATTTATGGGAGGCCCTACGCCAGTAGATGAAGACGAAGAACCCCAGGAGATTAGCCCGGAAGACTACATCATCATCGACGACACCGACTAGGAACCAGATAGTAGCGATGATGACTATGTTGATGAAGCTGGAGCAGATATTATGGAGTCAACACCCAAAGAATATTTCTAGTAGACCACCTCATCAGTACTAGTAGTCCACCATGTAAATATAGTAGTCCGAGCACTTTTGCGATAGATAGATCGATTGCATGCCCTTGTTTGATTGATTGAAGTGAATTGTTTGCTTTTGCCTCATGTGCATATGGGTAGTGTTTTCTCTTTAGACCCCCTCTATTCTTATATCTCATCTTTTCTAAACCCTCAGTGCCTCCGAGATGTGACCCCGGATTTGCCTCCCCACCGGAGCTCACCCAGTTGATTCAGCAGCAAAACACATTGATGCAGTTGCTAGTCCAGAATCAGAACCAGGGGAACAACAACAACAACCCACCACCACCACCACCACCACCTGTTGACCACTTAGCCCTTTTTCTTAAGCTGAATCCGCCAGTGTTTTCTAGTAGCACCGAGCCGATAGTAGCAGATGATTGGCTCCGCAAGACAACTAGGGAGTTGACCACAGCAGGATGCACAGATGCGGAGAAGGTGAAGTTTGGCGCACATCAGCTAGAAGGACCAGCAGCATCATGGTGGGAGAATTTCACAGCCACTTTCCCAGTTGACACTGTCACATGGGACCAGTTTTAACAGGCTTTTCGTACTGCCCATGTTTCAGCAGGAGCTATGGCCATGAAGAAGCGTGAGTTTCACAACTTGTGCCAAGGAGGACGGACAGTTGGCCAGTATGTGGAGGAATTTAGTAAGTTAGCACGTTATGCCCTAGATGACGTCGCTATGGATGCAGCGAAGCAGGAGAAGTTTCTGGAAGGACTGAATGATGAGTTGAGCATGCAGTTGATGGTCGCAACCTTCAACAACTACCAGGAGTTGGTAGATCGTGCTCTTATGATTGAAGGGAAGCAGCAGCAGATTGAGAACCGCAAGAGGAAGTATGGACAAGGAAAGTACAATTCAGGAGCTCAGCAGAAGCCACGTTTTACCCCTAGACCGGGAGGACATTTTTAGCATACCCATGGAGGAGGTAGCTCGCACAATCACAATGGCACCAAGAATGGTAATGGCAACGAAGGAAGCAACGGCCAGAACTGCACCAACCCCAGCCAAGAAGGACCTAAGCCAAGTCACTTGCTTTAAGTGTTCGAAGACAGGACATTATGCCAATGAATGTCCTGAAGGCCAAAATGGCAATGGAAGTTCTGGGAAGAAGCCGAACCCTTTCAATAGGGGACAGGTGAACCACGTTAGCGTGGAGGAGGTTGAAGCTCAGCCCGATGCAGTAATAGGTAAGTTTTTGGTTAAGTCATTTAATGCACTCATTCTTTTTGATACTGGCACACGCATTCATACATTTCAAAGGGATTTGTGGATAAGTATAACCTACCAACCCAAGCCCTTAGTTCACCCATGTTAGTAACCTCGCCCGGAGCAGAATATGTGGCTAGTCTATGGTGTGATCGGTTACCATTAAGGATTGGTAACTATGTTTTTCCCTCAGACCTAATAGTATTGGAATCTCAAGGATTGGATGTGATATTAGGCATGGATTGGTTATCAAAGTATGAAGGGAATATTGAATGTGCTAGTAAGTCAATTTTGCTTACCACCCCAGAAGGGAGAAGGATCAAGTATGTATCCCGGCATGTGCCAAAGAGGACTCAAGTAAATTGCCTAACAAGAGTTGTGCAGGAGGAAGTACCAGTGGTAAGGGATTTCCATGACGTATTTCCAGAAGAGTTGCCAGGCATGCCACCGGATAGAGATATTCAGTTTTTGATTGAGCTATTGCCCGGCACAGGGCCAATATCAAAGAGACCATATAGGATGCCAGCAAAGGATTTGTTGGAAATTAAGAAGCAGATTAAGGAGTTACTAGATAAGGGATATATTCACCCAAGTTCTTCGCCTTGGGGATCGCCAGTACTACTAGTGGAGAAGAAGGATGGATCGTTAAGGATGGTTGTTGATTATCGAGGATTGAATGAAGTAACGATCAAAAACAAGTAACCACTACCAATGATCAATGATCTGTTTGATCGATTGCAAGGAGCTAAGGTATTTTCCAAGATCGATCTGCGATCAGGATACCACCAGTTGAAGATTCGAGAACAGGATATTCCTAAGACAGATTTTACCACCAGGTATGGGCTGTACGAGTATACCGTTATGTCATTTGGTTTGACTAACGCACCTGCCTATTTTATGAACATGATGAACAAAGTGTTTATGTTGTTTTTAGATAAGTTCATCGTAGTGTTCATTGATGATATCCTGGTTTATTTGAAGAATGAAGAGGAACATAAGGAGCATTTGCGTTTGGTACTTGGAAAGCTCAGAGAACATCAATTATATGCCAAGTTTAGCAAATGTGAGTTTTGGTTGAAGGAAGTAGGATTCCTCGGACATGTTATATCTGGAGAAGGTATAGCAGTAGATCCCGCTAAAGTTGAAACTGTGACCAAGTGGGAAGCCCCAACAACAGTTGGAGAGATCTGGAGTTTTCTTGGACTCGCAGGGTACTACCGGAGATTTATTGAGAATTTCTCAAAGATTGCAAAGCCTATGACGGAGTTATTAAAGAAAGATACCAAGTTCATATGGACAGAGGAATGTGAGGCTAGTTTCCAGGAGTTGAAGAAACGTTTGGTTACCTCACCAGTGTTGATTTTGCCAGACCAGACCAAGGATTATGAGGTGTATTGTGACGCTTCACGTCGAGGACTTGGAGCAGTGCTTATGCAGGAAGGGAGAGTTGTTTCATATGCCTCAAGACAACTGAAGCCTTATGAGTTGAATTATGCTACGCATGATTTGGAGTTAGCAGCCGTAGTGCATGCTTTGAAGACATGGAGACACTTCCTCATTGGAAATCATTGTGAGGTATACACGGATCATAAGAGTTTGAAGTACATTTTCACACAGAAGGAGTTGAATCTCAGACAAAGGAGATGGTTGGAGCTTATCAAGGATTATGATATGAAATTGCATTATCACCCCGGAAAGGCTAATGTAGTAGCTGACGCATTAAGTTGCAAGAGCCATGTCAATACATTAATGACAGGAGGAATACCAAAGGAGTTAGCAGATAATCTTCGTGAACTATGTTTGGAAATAGTTCCGAGAGGTTATGTAGCAGCATTGGATATTCAGTCAACCTTGATGGATAAAATCAGGGAAGCTCAGAAAGCTGACAAAGAGATTGCCGCTATAAAGGAGAAACTGAGCAAAGGAAAAGCTAAAGGATTTCATGAGGATGAGCACGGCACCCTATGGTTTGAAGACCGCGTTTACGTGCCCAATGACCCGGAGATCAGGAAATTGATTTTGCAAGAGGCACACGACTCACCGTATTCAATTCACCCAGGAAATACCAAGATGTATCTGGATTTGAAGGATATTTTCTGGTGGACCGGAATGAAGAAGGATATTGCGGAGTATGTAGCAGTTTGTGATGTATGTCAGAGAGTAAAGGCAGAGCATCAGAAGCCAGCAGGATTGTTACAACCATTGTCGATACCTGAATGGAAGTGGGATAAGCTAGGCATGGATTTTATCACGGGATTGCCCAGGACTTGTTCAGGCTATGATTGACGAAAGTAGCTCATTTCATCCCAGTAAAGACCACTTACACCAGTGCTAAGTTGGCAAAGATATACATGACCAGGATCGTATGTCTGCATGGAGTTTCGAGGAGTATCGTATCGGATAGAGGAACCCAGTTTACCTCAAAGTTCTGGAAGCATTTGCACGAAACTTTGGGTACCAGGCTAGAATTCAGTACATCTTTTCATCCACAGATAGATGGACAGACCGAGAGAGTCAATCAGATTTTGGAGGATATGCTGAGAGCTTGTGCGCTAGATTATGGATCTAGTTGGAACGATAATTTGCCATATGCAGAGTTCTCTTACAACAACAGTTACCAAACCAATTTAAAGATGACCCCTTTCGAAGCTTTGTACGGAAGGAGGTGCAGGACACCGTTGTCATGGGACGAAGTTGGAGACCGCCAGTTGTTTGGTCCTGACTTGATTAAAGAGTCTGAACATAAGGTGAAGTTGATTCGCGATAGGCTCAAGGTAGCCCAGTCCAGACAGAAGAGTTATGTAGATTCTAAACGCAAGGAGATAGTTTATGAAGTTGGAGATAGAGCTTATCTTCGAGTATCACCACTTCGGGGAACAAAGCGTTTTGGAGTTAAAGGGAAGTTAGCGCCACGATTTGTAGGACCCTATCGAGTTTTGGAACGTATGGGAGAAGTGGCCTACAAGTTGGAATTGCCCGAAGGATTGTCAGGAGTACATGATGTGTTCCACGTTTCCCAGTTGAAGAAATGTCATGCGGAGATGGCTGATATACGGTTGAGAGACACAGTGCCTTTGGAAACTATTCAGTTGGATAACGATTTGACTTACGAGGAGAAACCAATTAAGATCCTCGAGTTTGCCAGCCGAGTTACTCGCAGCAAGGTTATCAAGTTTTGCAAGGTTTAGTGGAGCCACCACACGGAGGATGAAGCCACCTGGGAGCGAGAGGAAGATTTGCTCAAAGACCACCCTCACCTATTTTCTAGCCAACCCGAATCTCGAGGGCGAGATTCATCTTACGGGGGGTAGGTTTGTAACATCCCAAATTTTCAATTTGGAATGTTATACATTATATCATCATGCATATCATATTTTATTTTTGCATTTTGGTTGATCCTAGAAATTCTACGCAACTCAATGACCCACGGAGAGAGTTGGGGATTTCGATATTTTCATATTTGAGTTTTCTCAAATTTTGAGAATAGGATCATTTGATTTTATTTATTTTATCATCAATTATTTCTATTACAAAAATATGAGAGAGGGAATAAAATGACTTTCCCAAAATAAATAAACATTGAGGATTTAATAAAAAAATCAAATAAGATTTTATTTCGGAGTTTTTCGGTGTTTTATTTGAATTTAGGAAAAAAGTGTGTTTTCCAAAATTTGCATTTAGGGCCCAAATAAATGTTCACCTTGTGCGGCTTGATTTTAGAAGCCCGTGAAAATTTATTTCGGAATTTTTGGAGTCCGTTTAGTATTTCTTTTTATTTTTCTTCCGAGAAGAATAATTAAAAAAAATCGGTGTTCGTCATTTTTCTTTTTCTCGGATTAAATCTGCGATTTTTCTGATCGCGATTCCTCATTCGATTTTCGTTTTAGTATAACTTTTCCCTCGTTTATCGGAATCAGGCGATTCAAGCGCCTAGAGTTTCGTCTCGAAACCCTCTATCCGTTTAACCAACTTAAACAAGATTTTGTGACTGTAAAATTTGCCCTAGATCCAGATTACTAGAACAAAGTTGTTTTCTTTCCCCGTTTGACTTTCGTTGCTTCGTTCGATTTGATTCTTTTTGCCAACTGGAGTTCTTAAGTTGAACCTTATGGTTGGATCTCTTATTTGAGTTTTACCTGTGCATTAGATGAGTACTTATTGTATGCTTGTTTGTTTGTCTGCGATAGAATACCCGAAGTGCGCCGCCTGTTACTTCGAATCGTTAGGTTTCGCGGATCATCAGCAAGACAAGTAACACTTTGATCATACTTTTTCTACTACCCAGTTTTATTGCATTAGATCAATCCTCACACATTGCATGATTAGGATCTAATTAAATTGTGGGATGGGAAGTAGATGAGGTAGTACCTATTACCTATTACTTTGAAACCTTTGGGAGTTACTTCTACGTTTGCTTATTATGCCATGCTATGCTAGTAGACGTCGATTGGGTGAGTGATATCCATGACAGATGTGAGATTGTTAACTAATGGTTTATCTAAGGTGGCAACTTAAACACACATCTTGGTGGATTGAGGCACCTAGGTATTCCAGGACTTGCCTATTTTCTTTTGGACCGCCACCCAGGCTCAAAGGGATCATGAGACTATTCATACTAGAAACTTCCGTGTGCAGCCACAAGCTATTATGGGCTCTAGCATAGTTGACTAAGTTGTGCGAACTCTTACAGTGGTAGACTAGCAGATGTTGGGGATGTAGGTGGTACGGTCTACCCATCGTAAGGTGCTAGCGCTTCTGAAAGACTATGTCTCGGTCATCCGTCTTCTCAAACACCATGTAGTGCGAGAAACCAAATGGAGGCGATCGAGTCTTGTGGGGAAAAGTGTGCAAACCTCTACAGAGTGTAATAAACTAATCATGGTTAGCTGTGTCCCCGGTTATGGACATCTTGAGTATCTAGTACTTGGATTTTCATGTGAATCTCAACATGTTACTCTAAATTAATTTTGTTGGGTTATGTTTAATGATGATATTTAATTGGGATTGAGAATGCTTTCAACCATTCTCAATGTTTAACAACCACCATGATAGTAATTAAATTTTATTCCTTTGAAGTAGGGAAAAATTGGCTTTACGCAAAACTGTAACCATAGAGCTTTCCACCAGCCAAATATGCATATACTATAGCTATTTCATTCCATTACTCTCTATGTGTTACCTTGCCAGCATATTCCATGTGCTGACCCGTTTTCGGGCTGCAACATTAATGTTGCAGACTTTTTAGACGACGATTAAGGAGTTTTTAGGTCGTGGTTCTATACTCAGTGATGCCGTTGGAGTTGATGGAATCACTTATCTTCCAAGCCTTCCGATGTTATCATTATTAGATGGCCTTAAGTCATATTTATTGTAATAAGTTCTCTTTTGAGACACTCGATGTAATAAGTGTGTGATTGCTACTCTGCTATAAATCCTCCGAGTATTGTGTGGTGTCAGCATTACTGATCCAGGGATGACACCGGAGCACAGAGATCAGACCGGTTGAGGTCTGGTCGCTACAACGTATAACTGAGGGTATTCCAAAATTTAATCTCAAGAGATTTCTTGATTCTTATCTAGAGGAAATTTATATGTTTTGTGCGGTAAATTTCATTGAGAATCCTTATATTGCCAACTATCTAAAGACAAGAAAACAAATAGAGTATGAAGAGAGTACTAATGAAAGGGAAAATATTTCCCAATATCCTCCTAATTTTATTATGATGAATCAGGTAATGAGGAGGAGCTTCCTATCCAATCAATCTCTTCAACAAGAAGCTCAAATAATTTGATTAAACCCATATGTGAGGTGGTGAAGAAGAACAAAAGAAGAATGAATAGAGGTAAAAAGGTATCTATCCCAAATATGTTGCTCCTATTATTGTTGTGCCTCATGAAAATGAGTCAAAAATAATTGTGGAAGATGATGCACTTGATGATGGATTTGTTGTGCCTATTGCTTGTTGTGATAATTATGATTGGGAAGATAATGATACTTCTTATAATCTTGGAAATCTTTTTGGCATCAACTTGGGAAATTATGATGATAGCAATTTCTATACCGTTGGTGCTATTCATACTATTAACGATGAGAGTGATTATGCTTGTGATATGCCAATCCACAAGCATGGGGATGTTAAGTTTGATGAGAATGACATGTTCGAGAATTTATTTGCTGCAATTAATGTTTGTCCCAAGCTTGGGATGCTATGTTTAATGAAGACGATCTTTTTAGTCCCCCTACTTTGAACGATCAAATTTGCTATGATGATTGCATGCCTCCTATCTATGATGAGAACAAAGTTGCTACTTATGATGATTATTGTGATGATACTTATGTTATAAAAAGTAGTAATGATTATATTTATAAAACTTTTCATAGTTATGATTACTCTTTTTCTGAACATTACTCTTTTAATTTGGAAACAATTTATAGCATTCAAGTTTCATATGATACTCCCACCATTGTAAATGAGAAGAAATTTTCTTATGTGGAGAGTAATAAAATTTCTATTTTTGTGGATCATGAAAAGAATGTTTTATGTTATGGTTATATTGATGAATCTATTCATGATGCTACTGGAAATTATTATGAGAGAGGAACTTATGATTCATGATGCTCTTATTATGTTTCAATCCTTATCTTTTATGCGACCATCATTGAACTCATCATGCCTAGCTTAAAAGGCATTAAAGAAAAGCACTTGTTGGGAGACAACCCAACACTTTTACCTACTGTTTTTGTGTGTTCACATAATTATCTACTGTAGTAATAATGTTTTATTGCTTTCGTTTCGATAAAGTGCCAAGTAAGACCTTTGGGATGGTCTATTGTGATAGTTGATTTGATCTTGCTGAAAAACAGAAACTTTTGTGCTTAGGAAAATAATTATAATTTTTAACAGAAGCGTGATAAAATACTGATTATTTTTGCAAAAGATTAATAGACAAATTGCCCAGGTTTTCTTAATTTTTCAGAATTTTTGGAGTAGCAGAAGTATGGTTGGAGTACAGATTACTACACACTATTCTGTTTTTGGCAGATTCTGTTTTCAATCCATAGTTTGCTTGTTTTCTAGTTTCTATGGCTTATATTGCTCAATATAAATTGTGGAAATGATATGCTACAGTAGGAATTGTGTGATAATGAAGGAAATATGCCCTAGAGGCAATAATAAAGTTGTTATTTATATTTCCTTATATCTTGATAAATATTTATTATTCATGCTAGAATTGTATTAACCGGAAACTTGATACATGTGTGGATACATAGACAAAACAAAGTGTCCCTAGTATGCCTCTACTTGACTAGCTCGTTAATCAAAGATGGTTAAGTTTCCTGACCATAGACATGTGTTTTCATTTGATGAACGGGATCAGATCATTCGGAGAATGATGTGATGGACAAGACCCATCCGTTAGCTTAGCATTGTGATCGTTTAGTTTTATTGCTATTGCTTTCTCCATGACTTATACATGTTCCTCTGACTATGAGATTATGCAACTCCTGAATACCTGTAAAGCACATCTGTGTAACGTGATTTGTCACTCCGTGTATCAAGAGATATCTCTGGGCCCTCTCGGTAATGCACATCACTATGAGCCTTGCAAGCAATGTGACTAATGAGTTAGTTACGAGATGATGCATTACAGAACGAGTAAAGAGACTTGCCAGTAACGAGATTGAACTTGGTATGATGATACCGACGATCGGATCTCGGGCAAGTAACATACCGATGACAAAGGGAATGACGTATGTTGTTATGCGGTTTGACCGATAAAGATCTTCGTAGAATATGTAGGAACCAATATGAGCATCCATGTTCCGCTATTGGTTATTGACCGAATATGTGTCTCGGTCATGTCTACATAGTTCTCAAACCCGTAGGGTCCGCACGCTTAACATTTGATGACGATTTGTACTATGAGTCATGTGATTTGATGAACCGAATTTTCTTCGGAGTCATGGTTGAGATCACGGACATGACGCGGAGTCTCGAAATGGCTGAGAGGTAAAGATCGATATATTGGAAGGTTATATTCGGACACTGGAATGGTTCCGAGTGGTTCAGGCATTTTTCCGGAGTACCGGGAAGTTACCGGAACCCCCCGGGAGAAGTATCGGGCCTACTGGGCCTTATTGGAGGAGAGGAGAAAGGCCACGTGAGAGGGGCGCCCCCCTTGCCCAAACAAAATTGGACTAGGGGAGCGGGCCGACCCCCCGCTTTCCTTCTCCCTCTCTCTCCCTTCCCCTTTTCCCTCTTCGGTGGAAGGAAGGAGGGGGGGGGCGAATCCTACTTGGACTAGGAGTTCAAGTAGGACTCCCCCCTTATGGGGCGCCCCCTTAGGCTGGCCACCTCCTCCTCCCCCCTTTATATACGGAGGCGGGTGATGACCCATAAGTATAGGGGATCTATCGTAGTCCTTTCGATAAGTAAGAGTGTCGAACCCAACAAGGAGCAGAAGGAAATGATAAGTAGTTTCGAGCAAGGTATTCTCTGCAAGTACTGAAATAAGTGGTAACAGATAGTTTTGTGATAAGATAATTTGTAACGAGCAACAAGTAACGAAAGTAAATAAAGTGCAGCAAGGTGGCCCAATCTTTTTTGTAGCAAAGGACAAGCCTGGACAAACTCTTATATAGAGAAAAGCGCTCCCGAGGACACATGGGAATATCGTCAAGCTAGTTTTCATCACGTTCATATGATTCGCGTTTGTTACTTTGATAATTTGGTATGTGGGTGGACCGGTGCTTGGGTACTGCCCTTACTTGGACAAGCATCCCACTTATGATTAACCTCTATTGCAAGCATCTGCAACTACAACAAAAGTATTAAGGTAAACCTAACCATAGCATGAAACATATGGATCCAAATCAGCCCCTTACGAAGCAACGCATAAACTAGGGTTTAAGCTTCTGTCACTCTAGCAACCCATCATCTACTTATTACTTCCCAATGCCTTCCTCTAGGCCAAATAATGGTGAAGTGTCATGTAGTCGACGTTCACATAACACCACTAGAGGAGAGACAACATACATCTCATCAAAATATCGAATGAATACCAAATTCACATGACTACTAATAGCAAGACTTCTCCCATGTCCTCAGGAACAAAAGTAACTACTCACAAAGCATAAACATGTTCATAATCAGAGGGGTATTAATATGCATATAGGATCTGAACATATGATCTTCCACCAATTAAACCAACTAGCATCAACTACAAGGAGTAATTAACACTACTAGCAACCTACTAGCACCAATCCCGGACTTGGAGACAAGAATTGGATACAAGAGATGAACTAGGGTTTTGAGAGGAGATGGTGCTGATGAAGATGTTGATGGATATTGCCCTCTCTCGATGAGAGGAGCGTTGGTGATGACGATGGCGATGATTTCCCCCTCCGGGAGGGAAGTTTCCCCGGCAGAACAGCTCCGCCAGAGCCCTAGATTGGTTCCGCCAAGGTTCCGAGTTTCGTCCGAGAAGATGGCTTATGATATTTTTCCCATCGAAAGACTCCATATAGCAGAAGATGGCCACCGGAGGGCCGCCAGGGGGCCCACAAGGTAGGGGCGCGCCCAGGGGGGTGGGTCGCGCCCCCCACCCTCGTGGGGAGGGTGTGGCCCCCTGGTGAAGTTCTTGCTCTTAGTATTTTTTATATATTTGGAAAAAATATTCCGTGAAGTTTCAGGACTTTTGGAGTTGTGCAGAATAGGTCTCTAATATTTTCTCCTTTCCCAGCACAAAATCCAAGCTGCCGGCATTCTCCCTCTTTATATAAACCTTGTAAAATAAGAGAGAATAGGCATAAGTATTGTGACATAATGTGTAATAACAGCCCATAATGCAATAAATATCGATATAAAAGCATGATGCAAAATGGACGTATCAAATCCCCCAAGCTTAGACCTCGCTTGTCCTCAAGCGAAAAGCCGAAATCGAAAAATTTGTCCACATGTTTAGAGATAGAGGTGTCAATAAAAAAATACAGACATGAGGGCATCATGATCATTCTTAGAACAACAACTTATATAATTCTTGTCATATAATCTCTTATGCTAGAGTAATAATTCAATCACAATATCAAGTATGAATCGTAAACTTCATTGAAAACTAACAAACTACAATCTCAGTCATTGAAGAAATTGCAATTTATCATAACATAGGAAAGAGTCAATGTATAAGAGCTTTTCAGCAAGTCCACATACTCAACTATCATATAGTCTTTCACAATTGCTGGCACTCACGCAATACTTATGGGTATGGAGTTTTAATCAGACATAGAGAAAGAAAGGGGCTTATAGTTTTGCCTCCCAACATTTTACCTCAAGGGTAATGTCAACAGTAGTAGTTCATGAAAATTCACATCAATTTAGCCATATATACCAGGATCTTTCCAACATATGGTGCTTGCCAAAGGATAAAATGTAAAAAGGAAGGGTGAAGATCACCATGACTCTTATGCAATGTAGGATATAAAAGTAAAATATAGGCCCTTCGCAGAGGGAAGCAGAGGTTGTCATGCGCTTTTATGGTTAGATGCATAAAATCTTAAAGCGAAAGAACGTAACTTTATATTGCCACTTGTGATATGGACCTTTATTATGCAGTCTATCGCTTTTATTACTTACATATCACACGATCGTATAAAGCTTATTTCCTCCACACCAATCAATCATACATATTTGGAGAGCAATTTGTATTGCTTTGCACCGATGACAACTTACTTAAAGGATCTTATTCAATCCATAGGTAGATATGGTGGACTCTTATGGCAAAACTGGTTTAAGGGTATTTGGAAGCACAAGTAGTATATATACTTGGTGCAATGAATTTGGCTAGCATGAGGGGGAAAAGCAAGCTCATCATGTTGGAAGATCCAAGACAATATAATTCATCTCAGATGTAAGAAAACATAACCCATTACATTGTCTTCCTTGTCCAATGTCAACTCTTTAGCATGTCATATTTTAATGAGTGCTCACAATCATAAAATATGTCGAAGATAGTATATTTATATGTGAAGACCTCTCTTTCTTTTACTACTTCCTATTAATTGCAACGATGACCAAAACTATGCTTGTCAACCCTCAACAACTTTTATTCATCACTCTTTCTACATGAGCTCATTACTCTCCATAAGACTCACATGATCTCTTTGTTTCTTTTTATTTCTTTCTCTTTTCTTTTATTCACTTAATATCATGGCAAAATAATCAAGCCCTTGACTCAACACTAATCTTTATTATATAGCTCACGGACTCGATTACATAGAAGGATAATAAAGCAAAACTCACAACTAGATCATACTAAGAACTTTTATTCTACTAGATCAAGATATTACCAAAAGGATCGAACTAAGAAAAACGGTAAAGATAAAAGTGATGGTGATACGATACCGGGGCACTCCCCCAAGCTTGGGAGTTGCCAAGTGGAGTGCCCATACCAGATACTCAATTCTTCTTTGTTGGTGGAGACGGTGGTGATTTTGTTGATGATGTAGGCTTGTCGTCCTTCTTCCAAGGCATATGCTCTCCATCATAGAAGGATGACCGAGTCTCCTGGAACCTCAAATCTGCAGCCAAACTCATCCTTTTGAATCTATATTCACACTCACAGTTTTGATTTTGCAGGTGATAGATCTGGGCTTGGAGGTGCTCGTTTTTCTCATGAAGTTTGAAGATCGCCTCCCCAATGTCCTTGACGTCCAGCTTGTGGTTGTTGGTGAACTCCGTGATCATAATGTGATTGGAATCGAGTCCACGCTCCACCATCTCCTGACACTTGAAAACTTCTTGCTCCAATGCCTCGAGCCTTGCCTCCGTGCTTCCGGTTTTCCTTGGCCCCTCAGCATCACGGATGTGCAACAACCCCTCACGCATCTCAATGGTTTGAGGGTGTTGCAGCACTTCTGTGAGGTAGGGGTTGATGACCTTCTCGAAGAACTGGTCCTTGGGGGCGCTTGAAAACGACATGACGACCTGGATCTGTCAGAAAAACAACTCAAAATGAAAACAGGAGATTTTTGCGTGATACGGGAGTCAAAACCTCTGGGAGATTATATAATGAATTTTTACCGACCAAAATACGTGTCATGTACGAAAACGGAGTCCTGAGAGCACACGAGGTGCCCACGAGGTAGGGGGGCGCGCCCAGTAGGGTAGGGCGCGCCCTCCACCCTCGTGTCCTTCCCAGACTGCTGCTTATTTTTCTAAATATTCCAAAACGAAGAAATATTGCCTTAAAAACTGTTTGGGAGTCGGTTTACTTACCGCACCACATACCTATTCCTTTTTGGAGTCTGAAACGTTCCAGAGCATGTCCCTTATGTATTCCTCCGGGTTTACGGTTTCAATAACATTGGTTTCAACATTTATGGGATTACCTGAGATATAATGTTTGATTCTTTGACCGTCCACCACCTTCGAATTTGTGCCTTCGAAGTTGTTGATTTTTATGGCACCGGAACAGTAGACCTCCTCGATAACGTAAGGACCTTCCCATTTAGAGAGAACTTTTCCTGCAAAAAATCTTAAGCGAGAGTTGTATAGCAATACATAATCACCTACATTAAACTCACGCGTTTGTATTCTTTTGTCATGCCATCTTTTAACCTTTTCTTTAAACAACTTGGCATTTTCGTAGGCTTGGGTTCTCCATTCATCAAGTGAGTTAATATCAAATAACCTCTTCTCACTGGCAAGTTTAAAATCATAATTAAGTTCTTTAATAGCCCAATAATCCTTGTGTTCTAGTTCAAGAGGTAAGTGACATGCTTTTCCATAGACCATTTTATACGGAGACATACCAATAGGATTTTTATATGCAGTTCTATAGGCCCATAATGCATCATCAAGTTTCTTGGACCAATTCTTTCTAGACCTATTAATAGTCTTTTGAAAAATTAATTTGAGTTCTCTATTACTCAATTCTACTTGACCACTATACTGAGGGTGATAAGGAGATGCAATTCTATGATTAACATCATATTTAGCAAGCATTTTACGGAAAACACCATGAATAAAATGTGAACCACCATCAGTCATTAAATATCTAGGGACTCCAAATCTTGGAAAAATAACTTCTTTAAGCATTTTAATAGAAGTATTATGATCAACACTACTAGTTGGAATAGCTTCTACCCACTTAGTAACGTAATCAACAGCAACTAAAATATGTGTATAACCATTAGAGGAAGGAAAAGGTCCCATATAGTCAAAGCCACAAACATCAAATGGTTCAATAACAAGTGAATAGTTCATAGGCATTTCTTGACGTCTACTAATTTTACCAATTCTTTGACATTCATCACAAGATAAGACAAACTTACGGGCATCCTTGAAGAGAGTAGGCCAATAAAACTAGATTGCAGTACCTTATGTGTAGTTCTATCTCCAGCATGGTGTCCTCCATAAGCTTCGGAGTGACACTTGCGTAGGATCTGTTCCTGTTCATGCTCAACTACACAACGTCTAATAACACCATCCACTCCTTCTTTATAAAGATGTGGGTCATCCCAAAAGTAATGCCTCAAATCATAGAAGAACTTTTTCTTTTGCTGGTATGTGAAACTAGGTGGTATAAACTTAGCAACAATGTAATTAGCATAATCAGCATACCATGGAGCAGTATGAGAAGCATTTATGACATTTAATTGCTCATCAAGAAAGCTATCATCAATAGGTAGTGGGTCATCAAGCACATTTTCTAACCTAGACAAGTTGTCTGCAACGGGGTTCTCAGCTCCTTTTTTATCAACAATATGCAAATCAAATTCTTGTAGCAAGAGAACCCATCTAATAAGTCTAGGTTTAGCATCTTTCTTTTCCATAAGATATTTAATAGTAGCGTGATCAGTGTGAATAATTACTTTAGAATCAACAATATAAGGTTTGAACTTATCACAAGCAAATACAACTGCTAAGAATTCTTTTTCAGTGGTAGCATAATTTCTTTGAGCATTGTCAAGGGTTTTACTAGCATATTGAATAACATTTAGTTTCTTATCAACTCTTTGTCCTAGAACAACACCTACATCATAATCACTAGCATCACACATAATTTCAAAGGGTAAATTCCAATCAGGTGGCTGAACAATAGGTGCAGAAATCAATGCTTTCTTAAGTATTTCAAATGCTTCTACACAATCATCATCAAAGACAAATGGTATATCTTTTTGTAATAAATTAGTCATAGGCCGAGAGATTTTTTAGAAGTCCTTAATGAACCTCCTATAAAAACCGACATGACCAAGGAAACTTCTTATACCTTTGATGTCCTTGGGACATGGCATCTTTTCAATAGCATCATCCTTGGCTTTATCAACTTCGATACCTCTTTCAGAAACTTTATGCCCCAAGACAATACCTTCATTAACCATAAAGTGGCACTTTTCCCAATTCAAGACAAGATTAGTTTCTTCACATATCTGCAAAACTCGATCAAGGTTGCTCAAGCAATCATCAAAAGAAGATCCATAGACGGAAAAGTCGTCCATGAAAATCTCACAAATCTTTTCACAAAAGTCAGAGAATATAGCCATCATGCATCTTTGAAAGGTAGCAGGTGCATTACATAAACCAAAAGGCATATGTCTATAAGCAAAGGTACCAAAATGGCATGTAAAAGTAGTCTTTGATTGATCTTTGGCTGACACAGGTATTTGAGAGAAACCAGAATAACCATCTAGAACGCAAAAATGTGTATGCTTGGATAATCTTTCTAGCATTTGACCGATAAAAGGTAAGGGGTAATGATCCTTTTTAGTATCCTTATATAATTTGCGGAAATCAATTACCATCCTATAACCTGTAATAATTCTTTGAGGAATCAATTCATCTTTATCATTAGGAACAATAGTAATACCTCCCTTCTTAGGGACACAATGGACAGGGCTTACCCACTGACTATCAGCAACGGGATAAATTATACTTGCCTCAAGGAGCTTTAGTATCTCCTTTCTTACCACTTCTTTCATTTAGGATTCAGCCGGCGTTGATGATCACGAACTGGTTTAGCATCTTCTTACAAATTAATTTTTTGTTGACATAGAGTGGGACTAATGCCCTTAAGATCATCAAGAGTATACCCAATAGCAGCACGGTGCTTCTTCAGAGTTTTCAATAATCTCTCTTCTTCATGCTCTGAAAGGTTAGCACTAATAATAACAGGATATATCTTGTTCTCATCAAGATAAGCATATTTAAGAGTATCGGGTAACGGTTTAAGCTCAAACACGGGATCACCCTTGGGTGGAGGAGGATCCCCTAAGATTTCAACAAGTAAATTGTTTTTCAGAATAGGTTCCTGTTTAAAGAATACTTCATCTAATTCCCTTCTTTCATTCATAAACATATCATTTTCATGGTCTAGCAAATATTGTTCTAAAGGATCACTAGGAGGTACGGCAATAGAAGCAAGATCAATAATTTCATCCTTACTAGGTAATTCTTCTTCACGGTGTTGTCTACTAAATTTAGAAAAATTAAATTCATGAGCCATATCATCTAAACCGATAGTAACAACATCTCTTTTGCAATCTATGGTAGCATTAACAATATTTAAGAAGGGTCTACCAAATATAATGGGACAAAAGCTATCTTGTGGGGAACCAAGAACAAGAAAATCAGCAGGATATTTAGTTTTCCCACACACGACTTCAACATCTCTAACAATTCCCATTGGTGAAATAGTATCTCTATTGGCAAGTTTAATCATGACATCAATATCTTCCATCTCAGCGGGTGCAATATCATGCATAACTTATTGGTATAAGGAATAAGGTATTGCACTAGCACTAGCACCCATATCACATAAGCCATGATAACAATGATCTCCTACTTTAACAGAAATAACAGGCATGCCTACCACAGGTCTAGGTTTATCTTTATCACGGGGTTTAGCAATTCTAGCATTTTCATCACAGAAATAAATAACATGCCCATCAATATTATCGGACAAGGGATCTTTAACAATAGCAATATTGGGTTCAACTTTAACTTGCTGAGGAGGTGTATATGTTTTAATATTGCTTTTACGAACCACAATTGAAGCTTTAGCATGATCCTTTATCCTAACAGGGAAAGGTGGTTTCTCAACATAAGAAGTACGAACAATAGGATCATTATAAGTGATAGTCTTTTCTTCAACTTTAATAGGTGCAGCTACTTTTAGTTCTATGGGAGGATGATGTTTAAACCACTTCTCTTTGGGGAAATCAACATAAGCAGCAAAAGATTCACAGAAAGAAGCTACTATCTCAGAGTCAAGTCCATATTTAGTGCTAAATTTACAAAAAATATCAGTATCCATAAAAGATTTAACACAATCAAAACTAGGTGTCATACCTGACTCCTTACCATTGTTGTGGTCCCAATCTTCAGAGTTGCGTTTAATTCTTTCCAATAAATCCCATTTGAATTCAATAGTCTTCATCATAAAAGAGCCAGCACAAGAAGTATCAAGCATGGTGCGATTGTTACCAGAAAGCCGAGCATAGAAATTTTGAATAATTATTTCTCTTGAGAGCTCATGATTGGGGCATGAATATAACATTGATTTAAGCCCCCCCCAAGCCTGAGCGATACTTTCTCCTTCGCGAGGCCAAAAATTATATATGTAATTACGGTCACGATGAACAAGATGCATAGGATAAAACTTCTGATGAAATTCCAATTTCAATCGTTTGTAATTCCAAGACCTCATATCATCACATAGCCTATACCATGTCGATGCATCTCCCCTCAAAGATAAAGGGAAGACCTTCTTCTTAACAACATCTCCGGGTACACCTGCAAGCTTAAATAATACACAAACTTCATCCACATATATCAGATGTTCATCAGGATGTTTTGTTCCATCTCCTAAAAAAGGATTAGCTAGCAGTTTTTCTATCATACCCGCAGGAACTTCAAAGCAAGCATTTTCATTTTCATTTTCATTTTCAGTAGGTTCAGTAGGTTGAGGAGCAACTCTTAGCTCTACTGGTCGGGGTGAAGATACCCCGAACAAGCCCCTCAGAGGATTACTTCCCATCATGACAAGTGACAGTAAATTTCAGCACACTATATAAATTTTTCCTTGCCAAATTCCACCTACCAAAGGCGCTTCACTCCCCGGCAACGGCGCCAAAAAAGAGTCTTGGTGACCCACAAGTATAGGGGATCTATCGTAGTCCTTTCGATAAGTAAGAGTGTCGAACCCAACGAGGAGCAGAAGGAAATGATAAGCGGTTTCCAGCAAGGTATTCTCTGCAAGTACTGAAATAAGTGGTAACAGATAGTTTTGTGATAAGATAATTTGTAACGAGTAACAAGTAACGAAAGTAAATAAAGTGCAGCAAGGTGGCCCAATCTTTTTTGTAGCAAAGGACAAGCCTGGACAAACTCTTATATAGAGAAAAGCGCTCCCGAGGACACATTGGAATATCGTCAAGCTAGTTTTCATCACGTTCATATGATTCGCGTTCGTTACTTTGATAATTTGGTATGTGGGTGGACCGGTGCTTGGGTACTGCCCTTACTTGGACAAGCATCCCACTTATGATTAACCTCTATTGCAAGCATCCGCAACTACAACAAAAGTATTAAGGTAAACCTAACCATAGCATGAAACATATGGATCCAAATCAACCCCTTACGAAGCAACGCATAAACTAGGGTTTAAGCTTCTGTCACTCTAGCAACCCATCATCTACTTATTACTTCCCAATGGCTTCCTCTAGGCCCAAATAATGGTGAAGTGTCATGTAGTCGACGTTCACATAACACCACTAGAGGAGAGACAACATACATCTCATCAAAATATCGAACGAATACCAATTTCACATGACTACTAATAGCAAGACTTCTCCCATGTCCTCAGGAACAAAAGTAACTACTCACAAAGCATAAAAATGTTCATAATCAGAGGGACATTAATATGCATATAGGATCTGAACATATGAGCTTCCACCAATTAAACCAACTAGCATCAACTACAAGGAGTAATTAACACTACTAGCAACCTTCTAGCACCAATCCCGGACTTGGAGACAAGAATTGGATACAAGAGATGAACTAGGGTTTTGTGAGGAGATGGTGCTGGTGAAGACGTTGATGGAGATTTCCCTCTCCCGATGAGAGGAGCATTGGTGATGACGATGGCGATGATTTCCCCCTCCGGGAGGGAAGTTTTCTTGGCAGAACAGCTCCGCCAGAGCCCTAGATTGGTTACGCCAAGGTTTCGCCTCACGGCGGCGGAGTTTCGTCCGAGAAGATGACTTATGATTTTTTTCCCATCGAAAGACTCCGTATAGCAGAAGATTGCCACCGGAGGGCCACCAGGGGGCCCACGAGGTAGGGGGCGCGCCCAGGGGGTAGGGCGCGCCCCCACCCTCGTGGGCAGGGTGTGGCCCCGTTGGTGAAGTTCTTGCTCTCAGTATTTTTTATATATTTGGAAAACATCTTCCATGAAGTTTCAGGACTTTTGGAGTTGTGCAGAATAGGTCTCTAATATTTGCTCCTTTTCCATCCCAGAATCCCAGCTGCCGGCATTCTCCCTCTTTATATAAACCTTGTAAAATAAGAGAGAATATGCATAAGTATTGTGACATAATGTGTAATAACAGCCCATAGTGCAATAAATATCGATATAAATGCATGATGTCAAATGGACATATCAGCGGGGGGGGGGGGGTACCCCAAAGGCACAACAGACATCTCTTAGCCATGTGTGGTGCCCTCCTCCACAGTTTACCACCTCGGTCATATTGTCGTAGTGCTTAGGCAAAGCCCCGCGTCGGTAAATTCATCATCACCGTCGCCACGCCGTCATGCTGACGGAACTCTCCCTTGTCCTGAACTGTATCAAGAGCTCGAGGGACGTCATCATGTTGAATGTGTGCAGAACACGGAGGTGCCGTACGTTCGATACTTGGATCGTGAAGACGTTCGACTACATCAACCGCGTTACTAAACACTTCCGCTTTCGGTCTATGAGGGTATGTGGACACACTCTCCCCTCTCGTTGCAATGCATCTCCTAGATAGATCTTTCGTGATCGTAGGTAAAAATTTGAAATACTGCGTTCCCCAACAGTGGTATCAGAGCTACGTCTATGTGTAGATGTTATATGCATGAGTAGAACACAAAGAGTTGTGGGCGATAATAGTCATACTACTTACCACCAACGTCTTAGTTTGATTCGGCAATATTGTTGGATGAAGCAGCCCGGACCGACATTACATGACCGCGTTCATGAGACTAGTTCTACCGACGTGCTTCGCGCACAGGTGGCTGGCGGGTGTCTGTTTCTCCAACTTTAGTTGAATTGAGTTTCACTATGGCCAGTCCTTGTTGAAGGTTAAAACACCACACTTGACGAAAAATCATTGTGGTTTTGATCCGTAGGTAAGAACGGTTCTTGCTAGAAGCCCGTAGTAGCCACGTAAAACTTGCAACAACAAAGTAGAGGACGTCTAACTTGTTTTTGCAGGGCATGTTGTGATGTGATATGGTCAATATGTGATGAGATATAAATTGTTGTATGAGATGATCATGTTTTGTTAAAGTTATCAGCAACTGGCAGGAGCCTTCTGGTTTCCTCTTTATTGCATAAGATTCAAACGCCATATAATTGCTTTACTTTATCTCTATGCAATAGCAATAGTTGCAAAAGAAATAGTTGGCGAGATGACCATGTGACGACACATTGATAGAGATCAAGAGGATGGAGATCATGGTGTCATGCCGGTGACGATGGAGATCATGACGGTGCTTTGGAGATGGAGATCAAAGGCACAAGATGATGATGGCCATATCATGTCACATATTTTTATTGCATGTGATGTTTATCCTTTATGCATCTAATTTTGCTTAGTACGGCGGTAGAATTATAAGATGATCCCTCACTAAATTTCAAGGTATAAGTGTTCTACCTGAGTATGCACCGTTGCTATAGTTCGTCGTGCCGAGACAACACGTGATGATCGGGTGTGATAAGCTCTACGTTCACATACAATGGGTGCAAGCCAGTTTTGCACATGCAGAATACTCGGGTTAAACTTGACGAGCCTAGCATATGCAGATATGGCCTCGGAACACTGAGACCGAAAGGTCGAATGTGAATCATATAGTTGATATGATCAACATAGAGATGTTCACCATTGAAAACTACTCCATCTCACGTGATGATCGGACATGGTTTAGTTGATATGGATCACGTGATCATTTAGATGACTAGAGGGATGTCTATCTAAGTGGGAGTTCTTAAGTAATATGATTAACTGAACTTTAATTTATCATGAACTTAGTCCTGATAGTATTTTCAAATTATGTTGTCGATCAATAGCTCCCCGTTTATTTTTGATATGTTCCTAGAGAAAATTGTGTTGAAAGATGTTAGTAGCAATGATGCGGATTGGATCCGTGATCTGAGGTTTATTCTCATTGCTGCATAGAAGAATTATGTCCTTGATGCACCGCTAGGTGACAGACCTATTGCAGGAGCAGATGCAGACGTTATGAACGTTTGACAAAGCTCGGCATGATGACTACTTGATAGTTTAGTGCACCATGCTTTACGGCTTAGAACCGGCACTTCAAAAACGTTTTGAACGCCACGGAGCATATGAGATGTTCCAAGAGATGAAATTGGTATTTTAGTCGCATGCCCGTGTCGAGAGGTATGAGACCTCTGACAAGTACTTTGCCTACAAGATGGAGGAGAATAGCTCAACCAGTGAGCATGTGCTCAAAATGTCTGAGTACTACAATCGCTTGAATCAAGTGGGAGTTAATCTTCCAGATAAGATAGTGGTTGATAGAGTTCTCTAGTCACTATCACCAAGTTACTGGAACTTCGTGATGAACTATAATATGCAAGGGATGACGAAAACGATTCCCGAGCTCTTCACGATGCTAAAATCAGTGAAGGTAGAAATAAAGAAAGAGCATCAAGTGTTGATGGTTAACAAGACCACTAGTTTCAACAAAAGGGGCAAAGGAAAGAAAGGGAACTTCAAGAAAGAATGGCAAGCAAGTTGCCACTCCCATGAAGAAACCCAGAGCTAGACCTAAGCCTGAAACTGAGTGCTTCTACTGCAAAGGGAATGGTCACTGGAAGCGGAACTACCCCAAATACTTGGCAGATAAGAAGGATGGCAAAGTGAAAGGTATATTTGATATACGTGTTATTGATGTGTACTTTACTAGAGTTCATAGTAACCCCAGGGTATGTGATACCGGTTCAGTTGCTAAGATTAGTAACTCGAAACAGGAGTTGCAAAATGAACAGAGACTAGTTAAGGGAGAGGTGACGATGTGTGTTGGAAGTGATTCCAAGGCTGATAAGATCACCATCGCACACTCCCTCTATCTTCGGGATTAGTGTTGGACCTAAATAAATGTTATTAGGTGTTTGTGTTGAGCATAAATATGATTGGATCATGTTTATTGCAATACGGTTATTCATTTAAGTCAGAGAATAATTGTTGTTCTGTTTACATGAATAAAACCTTCTATGGTCATACACCCAATGTAAATGGTTTATTGAATCTCGATCCTAGTGATACACATATTCGTAATATTGATGCCAAAAGATGCAAAGTTGATAATGATAGTGCAACGTATTTGTGGCACTGTCGTTTTGATCATATTGGTGTAAAGCGCATGAAGAAACTCCATGCAGATGGGCTTTTGGAATCACTTGATTATGAATCATTTGATACTTGCGAACCATGCCTCATGGGCAAGATGACTAAAACTCCATTCTCTGAAACAATGGAGCACTACAAAAAAAATACACTTCCGTGATGATACATGTTTGTCATAGTAGGTCGCTTTTTTTGTCATGCATGTACATCCATTACAAATTTATGACAGAATCAAGATAGTCATACCTATGCTTTCGTAGAAGTGTTCCATGACATTACCAAAATTATCATCACGGAAGTGTCCACTTCCATGACGATAAATCGCGCGTCACAGAAGTGCTTTCGTCAAGGGTGACCGACACGTGGCATCCACCGTAACGGAACGCCGTTAAGCTATCGGGTCGGGTTTTGGATCCGATAACCTGTTAACAGCCCCGACCAATGGGGATTTTCCACGTGTAAAATCATCATTGGCTGGAGGAAACACGTGTCGGCTCATCGTTGGGACAGATGTCAACCACTCATTGGACGGAAGGCGCCTAAGATACATCAACACGTGGCACGACCCAACAGAGGCCCATTCCTGAGAAAATGCCGGCCCGTTTGACTTGGTCAAAAGCTGGCGGGCCGGCCCATGGAAAGCCTATTAACGGCCTGTTCGAATATAGCCCATTTACAGCCCGCTAACCCAAGGCCCGTTACGCCCTATCCGAATTAGGCCCAGTAGCGTCATATGGGCCATCCAATATGATTCCAGCCCGTTTTCACTCCTGGCCCATGTATGGCCCATGACGTCTTTCGGCCCATATGAGGCCCTATGTAACTCTTGGCCTACTAATGGCCCGTGGTGAAACTAGCCCGTAATGAACAGTGTATCACTTTACACCCATTAACGTCCCGTGATGAAACTGGCCCGTAATGAACAGTGTATCACTTTATACCCATTAATGGCCCGTTATTCCGTTGGGCCATTTCCAGCCCATGTTATCTTTCGGCCTTCTCAGAGCCCATTTATTCTTGGGCTCATTTCCAGCATTCGTTTACTTACGCCCTGTTACTGTCATTTTCTGCTTGTGGGCCAAATTCAGCCCGTGGTTACAGTCAGCCCGTTTGTGGTCCGTTAATACGTTGGGCCGATTTCATAGCATCATCAAATATGGCCTATTAACGATGGCCCGTTATGGTCGGCCCATGAATGGAGGATTCCAACTCTAGCCCGTTTACGACCATAATGCGGTCTGTTTGGCCCATGTTTGGCCAATCGATTATACGGCCCGTATAAGGCCCATTGATAATACGGCCCGCAGAAGGCCCGTTGTTTCTACGGCCCGTAGAAGGCCCACTGTTTCTACAGCCAGTAGGAGGCCTAGTGTCACTACAGTAAATATTAGCCCATGGTTATTGTGGCCTAGTTTTAAAAAATAGGTTATTGTAGCCACTAGCTAACCGCGGAAAAAGAACTGCAATGACTACAAGCAAACAAATAAACAAGACAACAAGGAAATAAATAAGCAAGCAACTAACGCTAGGCTATCACAGCTATTACACATAATACATCCACTGGGCATCAAAGTTCGCCACCAGTGCAAACATAGGGAACAAAGCAGCATATCATATACACTGGTTGTCAAAGTTGGCGACCAGCGCAAATAAACGCCACAGCAAAACAAATCCATAACTGAAACCACTTCAGAAGATCTCAAGAAAAAATATCCTGGGTACCCATAATGCTGGCAAGATGCTTAGCAAGCTTATTAACTTTCTCTTGTTTGGCGCTTAAATCCTCTAGCGCTTGCTGTTGCACCAGAAAATATGCATCTGAATTCTACAGGGACTTCCTCAGTCCTTCAGCTTCCTATCGCAGCACATCTGATCGGTGTCTTTGAACTTGAAGTTGAGACTCAAGAAGACGAACTAATTCAGGCAGCGAGTTCGAAGAGCTTGTGCCAGCAGTAGTGGCCAGTAACTCGAACACTACATCAACACAGGACTTTTGGGTTCCCTCACTGTCGTCAAGATAGTTTTTATCAGCTTTCTTGGATCCCAACAGGGATGTCTCACTATCTTGAACCTTATCTGCATTACTTCCTTTACCATTGGATAACGTGGTACTGTTCTCCAATATTTTGTCCGCATTCTAAAAGAGAAACAAGCAGACACATCACATGTTTACCATGTTGTATATGAAACTCATTTTGGTAAATGAGTTTAGTAGTAAAGTGGACAGGATAACAACATGAAACAAACATATATCTATGTAGCATGGTCACTTTATGGTCTATATCATTCTAGTTTTTGTTGCCAAATCAAGATAGAGACACAGTTCAAATAATATTTGTTCAAGACAAAGCAGAATAGACAGAATATAATTAGTGCATCAATCTACAGAAAGGTAGGGGGGCATACCTGTGTGAAAATGGAGTGTAAAGCATATTCTAGATATTTCACTTCGTAACTGTTTATTCAATTTAAACTGAAATCAACATAGAGCAGGTTACAACAGCAAACCAGTTAAAGAAACAGGTTTAGAACATACCTGTTGCGCCATTGGAGTTTCAATTCCATCCTTCAAATTTGAAAATAGTTGGTATGAGTAAATACAGTCATGCAAGAGCAAAGGAGTATGAACCATAGCTACAGAACCTGACCTGAGAACAAATTTTCTTCTCCTTTAAGCGTTGAGTTGGGATTCTGAGTGGTGGTCCTCATGCTTTGGGGACTGCAGTTCCCTTACTAACTGCTCGTGTTCGGGTGCTCTGTGGTGGAGACGGTGCTGTATCAACTAGAACTGGGTTACTATCTGCCGGCGTTGGGGTTAGAAGGGGTGTAGCTGGTTCTCTGTCCAACTAGGTAGGGGTACAATCTGTGAGAGTTTGGGTTATGTGTGGTGGATCTGGTCCTTGGGCAAGTACAACCGTGGTTCTATCTGCATCAACTGGTAGCACTATCTTTTCCGAAGACCGTGTTGTTACTCCCTTAGATACTGCCATCACGCTCTCCAATTCAAATGGCTGATAAACAAGAAAAGTAATTGAAAGTATAGACATTGTATGATAGACAGGTGCAATGGATAGTGGGGAATAAAAGAGGGCATGAAATAA
Organism: Triticum urartu; assembly: GCF_056163025.1. Lineage (NCBI taxonomy): Eukaryota > Viridiplantae > Streptophyta > Magnoliopsida > Poales > Poaceae > Triticum > Triticum urartu. The sequence goes on from NC_141878.1 coordinate 380,479,855, forward strand.
TTCATATTTATGTTGTCTAACCAAACAGGATAGCATGACACAATTTCACATATATGATGGCTAACTAAACAGGATAGCATGACACAATTTCACATTATGATGGCTAACTAAAAAAGATGGAAAGACATAATTCAAAATATGAGACTATGTAAACAGGATGACATGACATAACTATATAATGTGTTTATTAAATAGGCTGGCATGCCATAATTCACATACATTCACGGATAGACTGCCATAATTCAAAATATGACTGTAAACACTAAACAGGATGAGATGATATAACTATATGATGTCTTTATTAAATGGGTTGCCATGCCATAATTCAGATAGATGATGTGTATGTACTATGTAAACATGATGGCATGATATAATTCAAATATATGATTTATATAGTAAGCAAGTAAGCAGATGGCAATCCATATATGATGTAAAAACTAAGCAATGCAAGACAACATGCATGACATGGGTAATATAACCCTGCCAAGTTTGAGCATAGACCTCAGGGGAAAATAGGACTGGTCATCAGTCTCTGAATCCTCCTCTGCGGAGCTCTCTGTAACCAGCAAGATGTCTGCTTCAGCAAGTAGCATTATCTGCTCTGAATACCTTGTTTTCACTCCAGATACTTCCATCACCGCTTCAAATGGCTGATGCACAGGAAGAGTAGTTGAATATACAAACGTTGTCACCAAATGGAACACGTAATACAAAAAATGATAGCATGATATAATTCACATACATGATGATTGGCTAAATAGCATGGCATTGCATAATTCACATATATAATGCCTTTGCAACAAGATAGCATTATATAATTCACATATATAATGTCTTGCAACAAGATGGCAATGCATAATTCACATATATGGTAATTAGACACTGAACAGGTGGCATTCACACAGAGCATGTCTAAACTAATCAAATGACATAGCAATGCAAGACACCATACGCATGATATGAGTAACATAACCCTGCCAAGTTAGAGCATACACCTCGGGGGGGGATAGGACTGGTCATCTGTCTCTGAATCCTCCTCTGAGGAGCTATCCGTAACCAGCGAGATATGCGCTTCGTCAGATAGCGTAGTCTGCTCTGAAGACCTTTGTTTTCACTCCCGAATTTTCCATCACCGTGTCAAATGGCTGATGCACACGAAGAGTAGTTGAATGTAATAACATTGTTGACAAATGTAATATGTAACGAAAAAAAAGGATGGCTTGATATAATTTACATATAATATGACTGGCTAAGCAAGATGGCATTGCAAAGTTCACATATATGATGCCTGGCTAAACAAGATGTCGTTGCATAATTCACATAAACGATGAATAAACTAAACAGATGGCATTTGCACAAAGGATGTCTAAACTAAGCAGATGACATATTTGATCTATAAAGTAAGCAATGCAAGACACCATATGCATGATATAACCAACATCAGCATGCCAAGTTAGAGCGAAGACCTCAGGGGGTAAATAGGAGTTGTATTCTCCTTCTGAATCCCCCTCAGAACAGATATCTTCCTCTCGATTACAATCCGAAATGCATGGAGGGGGCCTGCCTTTGCGCCTACCATGGAGCGACGTTTGCATGAAATTTTATTGCCACACAAGGCTCGTCTCTTTTGCTCTACATGTTCAGTTCCATTGTTTACAATAACTGTCATGCATAGGAATAAAACATAGTGAGATTATGTAAGGAGTGCATGCAGAAATCCAGAGTGATGGTAGCAACCTGTGGATAGACCCAAAACCAATAATAGCAGGTAGATAATGGCTTCAGTTAAAAATACAGATAATGGCTTCTTTACTGTTTGTTTCCCAGCCAACATGAAACTCATAGTAGACACCGGAGATTAACCAGATAGTAGATATATACTATTGATAGCGGCCCCGATATGTACCCCACAACCATTTAAAAACTCAAGTTTGACCATTAGTTTGGAGCTGACTCAGAGTCTAATCGGTGAACATGATGATAAAGTAGCATGTAATATTAAGCGATGCATAACGTAAGCAGACACGAAAGAGTGCGACCTATCTTGCGGACCCGTGTAGTCCTCGAGGTCATCTGCTCGGTTGATGATGGTAGTGCAGTTTTCATGGCTGCCAGCGGCGGGGAAGAAGATCTGAGGCGGCGAAAGACAGTCTGGAGGCCGGATCCCAGCTGTGCTGGACCCTTCTGTCGTAAGAGCAGCTGAGCTGGGGTGGACAACGACGCAGCAGGAGCAGGACAAACCACGCAAGGTTTTCTTTGACAACTCTCTGTAAGAGAAGTAATTCTGTAGGGGCTTGTTTGAATTGGAGGATTCCAACAATGCAGGGATAGGAAATAGACAACAATAGGATATGAATGCACGTGCAAAACAGAGAATTTAAAAACACAGGATTTCTGCCAATCTGGGTGTTTGATTCACAATAATTGGAAGATCACAGGATGTAAAGAAACATGGTGAGATTAAGTCAAACCACAAGAAAATGTATGGTTATAATGCTATTATGCTACTATCTCTTAGTCTTGTGCTTCATGAATAGGAATTTGAAAAGGAGGACAAGTGAAAATTAAAATTCCTACGTTTTTTCTTTCAAGGAGACACTAAAGGAACAAATCCATGTGCTCAGTGGACAATATATATAACATGTAGAGTAAAAAAGAGATACAACAATTGTACAACCTCTTTGGCGAAGCCATGTCAATCTCAGCGTGATTGGGTTGGCCGGTGAGGATGCTCCGGCTGACTTGGCTGTTGGAGGAGGGGAAGAAGATCTTAGGCGTCTGGAGATGGAGCCCGAGGTACTGCTCCGCTGTGATGGAGGGTTTCGTCGTTGGAGCAGCTCCGGTGAGTTGTACGACGCCGAGGCTGAAGCAGGACAAGAGAGACAATGAACAACATTAACCTGAGTGGAATTCTAATAGCATCTCCAATACATGACGTACAATACACACAAAGTGCTAGATGTAAAATACATCAGCCGCTCATCTCTGAACTTGACTGTCGAAACTGAATTTAACTGTCAAAACTGAACTTAACTGTCGAAACTGAACTTAACTGTCGAAACTGAATTTTGCTGTCGAAACTGAATTTTGCTGTCGAAACTGAACGCACTAGCAAGGTGAGGCTACACGTCGGTCGACTGACTTTTTCATCTCTGGTCAGTTGATTTTGCAGCCGTTTGATACGAAATCAAGGGCATGCGGTTCATCTTCAACCTCCACCCCCCTGAGCCGACCAAACAGCAGCCCCCTGCCGCCCGCGGCCGGCGGTGCACCGCCCCGCTCGCCCCGAAAACACTCCCCATCGTCGGTCCGCCGCCGCCCCGGCTATCCCTCTAGGCCCCCCTGTGTCGAGCTTTTTCTCCGGCGATCCCCACGCCACCGCCGGCGGCCACCGCCCTCATCCTGAACCCTAAGATAGATAGTGGGGTACCTCTCCGGCGAGCCCCCCTCCCCGTTGCGGCTGGTTCTTCCTTCACCCCGGTGGCATCGGAGTGAAGTGTAGCTAAATCGGAGCAGCATCACAAGAAAGAGCAAGAGCGAGAGCAGCAGCGCGAGCAAGAGCAATAGCAAGCGCAGACTAGGCAGGGGACCGAGAGCAAGAGCAGAGCAGCAGCGCGGGCGAGAGCTAAAGCAGCAATAGGTCCTACTGATGTGGACGTCGCCGCCGAGGGAGCGACGCCATGGAGGAAGTGGCCGGCGACGCCGGCGTGGATGGAGTCGCGCCGTGTCGGCTCGGGACTGAGCGCCGGCAGCACCATGAGATCGAATCAAGAAGAAAATGTGCCGATTAGTGTACAACCTCTTTGGTGGCGCCGATTAGGTCGCAACTTCATCCGAGGAAACATTGATGATGATGCTCTTCCGGTGCTGCAGGTGAAGACGGCGGTGTGGGAATGGAGGTGGCGCAAAAGACGAGGGGAACATCGGGGCAGCTCCTTGGAGGTGGAGGACGGGGTGGCTGAACCGGTGGGACGATGAGATCGATGACGGATCCTCATCTGGTACGATGGATGAGGGACGTCGAGGTGTTGCTGTGGACGACATCGTCGGGGAAGAGGCTCCGGCTGGGTGGCGGACGGAGCAGGGTGTGGGGTTTCGTCGTGGGTTTTCGCGGCCTCAGTGTACGAATGGGTGGGCGGATGGGATGGCAGTGGGGAACCATGGCTTAGAGACGCGCTTGTCGGAAATTTGGGGTAAGTTACGAAAGTACCCCCACCGATTTGAGGCGGTTCTTTCGGTTCAGGGGTACCACGGGCATTTCGCGTGTCGGGATTTCACAGGAGGTGGGAGTTTTCGCGCGCGTTGTAATTTCGGAATAGCAAGGCGCGGGTTGAGATGGAGGGAGTTGTCGGAGCACAACGAGACAAAGATATATCTTAAATATTTCGGGCTAACAAGGCGCGGGTTGAAATTTCCGGGCAAGCCTAACGTGTACTGTACCAAATCAATGCGCCCTACAAATGTCATTCAAAACTTTGAATTCATGTTATGTTCACTTAAAATATTTCGCTACGTGTATAATGCATGCAACCTACTACTCAAATGAACGTTTTAGTGCATTCCAAACGTATATACTACCGCTTCAATATGAACTAAATTTGAATTCGTTTCTCTATTTGAATAAGATCTACAGTAATGATTATTGTGAAGTCAAAGCATTTGAATTCGTTTCTCTGTTTTAATAAGATCTACAATCATCATTATTGTCAAGTTAAACCATCGTTTGTGTATTATCTTCACAACACACCACATGATTAGTCTCGAGTTACATATGAACTATGTGTACTATATGAACTCGAACTAGATTTTTTGAATCCACTTTATTTTGATTTCAAATCACATTACATTTCTAGCTCTAGCTAGATCTTCATAATCTAAACCATGTCTCATATGTATAATGTGTTTATCACATTATGTATGGTGCCCCACCCCCTATGCCTACAAGTATTTAGATGTGAGTTGCAAACACCACACATTACCACAAATTCAAATAAAATGTGAGAATGTTCGATATATATTATTGTTTAGATTGTTCGATATTTAGTTGTAAGCTGCAAACGCCACACATTATCACAAATTCAAATAAAATGTGAGATTGTTTGATGTATATTATGGTTTAGATTGTTCGACATTTAGCTGTGAGTTGCAAACACCATGCATTATCACATTATGGTATAACATGTGCACAGCACGTGTATCACCGCTATATTCATGCATGCAATGTTTAAAACACTATGATCTCCTATTCAAATATATGAATCCGCTTTCATATCAAATTATGATCTTTGTTAGTCTCTTACACCCACACAATCCTCTAACCTTTGTAGCTACCACTAACTTTCTCTCGTGCATGCACACGCCCTCCTCTCCCTCCCCCTCCCTCGGCATTCTATCCACCGGGCACATTCATTTTTTTCTTTAGGTCGTTCTCCCAGAGTCTCCACAACTCCTTTCCGACACACACCGATCGATAAACCTCTCCAGCGATGCCTGCCTACAATATACAAACACACCTTCAATCTCCTCCTTTATGTGTCCTTGCCTCGTGTCTCTCATACGGTCAGACACATGTGTAAACTCTCGCCCCTCTTTTCATCGCTCTCACAACCGCACACTCCTCTCCCTATCTAGCTAGTAGTTGGGCCTCTCGCACCACCTCCTAGCTCCATTCTCTCTGTCTATCCGTCTCGCTGGGCCTTATTTGCCTCTAACAAATGGACGTACACCGACCGATCTCTCGCTATACATATAGCTAGCTAGGTCCTTATAACTCGTTTTTACCCACACGTCAATCGATCTACCTCATTAGTTGTGTCTCTCCCTTCCTCCGACAAACAACAATTGATCTACCGATCTAGTTAGGTTTGCTTACCAAACACATGGTTCCCCTTCATCATCCATGGATGCGTCCCGACAGATCTATCACGCACAGGCGCACACAGAAACACATCCCCACTCTTATTGATAACATTGCAGTTCCACCCTCAGTTTTTCTAGTAGGCCTCTCCCACCATCTTCGAGAAGCAACTCCATCACCCATCTAGCACTCTACCCCTCTCCCTCCCTCTCTCCGTCCTCTCTCTCTCCCATCATATTTCCCGTCCTTCAGTTATGTATGGATGTCGACCGATCTCCCTCAAGACATAGCTGGGTCTCTCCTTCTCAACACATATACGAGTCGTTCTACCTCTATAGTTAGGCCTCTGCCTACCCCTCCCACCACCCCCCCCACACACACCAATACATCGAGCGCTCTAGTCATGTCTCCCTGCCACACACAAACTTGATGTGTGCCCTCTAACGTTCTGGTAGGCCAGTCGCCCTATATCTTTGACTTGTACCCACACACACAATTTTGATGGCTCTCTTCATCAATCTCGCACCCACCCACTTGATCCTCTCTTCGACTCTATCGATAGCTATGACCACTCCCTCTCTTCTCATGGATTGCCCGACCCTCTATGTATGATATGGATAGGCCTCCATTTTACACACATTGCATGCAAAATTTTGTTTGAGATGTCATCGACACATATTCCCACAAATAATTCACGAAATCAACCCCCACCCCACCCCACCCCAAAACAAAAAACGCTCACGAACGCGGTTTGTATCTCTCACACACACCCACGTAGGTGGGGGACGTGCATGAAGAGAAGAGGTGCATGCACGACGCACGTACTCCCGTCTCTTTCCCAACCACACCCGCGCGGGTACATGGTGGAGCTCATTTCTGTACAAAAAAGGCAGCCCACGTGGTAATTTGGCACGTGTACTGGTTGTCAACTTGGTGGAGGGAGGATCGTCTACCACGGGTGAACAAACAAATTGCGACTTGACGTGTTATGTTAAAAAAAGAGGCAAACCATGTGGGGACTACCTTAGAGGCAAGGCTCTATACACTGGAGTACTTTTGATGTGTCCCGTCAACTCACAGAACGAGGAGAAGCTTGCTTAGTACGCCGTCTCCCCCGCCCACGGGTGCGGTGGCTCGCAGGATGAGGTGAAGCTTGCTTACTACGCCTTACGCCCGCTCCCTCACCCATGCGCGCGGTGGCTCGCAGGATGAGGAGAAAAATTTACTACTCCCTCCGTTTACTCCTTGTCCCTACTACCTTGGTTATAGAGATTATATCATAATGTTTGGAATATATATGTCCTTTAGTAGATTTCAATATGAACTACTAGTACATACTCCAAACACTGATGTATATAGACGTATTTTAGAATGTAGATTCACTCATTTTGCTCCGTATGTAGCACTCTCCCTCGCCCCTCGACCCTCGCCCATGTGGTGGACGTGCAACAATTCATTCGGTCTCATATAGCCAGAACGATATATACTGCACTACCATTATTGGTCGACTTCCCAAAGAGGCGAAGAGCCAATCACAAGGTCAATATTTTGGAGATGCCAAGCGCAAGGTTATAGGAGAACGAGTAGTAGGTGCCACATCATTTATAAATAAAGTTTTTTTCTTCAGTGGCACGTACGCAATATGATAGGTTCATATGGAGAGAAAAGGAGTACATAGTCAGGACGGGCTAGCCTACACGGTTGCTTGCTGGGGTTGCTCTCTTGACACTCTCTCGCACAAAATCACTGTGGCCACATCTCTAACATCCCGGCGGATCACGCCCTCTTGGGGAAGGGGTGGATGCTTAGTGTAGATGCGGTGGCCGTCGCCGACAGCGAAAACCCACTGTCGGCACGTCCCGATCAGGGGTCCCCGTCATTCTCTCTCACAAAGCCGGTGAGGTTGCCTTCATCCCTTACTCACTACCACGACGTGGGCAGTTGCCGCCTCCCGCCGCCCTCCTCAAGGTTGAGCTACGTCCCTCAGGTACAACTCCCTTTACAGCTGGCTTGCACCACTGCTCCAGCTGCCCACATCACTCCCTGTGGATATTTCTCTACTTCTTTGCCCCGCACATACCTCTACTGGCTTCTACGTACTGTATTTATGATGAGTTTATGTCTCATCAACTAGTCCCAGTAATCTTATTCTAATCACGCTTGTTCAATTTCTTCGCCACAGGGATGCTCATCTCAATTTTGGTGAAACTGCACAAAATGATCCGATGGTCAAAAGGTTGCAAACTTCATTTATTAGGAAGCTCGAACGTTGCCAGCAAATTAAAGCCTGGTCAGGGTTCACGGTTCAAGGGCTAGGGACTGCATGGATCGTTTTTTTCTTTAGCTGCCTCTGTTCCAAAATAAGTGTCAACTTTAGTAGTAGTACAACTTTGTACTAAAGTTTGCACAAAGTTGAGAAACTTATTTTGGAACGGAGGGAGTACATATTTGCTATGATTTGTCAATCATTGAGATGCAATAGCATGTATGTTAGTCTCCTTTGTATTTGATGAAATGTTGCAACGGGCAACCTTGGACGCAAGATACATGTAACAGAAGCTGGAAGCTTCATAGCATTGTACAAATTTATCTCGCTGATAAATTACAGTACGTACTATACTAGTACTTCCTCCGTTCCTAAATATAAGTCTTTGTAGAGATTTCACCATGAACCACATGCGGATGTATATAGATGCATTTTAAGTGTAGATTCATTCATTTTGTTCCGTATGTAGTGGAATCTCTACAAAGACTTATATCTACTAGTAATAGCTAGCACCCACTACTAGGAATTCTCTATCCTCTCCTTGAGCCACGTCATCAAAATTGATGTAGACGTTAGATGAAGTAAATCAGTCCAAAATAGCCGTCTGATCTTGACGTTGAGAGGCTCCGCACTAAGCCACATGCAAGCATGCAGAAATACCGTGCCACATGCATGTGAGTGGGTTTTAAATCACATCAACATGTCTGCATGCAAGCATGCACCGGTAGCATGCATGTAAGTGAGCCTTTAAGTCCCATTAACATGTCAAAAAGAAAAATATAATCCCATTATGCAGTAGGAGTTGGCTGAAATTTTTTCCTTACGTGGGATGATCTAAATGATGATGGGAGTTTATTTAGTTTGGCTACCACATTTGTCATGCGGTTATATAGTTTTTTTTGTTCTATGAAATCGATAATTTTGTGCAGAGAGATATACCGCTGTTCCGCGCCAACGCACGGGGACTCATCTGGTAATATTTAGGAACGGAGGGAGTACTACGTAAAGAGTTAGGTGTCACACTGTGATAGTGTGAGGTGGGCCATGTAATCACTGAGCCTGCGTGTTTTCACTGCTCTTGCATGCCTCCATTGTAAGAATGGAGAAAATTGTAATCTAGTAGTAGTAGTAGTAATATACCTCCTTTCGCTAAAAGCATGGGACATCCAGCAGTCCTACCACCTCAGTAATAAAGACCAATGAGCCGTCAAATCACATAGACCTAGCAGTAAGTTGGACGGACGAAGCAACCATCACTCTTGCGCCAGTGAGAGGTCGCGTCCGCTTTGCCCGGGCATGAATGCGGCACCGATTCTTTGGAGCGGCGCTGACCTTTCGGGCGGGAAGCACGCGCGGGCGATGGAGGGGCTTTGGGTGGGCCAGGCTGGTCAGGAGCGGGCGTGGCAGCTGTCCGCATGTCCCTACCGGACACGCCCGGAAACGAGAGGATGCACCGACTCTCGCGGCTAAAATCGTACACTACACAACATCACTCTATAGGAGTAGGTCGATCTGTCGCTCTCTCTAACACACACATGGTGTTAAACACACACACACACACACGCACACACGTTGGTCCCGTTGCACCTTCTAACGTGACTTATTACACCTAGACGGAGGGAGTAGTAAGTATATGAGATACGGTGGCACACTGACTTAAGTCGAATACAAGTGCCCAAAATTTGTGTACATGTTATAATAAGGATTCACTTAAAATAGTACGTGAGCGAACAGAGGGATCAATTGGATAGTGTTCCCGAGCAGTAGCGAGATGTGTGTGGTAAGATACACCGCTGGTGCTTTTAATTTTTCTTATTAATTTGTTTGTTTCACCCTCTGACTGGTGGGACCCAACGTACTACATGGAGAGAGGTAAGGTGACTAAGGCTGCATTATTTCTGCACCACGGTGGATAGTCTTACCACCAAAGCCACATGACACGATTTTGATTGAAATCCCAGTGACTCCCACACACAAGAAAACACGGCATGCTTGTCACGCGAATGCAGGAATGTATAAAAGGTTATTTCCCTCTCGTTGAACATAATGGGAGGGTTGTGTAGCTGGTTATCCTGTTCCCTCACTCTCTCGCCCTCTCCCGCTGGAGCCTCAACGCTTGTAGTTGCTCTCTACACACTCTCTCGCCCTCTCCAGATCTAAACAAGACTTCGTTGGCCTCTCTCTCCCCGCACTGCTACTCAAAGAGCCGGCAGGATCCGTCCGCCGGGAAGGGAAGGAGGCTTAACGCTGTCGCCGTCGGCGAGGGACTACCGGCACAGCTGTTCACTTTCCACCCAGCGGCGGCGCGGGAGGGCCTTCGACCCCTTCTTCTTCGCCGCCATCCCGTCGCCCACCAAACCATGCCCCAAGAACCTTAAGGTATAATTTACTTACTCCACATGCATTGCTCTAGCTGCATGTATACCATGAATCTAGGACGTGGTTCAAAGAGGAAAGGAGTGGGGGAAAGTAGTGGGAAAAGTTGTATATAGCATGGATCTAGGATGTGGTTCAAAGAGGAAATGAAGGGGGAAAGTTGTATAGCATTAATCTAGGACATGGTTCAAAGAGGAAAGGAATGGGGGAAAGTAGTGGGCAAAGTTGTACCGCATAAATCTAGGACGTGGTTCAAAGAGGAAAGGAAGGGGCGAAAGTACTAGTTCAAAAAGTTAAGGAAGGGACAAGGCTGTAGAGTTTGAGCAGGACTAGATTTACTGCGCTCACATAGGGAAAGGCGTCTAAAGATAACAAAACTGGGACCAACACAAATATGCTCCTTGGTTGCTTGTTCTTTGTTGCAACAGACTGTGCATGACCATAGTACATCGGTAGATGCACATGGTGCTGGTGCGTCCACTGTCCCGTGCAACTCATTAGTTTTTGTTAATCTAAGGCCTTGTTTGGTTAAAAACTCCCTAGTCCCTACCTGCTGGGTTCCAGGGACTAAACATGGACTAGAGGTTATTAAATGACATGCTAAAAGACCATGTTACCCCTAGTAATGAACTAATAGAGGCAAGGTGCGATGCGTGGCAGGGGCAACTGTTGGAAAAAGTCCCAAAAAGACTCCCTCGGGGTCTTCTTTCTTTAGTCCCAAATGCCCACTTTTAGTCCCTAAAAGTCCCTCCTCTTTGGTTTAGATGGGACTGACATGGAGTTTTTTTAGTCCATACACCAAAATGTCCCTGTAAACAAACACCCTCTAATAATGCCACTGGAAAATTGATGCAATGCCACAGTTAAAAGCAAATTACATGTTTAACGAATTTTATTGTTAATATAATCTCTATGTTAATATTAATCAATGCCACCGTTTGAGAAATGCTACTGTCTTGCTTTCTTTCCCATTTAGATAAGGTAGATGATTCTTTTTGTTGGCTTCTGTGTCATCTACCGTTATTGACCACTAATTTTTTCCTTTGCACCTCTGTGTAAACAGGGTTATCTGCTTCACCTCGTTGCCATTGTGACCTTTTGTTGCACTGCACAAAACACTTTTGTTTTAAGAGTGTTTTGTGCAGTTCAACCAAAATGTCATACCGACAACGTTGCTTGATTGCTTGATCTTAGTGGAACTGCACAAGAGGAGATCTTACTTCCTATCCATTAAGGCGAATTTGGTTCAGATCTTCTTCTTGTGAGTTGTTTGAATTCCGCATCATGAGAGGTAAGTACTAGCCTTCTTTCACATGATTCTGTAGTGTGCATTCATATGTTGTGCTACTTGTACGATAATGTTGCTTGATTTTAGTGAACTGCACAAATGGAGACAAGACTTCCAATCTGTATGTGCACCGTAATATCCCATTGAGGTAAGATAAGGATATTTCACAACTGCTGGCCTATATTTTGCCACTTTCATCAGAAAATTAAGTTTAGTACTATACTTGTGCTCCCTAATTGACATGCCAAATCTTACATTGAAGGCGAAGATTGTTTGTTATTGAACCAAGTGATGAAGGGGAAGAACAAGGGGAAGAAAAACAAAAATCAACTCCCGATGCTGTAATGATGCACTGGAACTGTGATGACACAAGTAATGATATAGTTTTGCATCTTAATTTATTGCTATGGCTGGAACGAGCAATTGTTTTGCCATTGATTTGATGCCACTCTTAATGTAATATGTAATTATCTCTACTTGTGCAAACAGGGATCTTCTTTGAAGATACCATATATTTTAGTGGAACTGCACAAGAAGATGTTGGAAACATTAAACTAATCAAGGAGTATATGGTAAGCATGGCCACCACCGTAGATTGCAACAGATGGTTCCGGAGAATTGCTTCATCTGTATGCTCTACACAATAAGCCTCCTGACAAAGGTTGGTACTCGCCCACTGATTTCATCCATATGATTGAGCTTTGTCATCTCTATTGGTGTTATGCTACTGTTTAGATACTGTCATGAAAAAGTGGTATTGTCCTTGAGAAGTGCTTCATCTGTGTTGTTTTAAATATTTCCTTTCCTTTTTTCGAGCAAACAGTGATGCTAGCATTTAGTAGTCCTCTTTTCTTTGCACAACAGGATCATCTTCCTCTGAAGAAGAATATGGAGTATGTGAAGTGACTAGTTCCGATCTCTACAAAAAATACACTTCTGTGATGATACGTGTTTGTCACAGTAGGTCGCTTTTTTTGTCATGCATGTACATCCATGACAAATTTATGACAGAATCAAGATAGTCATACTTGTGCTGTCGTAGAAGTGTTCCATGACATTACCAAAATTATCATCATGGAAGTGTCCATTTCCATGACGATAAATCGCGCGTCACAGAAGTGCTTTTGTCAAGGGTGACCGAAACGTGGCATCCACCGTAACGGAACGCCGTTAAGCTATCGGGTCGGGTTTTGGATCCGATAACCTGTTAACAGCCCCGACCAATGGGAAATTTCCACGTGTAAAATTCTTATTGGCCGGACGAAACATGTGTCAGCTCGTCAGTGGGTCAGATAGGCGCATATGATATGTCGACACGTGGCACGACCCTACAGTGGCCCATTTAGCTTACAAAGCCAGCCCATTTGAGTTGGTCAAAAGTTAACGGGCTGGCCCATGAAAAGCCTGTTAACGGTCTCTTTGCAAATAGCCCATTTTATGGCCCGTTAACTCACTGCCTGTTCGGCCCTAAAGGAAATCGGCCCAACAACGTCATGTGGGCCGTCAAATATAATACCAGCCTATTTCACTTTCGGCCCATGTATGGCCCATGATGTCTTTCAGCCCATATGAGGCCTTCGTATCTTTCAGCCCATTACAGGCCCATGGTGAGTCTAGCCCATAATGAACAGTAATTTTCTTTATACCCGTTAACGGCCCGTGATTTACATGGGCCGTTTCCAGCCCATGTTAGCTTTCGGCCTATTGATGGCCCATACGTTCTTCGGCTCCTTTTCGGCCCTCGATTACTTCCGGCCCGTTACTGGCCTGTTCCAGTAATGGGCCAAATTCGGCCCATGGCAAGAGTCGGCCCGTTACTGGCATGTTACCCTAATGGGCCAAAATCGGCCCATGGCAAGAGTCAGCCCATTTCTAGCCTGTTAACCCGTTGCCCCGTTTCCAGCCCGTCCTATATTCTGGCCCATTAACGACCCGTTATGCCTGTGACAGAATTATGCCTTTTCTGTCCTACGTCCTGTTAACGGCCTATTACCGTGCTGGGCCGATACCAGCTACACCCGATTATTGCCCATGTAGACACATTTATCCGACGGCCCGAGGCCCACCGATTACAGGCCCATTTATCGACGGCCCGTAGGTGACCCATGGATCCTACGGCCTGTATATGGCCCATGGTAGTTGCGGCCACTAGCAAACCAGGGAAAAAGAAGACTAGGAAATAAATAAGGCCGAAACTAACACTAGGCTATTAAGGCGATTGCACAGATTACATCCACTCGGCATCAAAGATCGCCACCAGTGCAAATATAGGGAACACCCTACACTATACAAAAATGGCTTGATGTTTTCTTCAGGCGGTGGCTGCACGTTAAGAATACATTTTGTATCACACCAAAACAAATTACAACTATATAACAAAAGGAAGTTTGGCATAAAACTTAACAGTCTAGCAGATAAATGCACCACCAGAAGTTCAAAAGCTCAGTTCATTTGACCTGACTGTTACGTTTTCATGCTGTATTGTCCGATGGAGCACCATAACCCTCTCCTTCATTTCCCCTAGGCTCCTGAAAAACATAGCAAATGTCTGATAGTCTGGTTTCAAAACCATGCATATCTTGACAACATTGAGCAATGTTTCTCCTTGTTTCACAAAGGGTCTCTGTTAGGGAATGGACTTGTGTCTGGAGCGTAGATACAACATTGCTTTGAGCTTGCATATCTTGATCATGAGGCAGTTTGGACGATATTGCCTTAACAACTAACCCAGTATTACGCAGGAACGTGCTTTTGGCACTGTTAGTGGACAGGTACTGACCCACTGCAGCAAGAGCTGACATTGCGGTTATAGTTGCCTCGCCACCTTCAGGAGGTGGCGGTTCCACCATTTTTTCCATAGCTCGCTGAAAAGTTGAGGTTTTACATTAGTAGTACCAGAACAGAAGATATTAAGGAGGCAGCAAAACCAAACAAAATAGCTTTGGTCTATATACAGAACTTATTCTGGTGAACCCATGTAAAATATTAGTTGTATTTTATTGCAAAGTACATAATAAAACCAGGTTCCAAACATATGACCATGTACCATCGCTAATGTATTGTCTATTTCTTCACATTGTATTGAGGTCTAAGGATGAAGAGACGAAGTTTATAATACGGTAAGCATAGTATGACGTCATTCATATCACAAAACAACTGAGAACAAACAAACAGGCAATTGTAACGTTGTGTGGGCAAGTCCAGCACGGAACTAGATTATGGGTCAAGATGAAAGGAACATCATTCCTCTCTTTTAAACCTTGTAAGGTGCAATGATATGCTAAGACAATTGTGTATAAAATTGAAAAGAGTAATAGACATTGGCTGCAAACCATGCAGTTCAAGGCACAAGTCAGAGTAAGTAGTAGTTAAAAGGCATGAGGATTAAGGACTTACAACAGCGGCTTTGACTGGTGTAGTCATGCCCTTCTTCTTGCTGGTGTGACAGTCCTTGAAGATTTCCATAGCATTTGGTTCAGGTACTTTTTGGTCCTTGCAGGCTTTCCTCTGCATTTGGAACAAGTCAATATAGATCTGATAATATGGTACAGCAAAAAGAGTGATACAACAGCTAATTACAAGAGCCTCGCAGTGTGCAATATAGCTACGAGATCCTGTCGTCTGTTGGAATTTCACTTTCGTACGGTTGGCCTTGTTCTTTGAATATTTCACCTACAAGAAGATATATATGGCATATGCGTAAATAGGACTTCAATGTGTGATCTGATGACATATATATAATGTACCTGATACTTCGGATTGGACCAGTGTTTAACGAGGCCTCTCCAGTCTTCATCAGATATATTTTCCACTGGAGATGTTTGGGCAAGTTCACTGTTAGCCTTGCCTTCAAAGTGAGTTTTCCTCAAGTTATACCGATACTGTCACAGAGCAGACTTGAAAACATGGGTGCAAGCTTTTCTGGTTGCATCATCTTGGCTATCCACCTTGAACCTCATCTGTTGAAAATTATGGGAGTCTCATTATCAGCAACCTAGAAAGTATTGGACAGAGCAAGACGATATTACTAGTTTCCATACATAACCATACTTACAGATAAATGGTCGAGGAAGGTGTTGAACTGGGTTTCATCTTTGTCATTCCTATACTGAATCCATGTTGGGAGGATACGTACATGACACCTAACAGCAACCGCTGCCTCTGATACTAACTTGGCTGACTCTGTAGCATCACGTGGCCTTTTCAAACTTGCCTCAAAACGGATCTCCATTCTTCCTCCTCTAGATTTAGTTAACCTATCGAGCATTATCCCTGATGTTTGTTTCCTCTTGTGCCTAGGTGCTAGTCCAACAACAAACATAGGAAGTGTTAGTGTACATCAAATTGTGAGACTACATATAAAGAAGCATGCAACTGTAACTTGACTCTAGCAACTACCTTCTTGCTGTTCAAGCTCACAAGGTTCATCTGATATTGCCAACTCGTCTTGTGTCAAGAGTGCTTGGGAAGTAGTGTCAGGTGGCAAGGGAGCTTGGGAACGTGCTGCTAGCTCAGTTGACGCACGAGTATGTCATGCAGCTGGTAGTACTGTGGTAGGTGTTGCAAGAACTAGGGCTGTCTCTGCTTGTTTGGTGGCAGCTATTTGTTTCTGTTTGTCTTTTTTGCAACTCGTGTAGCATGGGATGCCGTGTTTGTAGAATTTTCTACTGGACTTTGACCTTCAATTGCACCATCAGTACCAGCAGAATCTGCAGGATTCATCCGCTTCTCATTCCCTGCCATTCTGTGTTTCTTCCTCTTTCTCTGTGCCATGTTAAGTCAAGCCGACAAGAAAAACGAATAACAATTTAGTTCTTTAGAAAAAATTGATGGGTGATGCAGACGAACTGAACTTTGATGTTAGACAACCACATGATAGGAGGATGTAATATGTATGAAAAATAGGACGGAAGAGATAACCAGAACTATGATGTGTAAACTAAGAAGAAGACATTTCACCGAATTAGAAGCAATGCAATGGAAGGTAGACACCATATGAAAGATGCTACAAATATCGCTCTGCCAAGTTAACAGTGTCTCATAATAAATGTCATTTAAACAAATGTGAAGCAGTACAAGAAATAAATCATATGCAATATGCAAACAACATCACACTACCATGTTAGAGGTCTCTCGTCATTAGTGCCATTGCATATTCACAGCATTGCATATTCACAGCTTATGATGTGTAAACTAAGGAGAAGGCATTTCAACAAATTAGAAGCAATGTAAGCTAGACACCATATGAAAGATGCAACGAATATCACTCTACCAAGTTAAAACTGTCTCGTCATAAGTGTCATTTCAACAAATTAGTAGTACAAGCTAGAAAAGAATGTGAGATGTAACCTATATCACACTCCGAAGTCAAACGTGTCTTATGATAAGTGATTGTTGCAGGTTACACAACAGTAGTAATATGATGTAAGAACATGGTGTGATAAACAGATATTGTATGTTCTAGAAACAGGAACACGTGTCTTACTCAAGTATAATGTGTAAAGTAAGCATATGGAATTCAACAAAATTAGAAGCAATACAAGCTAGACATCACACATAACATGCAACCACATATAACAGTGCCAAGTTAGAGGGAGCACCGGTGATGCTGCACTAGGGGAGACGTGCTCATCATAAACACAGCTTTGTTGAGTGTCTATGCATGTGTTGTCTTGGAAATCATCTTGGGGGTGTGGAGGAGTAGAAACTGTAGAGGCCCTCCGTTCGGAAGGAGCACCTTTATCCGCTGCCTTGCTAACTTCCTTCCTCTTTATTAATTTTGAATTGTCAAGTAAAACCGACAAGAAAAGGCAATAAAATTGTCTCTTCAGAACTCATTCATGCATGATACTGACAATCACTACTTTGATGTAAGGCAAACACATGATACCAGGATGGAATATGTACGAAAAATAGGACGGCATGGCATGTTCACAACTGTTTGTGTAAACTAAGCAGAAACCATTCCAGCAAATAAGAAGCAATGCAAGCTAGACACCACATGAAAGATGCAACCAATATGACTTTGCCAAGTTAAAAGCGTCCCATCATAAATGGAATTTCAACAAATTAGAAGCAGCGCATGCTATAAATCATATGAAAGATGCAACTAATATCGCACTGCATATACTAAAGGTGTCTGTCATGTTGATTGATGCGGTATACAAAAAAACAATAGTTTTATGTAAGGACATGCTTAATAGACAGATGTACTATGTACTAAATACAGGAAGGCATGTCACATTAACAGGTATAATGTATAAGCTAAGCAGACTACCACATGCAGTTTAACCAGATTGGAAGAATTACAATCTAGACACCATATGCAACATGCAACCACATATCACGCTGCCAAGTTAGAGCAAGCACCTGCCATGCTAGTGTAGGGGAAATGTTGTAATCAACTATAGAGCTACGTTCACTATCTTCATGTAGCATTTCTGTTTCTTGAGAATCATGTCGGGAGGCTGACGCTGCATTCTTTAAATGAGGAGTAGTCCCCTTGCCTGCCTGCCTCGTCATAAGTGATTGATGAGGGATACACAACAACATTAGTTTGATGTAAGAACATGGTTAATACACAAATGTACTAGTATGTACCAAAAACAGAAAGGCATGTCATATTCAAAGGTATAATGTGTAAGCTAAGAAGATGCAATTTAACCAAATTGGAAGCAACACAAGCTAGACATCCGGCTGGAGTGGTGAGCATGATCATCTAGGACCTGAGAGCCTGGTGGGAGGTGGGCTGCTTCGCCACCATCGCAGCTTTTAGTTGGCTTCTAGGTGATGCCTATCTTTGTTGGGCTTGTCACTGGCTCGGCCAGTGCCCTGACTAGCTATTTGTCTTCTGGTGCTCACGGGATGGTGGTTCATGTAAAAAAATATCTTTCCTTATCTTATCGACTTCGTCCTTTCGAATACAAGCTAGACACCATATGGAACATGCAACCACATATGACACTGCGAAGTTAAAGCAAGCACCTGGGATGGTGGTTCATTGCGAGCGAGGTCATCAACTCTAGAGCTACGTTCCCCATCTCCATCTGCTGACACTGCACCCATTAAAGCATTGAAATGTGTCTTGCCTAGCTGCACAACAAGCTGGAGCGACTTATCTCTTCTCTTTTTGGCTTCTCTCATGGCAGCAGAGTCTAAAATACCCTTGCATAAAAACACAACAGTGAGAGTAAGGGTGAAGTGTGTGCAGAACTAGTGCACTGTAAAAGTAGCAGATAGCAGGTGGCTGAAAAATAAATGACAGGAGACATATGATAGCTCTACAACATTGCATGGCAAACAAAATTAGATTCTACTTCGTATGATTTTCTAATATATGAGCACAGGAAATGCAGGTACTCCTCCAGCACACCACCACATGTGTTCATATCTAAGATAACAGTCGACTGAAAATAAATAGGTCAGTCGATTTTTTTAATGAACCGTCCGATCTATAAGGAACGGGCATATGGCCTTCGTCTACCTCCCGCCAGTCACTATTGACGATCTTTCCTGAACCGCCAGCGACCACCGGCCTAGACCCCTGCCTCCGCCGCCCCGCCCTCCCATCGACCTCAGACCACCGCCGTGCTTGGCAGCTCCACCAGGCCATCCCTTTAATCTCGGCCGACCTCCAGATCGGGCGCCAATAGCTCTAGGCCGCACACGCCCCTATGATAAACACCAAGGCACTGCTTCCCCGGCGTAATAGGAGTACTAGCGCCTGTTACGCCGGGGAATGCTTCCGTTAATCGGGAATCAAGTGGCCAGAAATGGAAATTCAGGGGGGCGGCGGACCTCTAGCTAAGGTGAAATAGTATATGAGGAGAAACCTTGTGCATCGCGAGTTACTAGGAACATCTAGTATCAAGAAGAAGCGGTCAACTAGTGTCTTCTGTGGGATGAATACCATGCAAGCAACGATGTAAGATTTGCACGAATAAGGGAAGAGGAGTACCTTTTTTGGTTGCCGGTGTGGTCACCCCCACATGTCGCGCCGATCTTCTTGTTTTTACCGGGGAAACCAATGTTCTGGAGGGTGCATGCTTGGACGAACCCATGGCCAAATTGTTGACTGTGTTGCCGTGGCCGTATGTCGGCGGAGGGGAAGCAGATCCAAGGCGGCAAAGGACGGCGTAGCAGGAACAACTCCGGTGCGGTGGAGGGTGGCGAAGTTGGAGTGGCAGCGGTGAGGCGCGGGACGGCGTGGTCGAACTGGCTCGGGTATGGACGGCTCGGCCTCGGCTTCAACTACTAGCCGTGGAGGGCATTGCGGTTGAGGTTGCGGTGGATGACGACGTCGGGGTATCGGCTCCGGCGTGATGGAGGAGGGCGGCAGTTGATGGGTTGGATGGGGTGGCGGACGGACAACGCCGGGGTTTCGCGGCTGGTGGAGAGGTAGTTTTGGCACCCACGGAGTACGAATGGGGAATCGGACGGGTGGGGGGGGGAACCATGTTTCGGTCTGGGACGCGCTTGTTTTTGGCTTTTTTGAACAGAAGATGGGACGCGCTTGTTTGAAATTTGGGGAAAGTACAAACTTTGCCCCCCTCTTAAATTTGGGACCTACTGCGGGTTGGGGGTAGGAAGGTAATCCCAGGTGTCCCAAATAGTGGGCGGGAGCGATTTCGGCCGCGCGCATGTGTGCTTAGGCGCCATTGTGTATGAATGTTTTTCGGATGCGGTTGCGTGGCATCTAGATGAAGCTACAAACCTACCCCGGTTTAGACCTTTGGACGTCGGGCCGGTAGGTTTCACGGGTCGGAGTTATTAGAAAAGTAATTTCCTTGTACTACCAAACATTGGTCTCACGCGGTTTCGGGCGAGTAGAGGCTCTTTTGGCGCTTCGTTCGAAATTTTGAAACA